>NW_027468774.1:32348687-32906187 GCF_046254945.1 Alosa pseudoharengus
GACAGACAACAGAGAAGAGGGAGAGAAGTGAGTGGGATAAAAAGACAGGGCAGATAAGTGCAACCAGGGCATATCCATTGGTTGTTTGTAGGTAGGCATATGCTTTTGACAGTGTGTGTGTGTGTGTGTGTGCGTGTGTGCGTGTGTGTGTGTGTGTGTGTGTGTGTGTGTGAAACAGAGGGAGAGAGAGAAAGAGAGAGAGAATAACGAATAACAGTAAGTTGACCTCAGCCCAGACCGCCCAGGCCTCTGCCCAGTACAGTGGGTCTGTTCAGCGTCTCGTCATGGCCACACTCATGGTCTTGGTCACGGTCACGGGCCCTGTCACCATCCCCCCCCCCCCCCCCACCCACCCACACCTCTTCATCTCTCCTCATTAAGAGTCATAAGGGGAAGCACGGCCATGCTACCCCCCACACACACACACACACACACACACACACACACAACCCACCCCCAGAGACCCAATCAAAACCGCCATTGTTTCCCTACTCTGCCCCAGCTCTTCAGGAGGCCTCTCCAACTGTTTGCTTTGGAGACGGATCACAGACAATAGGGGGGGCTCCACTCCGACAGCCCTGGCAGGCCGGCCGGTTGAGCTCCGCCGGGTGAGGGGGGGAGTGGGGGTGCAGGGGGTGGGGAGGTCTGGGAAAGCCCCATGCTTCTGCTTTGAAGAGGCTGACATGAAACACCTCATGGCTTTAGATGTTACTCTGGCTCCCCCTAGTGGCTGACTCATAGAATTACATGCATGTTGTTGGCCCTGGCTAAGCCCCTGGCCATCTCTCTGTCACGGCTGTAATTCTCCTGCTTTCCTGATATGTTTTATGGGGGACTGTCCATCAGTCTCCCTCACCGCTGTGCTACATACGGTGTAAGTGTGGCATGTATACATAAATCAGACACTCAAACAGATCACACACATGGAAGAACTCAGATATGTGGCTTTAGTGCATCCTCAGATGTAAAGGGTGTAATTTAAATAGTTAAGCATAGTCTTTTCACTACATCTTACTAAACAGTAATACAGGGAATGAGCCGTGTCTTGAAAAGATTATCATCCAATGGTCATCTATTACAGATCCACCTATAAACAGGATCATTTGATTTCAGCTATATACCTGCTAGTATATTGTGTATGACTGTGTTTAAATGACATACTGACATATTTATATAGTAACAGGGGTTGCTGTTTGCAGTCGGATTTGGATGGGACTGGATTGTGCTTGGTAGGGGTCACCCTGTCAAAGCACATGAGGCTGGGACCATCATCTCTGTCCTTCAGGGCCAAAACAAAACATCCCCCTTCCCCTGGTCTGGCCTCATATGCCTCTGCCTAAAATGGACACTCTGAACACAATTGAAACGACATGCGTGGAAGTCTATCTATCTTTGTGTGTTTGACCAGAATCATCACCTTCACAGTAACACCATGTCCCCTAATTTGCTCATTTCTGCAGCCTCCACGTATTGTGAAACACTGGTGCTGTCTTTCCTCCGGTCTTATCATTTCATGTCCTTTCTTCCCACAGCCCTCTGGGTGCGGAGTGGAGCAGGCTACATTAGGAAAGATGGCTCCCACATGATCTGGAGCTTTGTGGCTCCTCAGCTGGGATATTGGCTGGCAGCATTCCCATCCTCTACAGGTATATTGTGGGGGCTTTACGTTGTCAGTAGCTCCTCAGACACAGCCTCATCCCCAGACCCCAGTCATGTCACAGTATGCTTGTGCAAGCTGATGTAGAGTATTTAAATTGACATGACAGTTGTATTCCATGTTTGGTTCATTTAATCTTTGGTAATTGTTATGTATATATAATATGATATACATTAAAATAATAATATCCTGTAAGTGCTATACTAACCATTCAATACTGAAACTGAAAGGAAAATCACATAGTGCATACTATATGTGTGTTTCTCTTTTTGGTCAGGCACCGCTCTGAACCCCTCTGGCCTGCGTGACATCACCACCTACCACACCATCTTCCTGCTGGCTATCCTGGGCTCCATGGCCCTCCTGGTCCTCATCCTACTGTGTGTTCTCCTCTACTACTGCAGGTGGGCCACCCACCTGGTGCAGCTCACCAAGATGACCCTTTTCATGACCACTCTTGTCTTTAAAAGACATGGTTTTGCCTCGTTGAGTGCAGTGTTATAAAAAAAATGGATTGCATGACTTTCGTCACGCTTTATTTAGTTGCCAGTTCACATGTGCCATCGTCAACAAGGCCTGTTTCCATGTCAATGGGCTTTGTGTTAAATCATGCTAGGGTGCACTGCTCACAAAAGCTGTGTGAAGGATTACCAATTAACACAATATTATATGATGGTCCTGTTTTTGTCTGTGAAAAGGCAAAGAAGCGCCGTACACTCGAGCACCAAATCATTTGTTTTATTAAATTGATAACATTTCGGCCTGGGCCTTCTTCAGATCATGTTTTTGTCTGTATCAGAGAGAAATTTGTTTTAATAGAATAGTGATTGGAAATAATAATAATAATAATAATAATAATAATAATAATAATAACAACAACAGCAAAAACAGTAATACTACTACTACTACTACTACTACTACTAATACTACTACTACTACTAATAATAATAATAATAATAATAATAATAGTGTGTTAATAGATAAAAGCAATGAAGAAATAGTGATATTTTATTAATACTGACTGGCTTCTCTGCTGCAGGAGGAGGTGCCTAAAGCCGCGTGCTCCGCACCGCAAACGGCACCTGTCGTCGGCTCTGGACAGCTCCAAGCGGGACCAGTGCACCTCCACCTCCCAGCTGCACCTCATCAGCAGCGGTCACCTGGAGACCGCCTCCTGCATGGGCGACGGCGACGCCGTCAAGTCCGACATCTCGTCCACGCGTGACCTGCACAGCTCACGCGAAGAGTTCTTCCGAAACGCTCCGACGTCTGCCTCCGCCGCACAAAAGCTGCGCCACTCGAAGGTGAACTCGGACACGCTCACGCGCCGTGGTGGTGGTGGTGGAGGAGGAGGAGGTGACTAATGATATTCTTCATTTACAAATGTAGAAAAATATTTATAAATGGATAAATAGATAAATAAATAAATGACATGTCTTTAAGCACTACCATCAACAAGATAAAACACAATAAACCTCTAAGGCTTAATTTAATTGTGGTCCTTTTGTAGGTGATAGGGAGAGCTTCCAGTTGAAGGTGAGCTGCTCCACTAACACCACCAGTAACCTGGACCCACTTTTGCTTCGCGACGACTGCAGCGGCCGCTACAGTTCAGGGGATGATGGCAGCCACCACCACCACCACCACAACGCCAAGGACAACCAGGGCTACACCTCTGACCCCCCCTCGCCTCCCCCTCTCCTGCCCCCCTTTGCGGGACACTACCAGGAGGGCAAGCCCCCAGAATACTCGGCCTCGCAGCCCCCGGTGGGCAACACCCAGGGCCAGCTGGTGTTCTGCCACTCCATGGAGCAGATGACCGAGAGCATGTACCGGAGCGTGGTGCCGACGCTGGTCATCCCGGCCCACTACGTGCAGCTGTCCTCCGACCTGTCGGCCATCGAGCAGGCCATGGAGCGCCAGCAGCAGCTGCAGCATGACATGGAGGGCATCCAGGTCAGCATGACCCTCCCGCGGCCAGGACAGGGTCAGAAGCAACAGCAGCAGCAGGACAACCAGAGCCAGCAGTCGCAGCCGAGGAGAGAGGAGGACGGTACTGGGGAGCAGGCACCGGGCGAGAGTCACGATGACGGCCGCAAGGACTGGGCGCCGGACCCCTCCTCGGGTCCTGTCCGAATCCCGGTGCTGTTCAACGACTCCACCATGGCGCAGATGAACGGCGAGCTGCAGTCGCTGACCGAGAAGAAGTTGCTGGAGCTGGGGGTCAAGCCGCACCCGCGCGCCTGGTTCGTCTCGCTGGACGGCCGCGCCAACTCGCTCGTGCGCCACTCGTACATCGAGCTGGGCGGCGAGGCCACGGCGGGGCGCCTGCCCATCATCACCACCACGGGGATGGAGCCCGAGCCAACCCGCCGGGCCAACTCGCGCTCCGGCATTCCACAGCTGAAACACGGGGTGGGCGAGCGGGACGCGCGGAAGGCCAAGGACGCCTCCGTCCCGGAGCGGCGCAAGCTCCACGGCAAGTCGTACTCGAAGCTCCCGGTGATCGAGCTGCCCGAGCCACCGGACGGCAGCGACGGCGGTGAGAGCCACCAGGGGGCGATCTACTCTCCTGAGGACGGCTCCACGGCACCACTGCTGAACGAGGACGTGCCACCACTCACCCGGGGGGACACCTTCCCGCGCCGCAACCGCAGCCGCGACAACAGCGCCCGGAGCAGCACCAGCACCGATGTCCGCAGGGACTCGGCGACCAGCCCCGATGACGATGGAGAGCATTACGCTGATGACAAAGACGACGACGGAGAGAACAAGAAGAGCCCTTGGCAGAAGCGCGAGGAGAGGCCACTCATGGTGTTCAAATAGGAGGGAAGGATGGGGGGGGGGGGGTTCTCCTCACAATCACAATGTGGCCCCCACAAACAAAGACAGTCGCACTGTGAGACAGAAAAACTGTGAAGCATGACAGGACGAAAAAAAGCTAAAGCCACACATTTCTTTTAGAAAAAACAAAAAGCACAACTGTGACTAGATCACCAAGAAAAGTCTGGGTTGCTGCTGAGCCTAGTTAGCAGTTAGCCATCACCGCTTTGGTGACTTTCGGCCAAGTCTGTCTGCATTATGTGGTGTTGTAAGCCATTACTCAGTGAGTTTCTGGTTGGAGCTCAAACCCAATTCGAAGATCCTCAGAGGAGAGCTGTTTATTCCTGGCGGAGGAACCGGTTGACTGGTCAGACATTCCCAGGGCAGCAAGTGGGTTATTAAGCTAAATCAGATCTCCAGTGTTCAGCTGGCTAACTCAACCACCAATGCTGGGTTTTCTTTGTACTTTTCTCACCTTCAAGTCTTTCCTGTGGTAACCTTGGAAACCTCTTTCCTCTTACTTTCCTTAAGACTTCTCTGTTTCAAGAGATGCCTGTTTGGATGAGGAGCCATTTTCTTCTGTCGCGCGTTCAGGAAGAGAACCAATGGCCTTACAGAACCTGTGGGTACCAATGGCGAGCAATCCTTTTTTTGTCCTCTGTGGGCTTCCGTAGACTTATGACCCAATGTGTTAATATCAAAGGAATTTATCATTTTTATTTGTTTTATTGTTCTATATGAGTAGACTTGTGTTTGTTTTTTTTAAATAAATGGGTCCCTTTTGAAAATGTTTTTACTTGCACAATATATGACTGAATGGACCCATGGGGTTTTGTTGGATGTGAAGTAAGTCTGGACTTAATGACCATTTCTCTATAGAATGTGCACCGGGGCACTGGCTGACATCAGGCATGACCACAGGTGTCTGGGAACGATGAATAGTGACACTGCATCTTGACATTTCACCGGGGCTGTTTTTATCTGATGGCCTTAGAATATCTTTGGGATAGTTCACTAAAGCTTGGTCAATATCGCAAAGGGAAACGTGTTTTTTTGCTGACTAATTTTGTTTGTTGATAAAATGTGTTTTGTTTTCTAACCTGTGGATAACTATACTTGCATAATTAACATTTGTTGAAGGTGTTACAGGAGGAATTGTTTGCTGTGTCTTGCATGATGAACAGAACCATCAGAAGCATTTTATGTGTGTTATTGAAACAGTAATAAAATGTGTATTTGCTTCCACTTAACACCTAGTTATTAGCCTAGGCACATTTGCAGCACTCATAAGATTTATGAGTTTTCATCATAAAAGAAATCATCTATAATTATACGATGCAGGTTACTCCATTTGTTTTCATTAATTAAAAATACTGTAAGTTATTAAACACCCTTTGGCAGATATTCTGAATGATCATTACACAAAATGAATTGAAGTTGTTTTTTTTTATACTGTAATGCTCTTCTAAAGTTGGTGGTTTTGATCTACTGCCATGACGTAGGTGGAGGCCATCAGAAGCCATCAGAGTTCAGTGTTTGTGCACATCATTGAGAGTGTTCTTTTTGCAACAGTTTAGCTTTCTCAAATGCATTTACACAGACATGTAAAGACACAGACACAGTTTTGCCATCAAGATGTGGTGTGACAAAGCAAAGTCTCTTAGCCAGTTTCATTTATGAAATCACAACCATTGCCTCTATTTTTATTCGAATCAGGGGAACATTTTACTTTGTCAAAATGACATTTGGAAGGTTTCTTACATTTCCCTTCCTAGATACAGGCCTTACCCCACAAGCTACCATATGTTACTTGCTCCATTTAGCTTTGTGTGAAGTTGGACCATGGTCTATCAGAGGTATTGAGCAGAGATGGTTCGCCAACACCACTGCATGAAATAAGGATCTGCAGATAGGAGTTTAATAATACCAACTATGGCCACCTCAATTTCAATAAAAAAAACTAATTATGCCTCTCGCTTTTCCTCTGTCACACACACATATACACACACATACACACACAGGGACGCACACACATACAATATCTTACTCTCTCTCTTTTTTTTCCTTCTCATTATTCCATCTGAAAACATCTTTACCACAAGTGTAAAGTGCCTAGAGTTTTGAACAAATATCTGTTGTCTTGTACACACACATACACACACACGACTTTTGGGAGAAGTAGTAAATTGTAAATGTCTTCATAGCCATGTTGCAGGGTAGTACTCTCAGACTATTAAACAACAGTTAAAGCAGGGATCCACAGCTTTATGGTTCTGTTTTCCAATTTGGGCAAAACTAAACATTACATTGTGTGTGTGTGTGTGTTTGTGTGTGTGTGTGTGTGTGTCAGACAGAGAGGAGATCAGGCTTGCATCAATATTTCGCCCGGACTGCACAAGTTAGTGGTGAAATAAAATGAATGAATGCTTTCCCATGTGTTCACAAGAGCAATAAGTGTGTGTCACTCCTGATTGGACAGTCTGGTCTCAGATCTCTAAATGCTTTGGAGACTCAGTGTAATACAGAGGATTCTACTGTCAGATATTAGACCTCAACTTAATTTTATGGCAAAAAAGTTTTAACTGCCGCCTTATCTGGTCTATTGAAATAAAAACATCTGTCTGTGGAAAGTCTTCAGCATTAACATGTTGGACATTTTCCATGCAGTATATTGCATTTGTATTCATCCTGTCTGGCTGAGCCACTTATACCACCAGTACCTACTTCTTGTGCCATGTGGAGAGAACAGGTCTCTGGATAATGTTTTTGGTTGTCACAGTTTTGGTTCTGGCATGCAGTGGAAGCCAATGCTTGCAAAACTAGTTTTATTCATAAAAACCTTGGGTTACTACAATAAATGCAAAAAAAACACAGAACTTTTTTGTTTTCTATTCTCCATCATGATGTACAGGACTTCCAGGTGCATTTATCATCGTAAAAATTCCCACACATGTTTAGACCAAAATTCCTCATGCATTATCTTTGATCTGAATTCGTTCTTTAATCATTTTAGAGTGAAACAGTTGCTAAACTCTTTTACATTGTTTGGTGCTGTTCAAAGCTGTAGTGAGTTGTGATGAGCAGTAATTGATGGATGCTTGCTTCTTTTCTGATCTGATACTGGTTGTAGTGAAAATGAGCACTGTGATCCATTTTTAACCTTTTTAAATAAACGTCTCCGTGTTTCATGCCTGAATCATCTTTGATGTTTATTATTGTCGGGCCCACCTGCAGGCACTGATACACGCCCAACCAACCAACCGCTGCAGTCGTGCAAAAAGAGCCTCAGTGAATAACACTCCTGCCCTTTGCTATGCTGCATTACCAGTAGATGGCTCTTCTGAGTCATGTGTTTGGGAATTGACCAACACTATGATGTTGAAGAATTATGTATTTTTAATAAATGCTTCTTCTGATTTACTTGTGAAGTGTAAAGGAACGTTTTCATGGAAGACAGTAAGATGCATGATGCTTTATAGAACATAGCAGAGGATTTAATGTTTGACTTAACTGTCTCCCTGCACTTTTCACCTAGATTTTATGTTGATAGTCTTTGCTTGTCTTATTGCCTCATTAAAATTAGAGGTACTCCGTGTCTTGTCTGTATGCTTAAATTATATTAAAATACACGACCATGTCTTCAGAGGACATTACTTAGAGTGTAGTGGACTAATCCGCCAGATGGCACGCATAACACAAAACATCAGAATAAGACACCGAAAGAGTGTCAAGCAGTTTAAAATGCTGTGCATAAGTTGCGTTTAATCAACCATCTACCGAGGCTCTATGTTGGGTAGCATTCATTTGTAAGAAAAGAACAACACCAGAACACTTTTGCCTGAACACCCGGTCGCCTAAGTTGATTGACTGGTTCGCATTATCCTTAAAAATTATGATTTGAAAGTCACCGGTTTTGTTTTGAACTGTATAAATAGGCATATTGTATATCGGCGATATTCACAAACTGCTACTGCGGCAATCATTGGCGCGCGCTAGAGCGCAACGGGAGCGCGTTTATAGTTGTGTATCGGCTACGTGCATTTGGTCGTAGGACTCAGGCGTGCGCGTCAAAAGCTTGACAGCATAATGCGCGTTCTCGTGCTCACAAGGATACGTGTTTACTTTCCTAACAACCCTTGAATTGGGAGAGGGGGACCAACAGGGAGAAATAGAAGAGAGAAAGGAAGTGGATATATCAGTGTAGAAGGACAACAGTAACTGGTCGTGGGACAGAGGATTATCGGAGTTAGACTGGTAAAGGAAACTGTTCAACCTTCATCTTCGTTGCAGCGTTCGAAGTTGAAGTATCATCAAGGTCAGTTATCCAAGGTCCGCTACGGAACTCGTCTTAAGAAACTAGGTGGCGTGGAGACCACAAACCGCCGGTGAGGATGGAGCAGGCGTACGGAGCAGGCAAGGCTGGTGGAGCATTTGACCCTTTGACGTTCTTTCAGCAGCCTCAAACAATTGTCCGACTAGTATGTTGGGTGAGTTTCCATTGCTTGTACATATCAGATACCTGATTACGGGGATAAAGTAACCAGTAATGAATCTGCACTCGGTCATATAACCCATCCGACACATACTACTCACTTCTGCACTAGTTGTGCGTCAGAAAGTCATGTAGTGGCATAATTTAATTATTTTTAGCATGGTTAGTGGCGCCCGGTCAACCAATGTTTTTTTTGTTATCTGTTCGTGTCTGCATTTAGGAGCAGGCTAATATCGAAAAATACGATTTTTGTAAATTAGATACAATAACACAATTTACCCTGTATTATAGCATCTATAAATCAAGCTGCCAAGTGACCGCTTTCATTTAACCCCGGACGCTTTTTCGCCCGGCATCTGATAGAAGGATCTATTTTATTCGTTGTTTGGGACGTTGCTGCTGTTTGGTTTGTTATCGTTTCTGAGAGTTGAAATAATCGCTCACTTTTCTCTATTCTGTATTAGACAACTGCTGGGAATAGATAGAGTAGAGAAAAACGGAGATTAGGCTATCTATTTTTGGCACGCTCACGTGAGCCATTTGGTCGCGCCGCACCTTACTCTACCCAATCTGTTACCAGTAATCATGCACACAGTTGTAGCCTACGTCGCTCTGATCCGTGCACCTGTAATGTGGCAATATGTATGTACTTCTCTCTCCTTTCTCATCCTGTTGCTAACGGGTAAGGCGTTGTCCACTTGAGGGCTCGGGCTTAATTCAGCCAATGAAAGACCCGCTTTAGATTTAAAAGGTTAGTAAGGCCAAGACGTTACACGAAGGCAGCATATCTCCGCGGTCCAACACAGAAGGCTTGGAAGAGCTTGTGCTGAATGACATACCTCTCAGCCCTATGTTGCTCTGTCCAGCAAGATAGGCGAAGTAGGTACGGTGTCAAAGTTGATGTGTCCAATGAGATGGTACCCCATTATATTCTGCTCCAAGTAGAATGGCCACTACTCTCAACAAATTATGTCTTAATAGAGCAAATGACCACAAAAAAATAAACTTAAGTAACTGTCTCTTGATGTTCATGTTATATGCACACCAGAAATAGTGTTTAGCCATCTGCCAATTTGTGCACTGGGCTGCTTTGCATTCTTAGAACATGTTCCCCCTAATTACCCTCAGAGGAACCTCTAGATGGTTCTATCTGAAACACTCTATTGATTGGCTTGTTCCCTTTGCTCTGCCAGCTACAGTATGAAGCACATGAAAGAGTCCGCATGCTCAGAAAGCATTCTGTGCAGAACATTAGGTTTCCACTCCAGTTTAGCTGAAGAAAATAATTTTATTTGACTTATTCACGCTGCTATGATAGAACCAAATATCCTTGATTACAAACGTTAACCCTCTCTGATAGAACTTCATTGAGCACATTTTGTAGCATAACATTAAGTTCAAACAGAGAACATGAAGGGGACCTAGGCCTTAGTCATTTTGTGTCTGGCTGTAAAAAAACAGAGAGAGAGAGAGCACAACAGGGAAAGTCTTCTGTGTTGGTTCTACCACTATTCTGCTAAGGTGTGACGTCCCAAAGAGAGGAAATCTGCCGGATCGCCACGCGACAGGAAGAGAGAGGGAGGTGGCCCCCTTGATCTGGCTGCTGATTGGCTGATTGAGAGCTGCTGTGTTGGCATGACAACCATCTGAGTTCATCAGGAAGATAGAACATGCTCCTGAAGGGGGTGGGGGTGGGATCCTAGAACAGAAAGAGACAGAGAGGGATGCAGACAGAAAGCAGGCCTGAGCATCTTTCATCCCAGGGAGTGGTCACTACAGTTACGTTTTGTCCTTTCTCTTTATTCAGTTGATCTTGTGCATCTGGTATCACATGGCTCTATTGGTCTCTCTTTCACTTGCTCGATGGTGTTTTAAGCCCCCAACATCGTCTTCCAGGCAGTGCTGCCACCGTTGACTTAAAGGCACCTAATCCTTACCCTAACCCTAACCTTAGCCCATGCCTAACCCTAGCGCCTTCCAGGCAGCGCTGACAATGTTGGGGGCTTAAAACACCAAGAAAACTTTCGCTTTAATGCTTTAATCGTAGTGATTGTGATTCCAGGCAAGTACATTGCAGCTGTATAAAACAATTTGTGCTTGTGCACAGAAACTTTATACTTGTAGAAATATGTTGTGCATGTGCGAAAAAAAATGGTCTTCAATGATACAGCACACATTTGCACATGTGTAGAACCGTTTTGTAGCTGTGGAATTAATTTGTCTGTGTGTAAAAAAAATCGGCCTACCTGCAGATATATTTTGTGCACATGTGAAAAACATTTGTCCACTTAGCTAGGATGCAATTCATGAAAATTGGGCACTTCTGGATAAGTTTTTGATTTTTGGCAGGGTGTTAGGTATAGGCCTAAGGTTTTCAAAAATCCATGGATACAAGTTGGGGTGGCCCCAAGGGGGCAGGCGAATTCCCGGAAGTAGAAGCATCGATGTAGCGGTGGTTATCAACTCTCTGCTAACCCCATAGAACGCCCATTCATTTAGGATTTTTTTGAACTCCCATAACTTCATATAACATATATCATGTGCCGATATTTTAGCTTCTGTGTTATCTACATAAACAATAAAAGGCAAAACAAGACTCAATTACCTCGTACGTAACGTTAGGTTCCCGTAAGAAGAATGTTTAGCATGTCCGGTTGAAGGGAAGCTAACGCACTGAAGGGAGATAACCGTATTGTTTGGATAAGAAGCGTAGTCCAGCCAGCACGGAAACTCGTGAGCTATAGCCTACAATAGCATTGTATGTTAAGGTAAAGCATAGAGGCAAGTAAACCTAATGAAAAACAGTAGTTTTACCGTTAGGTAGTCTAACGATAATCATTTCAGAGGTTTTCGATGGATTGACCGTAGGTCAGAAAAGTGGAAAGAAGATTAGCTTCAAGGCTAGAAGCTATAACTTTTTTGTTTTGTTTTACCATGACTGTTTTTGAAGATGATCATGTGTGGTAGTTTCAACATTAACACAACTCGATATCACTTGTAAGGATGATATTAATAATAATACATAAATAAATGTTTAACTTTGATGACTTTGAAGACGAAGGAAGTGTGAGAAGAATTTCTGTGTATCTATCATATGAGTTACAAGATTCAGTTCGATGGCTAACGTCACGAAGTTAAGTGCGAGTCTGCGCAGTACTGGGGGGACCAACTGAAAAATGACTCAGTGCCCTCCCATTGAGAACGACGGAGTCTGTTCGTCCATTTCTTTTACTGTCTATGGGTGGCCCCCCTAGTGGCAGTTATCCATAAAATCCAAAATGGCCCCCGCCGAAAAGAGAAAAGGTTATATCTCAGCTTCCTTTAGTCTTAAATTGTTGTATAATGTATTTTCTCTACTTTGTTTGATACAAGGAATCCAATTTTGATATGTTCTTCTTATTTTAAGTCCATTTCCATGTAGTATTATAGTCATATTTAGCTCATAAACTGTCAATATCTCTGAAAAAGTCACATTAAAATACTCAGGTCCTTAGACCCATATTTTTACCTCCAAGGTATGCTTTTCTTTGTTGATTGGACAGGTCACTATCACTATAGTGTCAAAAATCACATGTTGTGACCAAAAGTGCCCAATCTTCATGATTTTTCACATATTCTTTCCCAGCTAACTGGGATTTAGTTTGAACGTGTGTGGAACAGCTTTATAGCTACAGGCAATAAAGGAACTTATGTCTTTGCGCATACAATTAGGCAGAAATTGGGAGAAGTGCAACATCCATCATTCGTGTGCAACGCTGGATGTACAAAACTACAAACCTTTTTTACAGACACAAATTTTATCAGCGTTTCTGAAAAGCCAATCAGCACATTGCATCACCTACTGACTAGCCAATCAGCACTGCGCTGAGTACTTAAAGCTGAATGCACTTCAGTCAATCTCCCACTTTCTTTCTATACCCCCTCTGTCCTTCTCTCATGATGACATCATGGCAGTGCAAATCTGTCAAGGGATATTGGTTGGTGATTCATGGGATGTGTATGTGTGCGTGTGTGTGCATGTGTGTGTGTGTGTGTGTGTGTGTGTATGTCTCTCTGGTGTATGTGTGTGGGGAGGGGGGGGGGTGCTGTTGTCACTGATCAATGTGTTGTTTCCTCTGCCTTGGCTGGTATCACATAGAGACTGTGCTTTGCTGAATGCAGCCAAGTCCTTACGCTTTCTGTTATCATGCCTTTCTCTCTCTCTCTCTCTCTCTCTCTCTCTCTCTCTCTCTCTCTCTCTCTCTCTCTCTTTATTTTTCTAACTGTACACATTGTAGGTAGATGTACCATGAGAATTCTCAACGTAAGTTATCATGAGTGAGGGTAAGACAGTAGGCCTACCACCACAACGTATTATCTGCCTGCGAAAAAGCCAGGAAGTGCTGGTCAGAGTCGCGTTCCTTTTTTCGCGTTGGGTAGTGTATTCCATTCATCATGATTATTCACCAGGCAGTTTCTACATTAATCCACATTAATAATGCTCATTGTAAAATTCAAAAATGAATTCTTGCATCATTTTCTTAAATTACATAGACCATGTTGTTCATGGTTGGTCATGTTTGTCATGTTAAATGTGCAGTCAGCGATTGTACTGTACATGATTTCAAGCCCATGACATTTTTTGTCACATTCAGCACAGAAAACAAAACCCTGTGTGGAGTATGAAAGGAGGGGTGAGCTACCTCTCTGGTGTGTTTTGTTTGGTCCTTGGTTAAAATATAATGTATGTTGTTTGGACAAAGTGTCCAAAAAAATGCTAACCATTGTAAATATGAAATATAAACAAACGTGACTTTGCTGACTGCACCTTTACGATACTTTTTTGGGTACATGCTGTATAATCACAGATGCTTGACTAATTATGATTTGATTTGGCACAAGTTGTGTTGTTTTAGACATACATTTTCTACAGCCACCTAGAAGCCTCATTTTCCTGCCCTGTTACTTTGCCCTTTCATTTAGATTAAATGAGTGAGAGGACAATGAGATGTTCCAGTCTTTAGTCGCCTTGTATGTTTTTACGAAACTGTGGAAAACACAAAGCACTGTGACTAGCATGCTAATATAACTATAAGTATAAGTATATATACTCTTTTGATCCTGTGAGGGAAATTTGGTCTCTGCATTTATCCCAATCCGTGAATTAGTGAAACACACTCAGCACACAGTGAACACACAGTGAGGTGAAGCACACACTAATCCCGGCGCAGTGAGCTGCCTACATCAACAGTGGCACTCGGGGAGCAGTGAGGGGTTAGGTGCCTTGCTCAAGGGCACTTCAGCTGTTCCTACTAGTCGGGGTTCGAACCGGCAACCCTCCGGTTACGAGTCCGAAGCCCTAACCAGTAGGCCCAGACTAGAAAGCATGTAGGCTACATACTGCCAACAGTCCAGTTGGCACTGATCAGAGTTTACAGGCATGATGGTGCCTTTAGGTGACAGGTGTCTTTAGGTTAATAGTTCCCAATGTCATTGGTGTGGCAGCTTTTCTTGTCTTTTAATGGAGTGCTCTGTCCTGGAGCACAGAATTGCATGGTGAATAGCCTCCGCAGCTGGTGTGTTTATCTGTTTCTCACTTGACCATAGCCAGTACCATTATGATGAAAGGTAAATGATAAAAGTAGTTGGCAATAACTATGTCTCAGGATTAGCAAACTCTTGTATAGTGTCGCTTTAAGGTGCAGCAACTTAGTTTTTGACTGGAAATATTCATGTTTTTAAATCCTCAAGATACTTATTTACCTTGACTGGATATACTGAGCTTTGTATGTAACAGTAAGCCCTGATATCACTTTTTACACATTTAGGTAGCATGCTAAAGGCTATCATATAACATCTGTGTTTTCACATGCATTTGTACTGTAGACTATAGATATTATAGTTTGAACACAGCCATTATATAAACCACCTAAAGAATGCAGATTGTGATGTGTGATTTTCTGATTATCCTCATGACATAATATTTGGTTGATGAATATAGAAATTGAATTCCTGGAATTCCAGGGGAACAGCTATAGGATTACGGGTTAATATCATATTGTGTAGGAAGAGTTAAACCCTTTCTAAGGGTTGGCTTTTATATAGATTGTTGTATATAGAATGTTTACAGATGAAAACGACTTATAAAAAATATCGTTGCTGAGTTTCCATTTTCCATTTACTTTATTCATCTGGCACTTTTATCCTGACTGACTCTCTGTACAAGTAGGATATTGTATATTTGTATTATTGCATGTTCAGCTTCCTAAGAATTGTTGGCTTCTTGCTCCACACTAATGGAGCTACATCAACAGCAGTTTACCATCACTTGCGATACCAAGGCTAAACCATTTGGAAGATATGGCTTTGGAATATACAATCATTGTTCATTCTTGCGATGATACAAAATACTAAGATAGTTGTCAATTTCGGAAAAGATGTTCCGGTGAACAAAAGACTTCAACATAACCCTAGTGAAGACATTGAGCAACACCTAAACACAGGTTGGAGAGGTAGGGGGTATTGATTTCTGTCGGAGACCAAGGCAAGTGTGTCAGACTGAGCAACACACTTCTTTTGCTGACGCCAAGTCTTTTCTGAGACCATGCAGTCAATAGAGCATTTCAGAGCTTCGACCTGTCCTACTGGCTGTTGACAGAAGAACAAGATTTTAAAGCTGCACACAGTGTTAAACATCAATTTGTGTGGTCCAACAGTGTGCCAGTAGTTTGCAACTGTTAAGTACCCAATACCCAAGATGCAGTCTATGATTAAAATCCAATACACAATTCCAATACAGGTTATATTTAGATGTTTGGTCCTCATCACCCATAATCATAGCTGTCCTTTGAGTGTTTATGCTCAAAACAACAGTCCTGGTTCTGTGCGAATAGGGAACAAACAACATGGCTTCCTCTGAGCCATAGATTATTCCAGCCAATCAATGTGTAACTCTAGGACCATGGAAGAGAAAGGTGTAATTTAAGCAGCTGTGCAGCTTAAATATCAACAACATTTTTCCAGAATATTGGACTATTTTTAAAGACCAGAGCAGGTGTTGAAAAATAAATATGATTGTCAGTGAATATGAATGTTATTTTTCTCAGTCATTAAAGTTAACACAATGTGCGAATTCCCCTTTTTCATAAATGTTCAACTTTCTGGGTACCCATCTCTGTTATATAGTGCAATACCAGCACATTGACAATGTCAGAGACTCCATTCTCCTTACAATATGCCAGTATTGCATCAACATAATCATTTAAGGTAAAATAACCACATTGTGTTACCTGAAAGCTATTAAATAAACCACTGTTGGAGGTTTAAATCAGTATAAGATTGATAGCATAGATAGTATGTCTCTCTCTCACACACACACACACTCTCTCTCTCACTCTCTCTCCCTCTGTATTTGTGTGTGTGTGTGTGTGTGTGTGTGTGTAACTGGCTGGAAATGTAGCTGCGCATGTACCAGCCATGAACACGTCAGTGCAGCTATGATCACTGTGGATGAAGGAGAGAGGGGGGAGGGATGGAGGGAGAGGCGGAGGAATGGATAGAGGGAGAGTGGAGAGAGAGATGGAGGGAGAGGGCCTTTAGTCTTGTGACTCAGAGAATCTGACCCTCTCTCTCCTGCCCTTCTCACTCCCTCTCTCCTCTTGTGCTCTCCTGCTCTTTACTCGTTCCTTCTTAGTCCCTCATTCACCATTTTTCATCACCCTTTCTCCCCCACTTCCTTTCTCTAACTTTTCTGCTTTCTCATTTCCTTTAATCATTTTCTGCCCCTGTTTTTTGTTACATGTAGTGTAGCTCTCTCTCACACTTCCTTTCCCCCTTACTCCAACTCTCTCTTTCTCTCTGTCTGTCTTTCTCACACTGTTTCTATCCCCCTCTCTCTCAGTGAGCACAAGGTCAGAGATTAAAACAGAAGGGTTGTGGGGGAGGGGAGGAGAGGAGAAGTGGCAGTCAAGCTGCAGGAAGACAGAGAGAAATTGAGATGCAGGAGAACATGACAGTACCGCTTCAGTACCATGGCAATAATTTTTGTGTTCTGTTTTGTAAATCATGTAACCATAATTAGCTTAAAGTATATCAGAGTTGCACTGTACTGAAGTTCATATCTGCTATTCATACACAAGACTAGGTTGAGTAGACTAAGTGGAATATATGCTGGCACTGCTAGTAAGGGCTATTTCCCAGGCCTCGTCCTTCACATAAGTTAACATTGTATGAGTCATTCTCATGATGATCTTTTATCATAGAATCTCAGTCAGTGGAGTAAGTCCTATAACTATGTACTACTCGCCTTCTCAGCTGTCCACAGATGAGGCTCGGTGACTATTCAGGTGCTGTTGCCTCTTCTGGAGTGTAATGCGTAATGTTTGTCACATTGACCTAACTAAAAACAAACACATCCTAGTTAGAACCACTGTACAGCCAAGGGTTGGAAACTCAAAAACGCAAGCTCCTGAGTCATGCACTGATCACACACACACACACATACACACACGCACACACAAAAACACACAAACACACACACACACACATACATGCAAATTAACACACACACACACACGTACATTTGTGCACACATATGCATAAACTCACACAAACACACGCCTACACACACACACACACACACCGCCATCACTACCTAATTAGGTAATCTATAGCGTATAGATTCAATTACTCTCATTCACACCACCCCATTCCCTTTCTCATTAAATCTCTTTCTCTCACACACACTCTTTCTCTCTCTATAACATATACACACACACACACACACACACATACAGACACAAGCATTCTCACACACACACACAAGTGCACATTCACGTAAATGCACTAAATCCCATCAGGCTGTAATGTGGAGCATGAAAGGCCTCCCTGCTGATGATCACAAGATCAGGACCCCACGTGGTAGCCTCCACAATACCCGCTTTCATGCTCCAGCGAGACGCAGGAGCCTTGTGATCCAGACCATTAGTGTTTTTGAGGGCATGTAGGGCAAACCGACCTGAGGTGTAGGTGCCACACATGCCGTGCCAACTAGGACACAACAGTCCCGCTGCCATCTTATGCTCCATCAAACACCATCAAAACACCCTTCATGATCATTCAAGGATAGATTTATTATTATTATTAATAATAAGAAGAAGAACAAGAAGAACATATTAAGTGAATTATTAGGCTAAATGGCTGTCTATTGTATGTGTATGTGTAGTCTGTGTGTTAGGGTGATCACAAGTGAGACTGAAAAACACTTCAAAAAGGTGAACTCAAAGGGGCAAAAAAAATCACCCCAAAAATTTGCTTCAGTTTCTCCAAGAAAGTTGTTGAGGAGGTAGCGTTGTCATGGGTGGTGAGTGTAGCGTCTGTATAGCACTCCAAAACCCTGTGGAGGACACTTTGTATTCATAAGTGCTACTTAAAGGACAAGTTCGGTATTTTACACTTAAAGCCCTGTTTTCAGATAGTTTATGATTAAATATAACGTTTAAGATTGAAATTTGGACACATGCTGCTGTCCTGAGAATTTTCGGTTTCTGTGGTAGCGCCCCCCCTCCTCCACAACGCTGCATAGGTGCACTGGAACAATCCTTTTTAAAACGCATTAAACTTTCGTTTACAAAGACGTGAAACTCACCGAGTGGTCAGGGGTGTTCACTGATATGCTCACACAAAAATCTCTGCAAAAGATTCTTTCCAACAGGTTTTATCGTAGTTTTTGTCCAACTCCATTGACTTGTATTGGATGTGCTGTGAGGTATGGTATTACTCTGCTGCCGGAAACGGATATGGGGTTGTTTGTATTCTTTCTGTAGTCTTATGCAGTCGTGGTATCGTAGGCTACTACGCTATCCAAATTATTGTCACGTCCAACCATGGCTAATGCTAAAATGTCTTGGAACATGCACAATGTGAATGATAGCCTACGTGAATCATTACGTTTTCATCATGAAAGTTCCACAGCCAAAAAAATAGTAAACGTACAAAATCATGTAGCCAAATTATTCATTTAGGCTAGGGTTAGTGTTAGGCTTATGATGTGAACATGACAGGTTATGGACATAACAAATAAGTTCATTTTCCGCCTGTTACAAACGTTACGTTACAAAATGTCAACCTTACCCCAAGTTCTTCCAACTCTGTTGTCCCAGGAGGTAATGTGGGAACCGCTGTATTTCTCAGGCGAAAGAGCTTTTTGGGCGATTTCTTTCGACCTCCAGCGAAGTTCAGTAAAATGCAGACCGCAGAGACATGGTGATCAGCTTTCCTGCAGATTCTCAACAGGTGTGCTCACATCCAACCCCAGAAATTCCAGCCACAACTTTAGCCTTTCTGGATCGTTGAAAGGAAGTCTGTGACAACTTTTTTTGCTACGAATTTTCCCGCAATTCGGAACTGCACAAAATCGCCTAATTTTTAGCTGTCTGTTGCAAAATACTTCAAGACAGCGATCTTCTGCTTCTTCTGTGTATTCAATGAAATGCTGGGCTGGAGTGTCTATTATTCAAGCTCTCGGAAGAATGTACGGGTGAATGTACGGAAGAATGTACGGGTGTGAGGCGTTTGGAAAAATAGCTCCACAGTTTTACAACGCATGGTAAAACACCTGTTGGAAAGCATCTTTTGCAGCGATTTTTGTGTGAGCATATCAGCGAACACCCCTGACCACTCGGGGAGTTTCACGTCTTTGTAAACAAAAGTTTAATGCGTTTTAGGAAGGATTGTTCCAGTGCACCTATGCAGCGTTGTGGAGGGGGGGCGCTACCACAGAAACCGAAAATTCTCAGGACAGCAGCATGTGTCCAAATTTCAATCTTAAACGTTAAATTTAATCATAAACTATCTGAAAACAGGGCTTTAAGTGTAAAATACCGAACTTGTCCTTTAAGCAGTGTTTTTTGTTGCATGGCACATGTCAGAAAGGTGGACGCATGGCTAGATCCGGGCATAGGGTTCGATGGACTGCTGTAGTGTGTGTGCGTGTGTGTGTGTACATAAATATTTGTGTAGACTACAAAGGTTTTTTGTTGATTTCTCTGAAGTTTCTGAGTTCCTACTGAGTCACTCTTACAATCGGTGTGACCCACAGCTGAGCTCTCAGGAATATCAGTTATTGGTAGCTGACCTGTAGTACCTTGTGCTAATAATATAGGACACTGAAACATTTTAGAGCTGCTGAAATCTGCTGAAATCTGTTGACATGTACAGTAACTGAAGTTCCTAACACAGTTATTCAATTGTCCTGTGTGGATCTTGTAATGGATTAATGGCAAGAGACATCACATGATCCATGTTAAGTTACAATGGGTTAATGTCAAGAGACAGCAGATGATATCAGAATGTTTTTAGGAAATGTACCCACAGTTACACACAAACACACACACACACACACACACACACACACTTATAACAAGGTAATATAGTGGTCATATACAGCATTATGCACAAAAAACACCACTCAGACATACCAGTTCATAAAAGCATTCATTATCTCTCACTAACATTTACCATATTTAGCTAATTACATTGACTTAAAATCCTTAAAATCCTACATAGCGGAATAACACAACAGAGGTAAATTGGTAATTGTAGTTATAACTATTGACCTATATATATATATATTCTTTGTTCTTCACGGGATGTTGACATGATATCAGAGGCAAGCCAACTCTCAGTCACCCAGATTCACTAAAACTAAGCCTTCTTATTGGCCGTTCACCAGAGAAAAGATGTTTTGACAGTTTTTTCCAAGTGGCTCTGGACCCAGGCCAGATACTTTGTTATGTAGATGGTGCACTGATCGTGGCAGCTTTTTCCACTGTAACCCCTCTACTCCATGTGTTTAGGTCAGTGATGGAAGAGGCACTGACAAATTGCTCTTGGACACACAAGGCCATAAGGAATAGTTATCAAGTCAAGTCAAGTCGGCTTTATTGTCAATTTCTTTACATGCACTGGTCATACAAAAAAAGTTATGGTTCTATTATTGTAGGTTCTCCTCTTACAGTTCAACTATATACAGTGCAGTCATGACAGTAGCAAAAAAAACACTAACTCTCTGCCATCACAAACAGGAGTAGTTGATTGAGGATGATATTGGTGTAAATTATAAAATGTTAATGGGTCCATGGGCTTATTAACTAAACAGACCTATAGATTAAAACATATGCAATTAACACATTCAATATGGAACTGTGAGACCAAACCAGTGTCTAGAAGGGAGGTAGTGTACTAGTACTTGATTTGTCTCTTTAATTTTGTCTGTGGAGAGGTGATCTGAGTCTGTGTAATATTTTTACTGTACATGTCTGCTCTGTTCACCATGCTTGGCAGTACAGGTGGTATCAGTTAGGTGACAGGTCCCCTGTATACCGGTAATTAGTTGTATTGCTCTTACAAATAACTGTAGCTTTGTTGTCAGGTTATTGTTAATTGATAATAACTGTGTGACATTGGTCAGTGTTATTTCTACATTACAAGCCTGACTTTCATTGTGATGAGAGGGTTCTGAGGGGATTGTGTCAACTGAAGATTGTTCACAGCCTCCCACACACACACACACACACACACACAAACACACACACACACACACACGCTAAGTGGCAGCTGCTGAGGCCAGATGTCAGGAGGGCAGTTTTTGCCAGGAAAGCCCACACACACTGTGTGATATCGTCAGATTGGCACAGGGAGGGATAATATGTGTACTACACATGCACAACCATACACGACATACACACCCATTAACACAAGTTATATATAGATTGTCCCCCCATTGTACACAAACATGATAAACACTGTCAGTCAAATTATATTATGAGCTTACATCATTGCAAAAGGGGTTCTCCAATGTTTTCTCAGTTAGCCTTTTAAAATGATATCAGATTAGTAAACAGATAGTGCCTTTGCTACATTGGATGAATGGTTGCTAATAATGGGCAATTTTTTTTTTTTTTTTTTTAATATTGCATTAAAGATCAGCCTTTTCTTTCTACAACAGTCGAGAACCCTTTTGCAATTATGTAAGCACATAATGTAATCTGAAAACTGCTGCCCTGATTAAAAAACAATGCAAATAATCTCAGCTGGTATTCTGTCTATATGGAGTGGAATGGAAATGTCTAAGTGTCTCCAAACTTTTGACTGATAGAGTACATAACAAGTACGAATATAATCATACTCATCAAATCATAAGTAAGAACATAACAAGTACAAATTCCCACTCTCTCTTTCTCTGTTGTTTCTTTTTCTTTTTTTCTCCCAATCTATTCTCTCTCTTTCTCTTCATCTTCCCTTTTGTCTTCAACTCTCCACAGCTTTTCTCCGTAGTCATTTTTGGCTGTATTGCTAATGAGGGCTACGTCAACCGACCGGACGAGATTGAAGAATACTGCATCTTCAACCGCAACCAGAATGCCTGTAACTATGGTGTTGGCATGGGAACGCTGACGTTCCTCTGCAGCGCCGGTTTCCTGGCGCTGGACATCTACTTCCCCCAGATCAGCAGTGTCAAGGACCGCAAGAAGGCCGTCCTGGCAGACATCGGTGTCTCAGGTGAGTAGGAAACACTTTTGGATTCCTTGTCACTGCAATTGTTCGATGACAGACCATTGTATTGAGAAAAGAGTATCTGTATTATGTTGATATCCTCATTGTGATTATTTCTAACCACCTGAAAGGGGTCTGTGTACAGGTCCTTTGGTATCATCTGACTATCACTGTGCATAGTTTTTAGCTAGCACTGCTTCAAATATCAAGAACTGAACAATTTCAGGTGGACTGGTTTAGTAATTCACTTAACAATGTACCTAACATTTAGCCTGGAAAATCCAGACCCTGGTATTCTAGAAAGATTAGGGGTCTGGCCACGAACAAGGTAATGGCCCAACTCGAGGGGCGGCACCAAGCATGCATTTGAAAATCTCACTGCGTGCAATTGGATAACACTAGACCAATGTTTACTCTGAATGATTCTGGACTTTGACGCAATTGGATAACACTACGACCAATGTTTAGCTGTTTAGCTCGCCTCTGGCCCGCCTATATCAGATACACCGATGTGATTGGTTCCCCGCGATGCAAGGGGCAAAAGTAATGTGCATCATTACTCATTGCCAGAGTCTCTTGCAGACACAATTCAAATTGTGCTCTCGCGAGAACTCTGGATTTCCATGGTACCTAACATTACCTATTGCCACATGTATTGAAAGTTCCCAGCAGTTGTCTCAGGAAGTGTAGAGCCATGATAAAAGCAGAGTGCACTTGATACTAAAAAAACATGACAAGTGATTTATATTATTTACTTCAAACACGCCGTCCCTCTTTGATAATTATTCTGTAATCCAGTAGGTGTTCATTTCTTTGTTGAGGAGTCCTTACTCTTTAAGAGTTCAGCTTACCTTCCCATAGGCTAGTGAAGCCATCTGTGATGCCCTTCCGCCTGTGGCTGGGGGTGGGCAGACATCCAGAGAATAGCTTAAGTTTAGTCTGGATCAATAAACCACTACTCTACAGCGTTTGACAAAGTGTGTTCACTCAAATGTGTTTTTAATTTAGCTCTTAACTCATTGAGTGCCAAAAACGTAATATTACATTTTTCCTTCCCATGCGTTGAGTGCCAAAAACGTAATATTACGTTTTTAGCTTTTTTTTTTAATTACGAAACTAGACACTCTAACACACCTTATATGTGATTTTGGGAACTCTGTGATGAATGGAAATGAAATATATGACGATCGAAAACTCAAGATCTGAACATTTTATCTGGACGTTTGATCTTAACTCGGCTTTTGAACGTTGCCGCTTTCACATCCCAGAGTTCTGTTTTCCCAAGGCGTCTGCCTGTATATGTGAACCAGACGTGAACGGTAATGTGTTTCTTTTTAATAAACTGCCTGTACACTTACAAAGTTCTCAATGCTTCGGTTTACATGTAGAGACCCTCATTATGCTACTGTGTAAGTGTGGTGCTATTTTGAGCCTTGTTAGTGGTATAGAAATAGCGATTTCTTTTTACTGTACGTGTGCCCCGAAGGCTAGCGTTAAACGCTAATTAGCGGTTTGCAATAAAACTGGTCACATTCGACTAGCATGAAAATAAATCCCAGCGAATGGTCGAACTCGGTACACATGTGTTATTAAGCCCTAGGTTCATTTTGTGCCGGAATTGTCCTTTAATTTCATTTACATTATTAAAAGGCTGGTTTATATCAGTGCAAATAAGACAGTGCTGGAAGTATAATTTTTAATTGGCTATAGATTAAATTAGATTAGATTCAACTTTATTGTAATTGTGCAGAGTACAAGTATACAGAGAGAACAAAATACTCTTTGCATTTAACCAGAAGTGCAAAAAAGCAGAAACATGCAATATGCTGGTTGGTTGGTTGTTCAGTAGGGTGACAGCATTAGGGAGGAAGCTTCCTCTGAACCTGCTGGTTCGGGTGTGGAGAGACCTGTAAAGCTTCCCGGAGGGGAGTGGAGTGAACAGTCTGTGGTTGGGGTGAGAACAGTCTTTGATGGAGTGAGGAACCGATGATGCATTGGGCAAAGGAAGAGCAGTTGCCATACCATACTGTAACAAAGTTGGGGAGGATGCTCTCGATTGTACTAGTTCAGTTTAATTTGCAATAGGAATGCAAAATGTAATGGCCTAGGGGTTCCTTAGCTTGAACTAGATGTACCGCAGAGCGGTACAAAATATGACCGCCGCCCAGTCCAGCACATTTTTTTCCAGAAAAATAAGTCACGCTTGTCAAATTGTGTTCATTTCCTACTTTGTTCCTTTTTTGTGTGTTTGTAATTGAGTGTCTGCAGTGTGGTTGTTTTTGTATATGTGTTTTGTGTGTGTTTTTTTGTGTGTGAGTGTGTGTGTGTGTGTTTGTGTGTGTGTGTTTGTGTATGTAGGTGTGTTTGTATGTGTGGGTGCATGTGTGTGTGTTTGTATGTGTGTTTATGTGTTTGTGTGCGTGTTTGTGCGTGTCGTGTGTTTAACATTCATGCAAAGGAAAACATCTCCTGCAGAACAGTGTCCCTGTCACTGCAATAGGATATTGGGATTGATATTTGTTTGGTGGCTTTTGGCCACAGGGAAGAGTGCCACCTACTGGCCAGCCACCAACACCGCTTCCTGCAGGAACCTACTCTTCCAAGGAGGTTTCTTATCCAAGTACTAACTAAGCCTAGCCTGGGTGCATTCCGAACTTAGTCCCGCCCACAACATTTGAGGTCGGGAAGTTCAGTCTGGCATTGCTCCATTGTGGAGGAAGTATGCTCGCCCTAAATCGGGCGGACCAATCAAATCGGGCTTTACGATGATGGACAGGTGAGCAACAGTGCCTGGTCTATCACAGGGTAGTTCCAGCGTTATGGATGTGACAATTGGACTCATATTGGTAAACAAAATGCCTTAGAGTGGGGGCAAAATTAGTATCAGTGAATTAATTTGCATAACTTTTAATGCAACCTCTGTCCTCTGAATACTGAGAAATCCTCAAATTTGAAGAGAATATGCAGGACTGAGAGGCGGTCATATTTTGTACCGCTATGCGGTACATCTAGTTTATTGCTGCCCTTACTCATGTTACTCTGTGGGTATTAGCTACAGAGGACCTGACACTTCAAATGCTGTCATATCGCGTCACATTTAAAATTAAACTGTGTTAAGCAGACGTGAACGGCAGGCTGAGCAGATCTGCAACAGAAGGAGGTTGCTATGTTAACTCCAGCTGCAAAGTCAGCCATCTTCACCAGCTAACACGATAATCCAGTTACTGTACAACATTAGTATGACAGTTACAGGAAGATAATCGCTCAGATTTTCGTTATTAGGCCACTTGAAAATAGGCTATGGCTAGGCTAATCACTGGAGGTATTTTAATATTATGTTTGTTTTGCTAATGGTTAGGCAAGGCCTCCCTGTGGTTTTGATCAACCTAATAATCTTTGAAATGTCAGTTGTAAACACTAAGTTGAAATGCGTTGAAACTGACATGCCACCAGAACAGACGTTTTATCGGCTTTGAGGTATAATAAAGTCCCCGGTCTTGTAAATTCACATTATGTAACATCCATAACGTCACATCCATAACGCACCATTAAAGGTTTTAAAAGTAAGAAAGGGGCACAATTTGGTCATCACACTTTACATTGATATAAATCAGCTTTGCACAGACACTATGGACATTGTCGCATCAACACTGTATGTGTAGCATAAACTTTTCCTATAAAACGTTATGGATGTGACATGGCCATGGAACTTGCTGACTTAAAAACAAAAGCCTTACAAATGTAAGGAGTTGTGCTCTTAAAGGCAAACATTGCTCCACTATTCCCTTGTCAATCTGGAATTTGTCAAATGACACAATTTGTTTGAACATTGGGTCCATTTATCCACTTTTGAAATATGTATAATATTACCATGTAAAAAAAGTTGTTTCTGTATAGTTGCACATCATATTTATGATGTAAAAAGAGTGTCATTCTCCATCAAATTCAATCAGATCAGTTACAAACAATAAAATATAGACCTAAATGAAGATTTTAACAACAGTTCTATTTGCGTATGCACAACTTTTTTTTCCATGGTAAGGATGACCTTTGCATGGAATTGCCCCACATCATCTGAGCACGCTTAGATTAGGCTTACTGTATGTTTGAAACAAAAACGCTGTGGCTAGAAGGATACATGGCTTTTAAGACCCCATATGGAAAATGCATATTATTTAATGAGGTTTTATCACTGAAAACGATAACTTCTGAAAACTTTGGCCAAAGTTGAGATGTGGGAAAACTCGTGGTTTCACTTTCATCAAGGGAAAACAGCGCTGTTGCATTGCGACATGTTCCCTCGTTCGTTTGAAATCTCTGATTGACCACCTCACCTGTTTGAGGGATTTGCGACAGCCTTTCCCAGCTGTTTAACATGTTTGTAGCATATCAGTGTTCAACAGAATTATTTAAAAAAACTGACGGGATATAGGCTATCAGTTTTTTCCTAATAGCCTACCCTACTACGTAGGCTATCTCTTAGATTTCGCTAATGAGTGTTGTAGCCTAGGCTAGGAGTTACTGACAGCACTAACTTTTACAAAAGACCAGAAAACAACGTTAAGGCATTTGTGGAGAAGAAGGAAGGCTCGTGTGTTTTCTTCCTACACCTCACGGTAAGCTATTTCGTTGCTCTGATTGGTTAGGTCTATCCAATTAGTTGAAACATGCCCCATAATTACATCCCAATGGAGCAGTATCAGAGTCATATTCTGACTAGAATTGAGTATGACGACGTCAGGCTAAACTAAGCCTGCTTAGCTTCAGTAATTCAGCAAAGTTAGGGTATCTGCTGGTCTGGCTGCAGGCTAAAAACAAAAGGTGAAAGGCATATAGGATTCTAACTGTCTCACTGAATTGCATTATGCACACTCAATTCTCACTGGTATCTGCTAGACAACAAGTACCAAAACATGATTAGTTCATAGATTTCACATGTAAAATACATTTTATACAACCCCACCCCCATCTTGCCTGTTCATAATTCTGAGAAATTCTTGAATTGTGTGCATGTGTGCGTGTACGTGTTTATGTTTGTGTGTGTGTGTGTGTGTGTGTGTTGTGTGTGCGTGCGTGTGTGCGTGCATGTGCTTGTGGGTGTGCCTGTGTGTGTGCCTGTTTGTGTGCATGTGCATGCATGCGTACATATGTCTACTGTGTGTGTATGTGTCATACGTATGATTACTGTGAATGTATGTGTGTGTGTGTGAATATCTGGTTATGCTCATGTGTGCATATGGATTGGGTTAACATGACCCCTGGAGGCAAACTGACGCAAAAAATTGGTCATTCTAGGCCCTACGGTTCTCAAGATATTCACAGAAAACTCTGTTGGTGTACGGTCACTAAATGTACACATAAATTAATTTATTGTATGGCCCCCATGAAACTTGTCATGCATTCGGAGGATGTCATAATGATACTTCACTTTCAATTTTGTGCAGTTTTGACCATGTCATATTGTGATTACAACACCTAATTTTTTGCTTTTTAATTTTTAACTAGGTGGCACTATACATGAAATAAGTGGTAATGGGATGGGTTGACATGGCCCCTTAAGACCAACATACAAAAAAGGTGGTCCTCCTAGGCCCTACGGTTCTCGAGATATTCACAGAAAACTGTGTCCGGCCACCTACAGGCCAGTTGGTGTACAGTAACATAAATGGATTTATTGTATGGCCCCCCATGAACAGAATTCCACGAAACTTGGCGTGCATTCAGAGTGTGTCATAATGATCCTACACTTCCAATTTCGTGCAGTTTTGACCATGTTAGGTCACAGATACCTGCGATTACAACACCTCATTTTTACTTTTTTGTTTTTAACTAGGTGGCGCTATACATGAAATGAGTGGTTATGGAATGGGTTGACATGGCCCCTTAAGATCAACATACAGAAAAAAGGTGGTCCTCCTAAACCGTACGGTTCTCGAGATATTCACAGAAAACTGTCTGCCCTACCCTTATTTCGAGGGGTCCAGTTCAGCGGGGGGGCTACAGATCAAAACGAAAAACGATGGTTCCATGCTATCCATGTGGGGCTACATGCCCACCAGGTTTCGTGTACCCCGGTCTTTCAGTGTCACGGGAATCCTTGACGGAAAATTGGCCATGCGAAAAAGAAAAAAAAAGAAATCTGACTAAACCTATATGACCGCCGCTTGGCTGCTTGGCATAATAATCTGTGCTAGAACCATTTGTGATTAATGTGGTTCAATACACTGTGTAATAAGCTGGTGTAATTTTAGACTCAATAATATAAAGTGGACCAAGGAATATGATTTTGTTAAAATCCTGTGCTGTTGATGCACTTCCGGTGGGATTAGCAACAGTCATCAGTGATTTATTACAGACAGGGCAGGGCAGAATAGGCCTTTCCTGTTGTTTTTTTATTGATACGGTGAAGGGATTATGAACAGGTCTACAGTACCACAAGTATCCATTTCACAGTCAACTGCGCCCCCTGGAGGTTAACATCACCTACTGAAAAGCACTTGAATCTGCATACAAGAGGGATTTGGATGGGCTGATTGAGAGTTATCAAGAGCATGCAGTATCACACATATGATTTTAAAAGGGAGATTGCAGCTTGTTGGTTTGATCAGTTCAGTGGCATTTCTCTCTCTCTACCTCTCTGTCTCTCTCTCTCTCTCTCTTTCTCTAGCTATGACTTTTCATGTACTGATAGCTATAAATTATTTGCAATTTGAAAATTGTGTTTTCACATCAGTGTTTCAAGGAGTGTACATTAAATGGCAAATCTCTCTCTCTCTCTCTTCCCTCTCCTTCCCTTAGCATTCTGGTCCTTTATGTGGTTCGTTGGTTTCTGTTTACTGGCCAACCAGTGGCAGATGTCTAAGGAGGAGGACAACCCACTGAAGGAGGGGGCAGATGCGGCTCGGGCCTCCATCACCTTTGCCTTCTTCTCCATATTCACCTGGGTCTGTACAGCCTCCTCCTTACTCAAATTACACCCTAAACATTCAATTAATTCAATTAATGTCGTTCATTTACAAAGCACCATTTACAATTAGACAATGCCCCAAAGCACTTCAAAGAGTTTAAGTCGTATTCAAGTTCAGTTTATTATTTGTAGGTGTAAGAAAAAACACACATTGGAATGCCTAATAGACAGGTGCTAAACATTTGGTTTAGAAAGAACAAAGCCCAATAGATAGAGGTCGGATTAGAGATTATAATATTTTAGAGATTATAATAATATGGGTCTTGTTAAGGCCCCATGTATGCCTCACTCCTGTATTGAGTCTGTATGTGTGTCTGTATTTTTGTCAACTCAATTCCTGCCTGTGTTTGCTATTGAGTCTCTGTCTCTCAACCTTCGAGACTCATCTTGAGAGTTTTGCATTCACTGTCACCTGTGCTTCTATTAATCTCACGTTTCTCAATATAATGTATGACTCAATTATTTAGGCTTATTAACTTAATTTATCATCTCCTAACACACAAATGACTGTCCTATCTTTTTCTTCCTAATCTGCATCATGAAGGAGGCCCAACAATTGCTCAACAATTTGCTTCTTTTTCTTTTGTTTTTATTTGCTTTCTGTCTTGTGGTGTGGTGATTCCTTATTTCCTCCTCATCTAAAAGGAATATTCTTTAACTCTTTGCTGTGCCACAGCCAACATATTTAACCCATTTCTTCCATTCTGTGATTGGCTGCTGTTGCCTCTTCAGGGTCCTCGATCTGAACGCTGTCTGCATTAAACCTTAGTTCCCCTCTTATTATAGTTGCATTAGAGGTTGATGGAGTGCTCAGGTGGATCGCTGTATCTGTGGAAAAGCTTTGATTGACACTAGCGTTGGCAAATCTGTTTCTCTGCAGGGGGCACTATCACTGCTGGGCCTGGAGAGGCTAAAAAGAGTGTCGTTTGAAGAGGAGTACAACAAACTGTTCACCCCAAACACCTCTTCACCTCTCGTCTAGCATAGGCATAGTCTCACCACAAATAACAAATACACACATACAGGTGCACACAGACATAAACACAGACAAACATACTCACATGCACACATACACACAGACACACATGCACACACACACAATCAGGCACGCACACACACACACACACACACACACACACACACACACACACACACACACACACACACACACACACACACACACACACACACTTATAACAAGATCTGCACACAGTAGTGGTCATATACAGCATTATGCACAAAAAACGCCACACTCAGACATACCAGTTCATGAAAGCACTGTCATTATCTCTCACTCACAGTCTGTATGAAACTATGGTAACAAGATTATTTGACCTCTCATTGGTTAATGAGAGCTAGGCACTTGATTTCATTGGACAGGGTTGCATTATTAAACAAATAGACAGGTTATGTGTAGAGCAAAGAACCAGTTACACTATGTTTACTCCTCTTTTGCATACAGTAACAGGTAACCTGTTTATAAACTACTGTGAATGGTTCAAATATCAATTTACTGGGGTTATTAAAAGGTTTCCTTTTGTTTTATGTTGAAAAGTTAATCAGATGACTTTTTGATATGTATCATGGATAAATCTACCTATTTTTGCATTTCTTAAGCACCTGAGCACATTGTGTATCCATGGACTGAATGCATGAACTAGGATTTAAAATCCTTTTAGCACACAACTTACAGTAGACTGCCAGATAATCTAAAACAATTTATGGTCACCTTGAAAATTGTCAGTTCTGTTTCTTTAATACCATAATATCGAGGTATATACCTCTATGGACTGCTGTGTTGTAACTGTTATGCATAAGACACTTTGCCTTGAGTCATCAACTCAGTGCTGGTGATGAGGCAGAGATGGTTGCTTTACAGGTCTTGTGTGACATTGTTTGCCTCTCATCTGTGACCCCAGACAACATGTCAGTGTGTTTGTTGGAAACACCTGAATCGGATCCCGCCATGAACCAGTGCATGTGCCACAGTGTTGCTCTGTGTTCTCCCTATGTGGACAGCAACCACTGATCTTTAAGAACTCAACCAAGTCTGCTCTGAAGAAAGGGAGGATCTTAAGTTCAGTGTCCTCACCGTAACAGAGAATCCATGAGCATGCCCTCAGAGTGTAGCACTAGCTGCCTTCTCCTTTAATTTCCTGTTTTTCCTGTGGTCTTGTATAGAATTCAGTCTTCAGCTCCATCTGAAGTGCCTTAGTTATGAGCTTGTGTGTATGGTTATACATCTACACTGAAACTCCATTACAATTCCCAATTTTATAAATGACTTTGTTGGCTTTGAATCATGTCAAATTGTGCTTGACATTTTACACAATTAGCAATGTCTGTGTAAGTTATGTGTGTGTGAGTGTGTAAGTGTTTTTTTTTCTGGTATCTGTTTGGAAGTTTATACTGATAGATCATTCATATTTGCTGTATGTGTATTAAACAACCCAAACATTTTTACTACTATGTCTAATTAGTCGTATTGTAATTCTGAGTTCTATGTCCATTTTTGAGTGTGTATGTGTGTGTGTGTGTAGGCTATCTGCAATGTCTGCATTCATTTGTCTTGACACCTCCGACTTAAAGCGGACTAACAGCCTGTAATCCTCTGCACTAATCAAACAAATTTATCTCACTCTTTCTGCTTCTGTCTTTTTATCCTTCCCTCACTCTTCCAATTCCAATCCCTCCCTATCACCTCCGCCCTGCCACTGATTCATTGCACCACTTTATCGCTGGTTTCCTTTACAAATTCTCTTAATTTAAAATTATTCTATGCCCTCTCACTCTACTCCATTGCAACCTATTGCTATCAAATCCTTGCTATCCTCCTTTCCTCTTTTCTCTTCTCTTCTCCTCTGGTCTGCTCTCCTCTCCTCCCCATCCTTCATCATACATCCCTCCTTCCTCTTCTTCCCGGTCTGAAGGCTATTCAGGCATTCCTGGCTTTCATGAAGTACAAACAGGGGGCCGACTCGTCTCTCTTCAACCAGGAATACGCCGACCCCAGTCAGGATCCAAATGCAGCACCCCCTGCTGGCACGGAGTACACCGGCTACACTGCTGACATGGAGGCCCCGGCCAACACTGATGCGGGCTACGATGGCTCCGGTGGCTACCAGAGCCAAGACTACTGAGTGCAGCTGTGTTATGTTGTGTCTAGGCTGGCATGATGCCGTCTTTATTATTGTATATCACTCAGTGTGGATGAGTTGGGGACCTCTGGGCTAGGTTATCAGGGACTTTGTTGTGGCTGTGTTGCGATGGTAGCTGTTGGGTGGGCTTGAGTTGTGTTGTCTCAGAGTGGCTAACAGTTAGCTACTGGGTGTGGGGATCTGGGTCATCTTTGGGGATCTGGGTATGAATATAATGTCAGGGCTTTAGGTGGTGTTTGGGATCTTTGTGGTTAATGAGATCAAATGGGCTGGTCATGTTACTAAATTTGGATTAAGGGCCTTTTACATTTGTGGGAGGGTTGGAGACTTACGTGTTTCAGGAGTTTATCTGTATGTTGATGACATTGGTCAGGAGTGATTTGGCGAGTAGGCCTTGTGTTTTTCTGTACCAGCTTGCCTTCGACTTCAGGGGTGAAGGGGATAATGTCACAGTGTGCTGCTCACCTTTTTAAAGAAACTTCAGTGAGCAGTTTCAAAGGGTGAAGAATCACAGCCAAGATTCCTTCATGAGATGTTACACACAAACACGCTCTTGTGAGAATGCTTCATTTTTACCCTAAAATACATGACCTTTGGTGTTTGTGTGCAGTAAAATGAATTACTGATCGCCTGACTGTGTTTAACTGGTTTGTAACCAGGCCAGTTGAGTGCTACAGAGGACCACAGTGTCTTGGGTCTCCTAATAAAGAACCATAGAAATGTGTGGATTTCCTACTTATTCACTAATGGCTTCTTATAATCTACTGAGTCTATAGCCAGTTACAGCTTTCAGACCTGCCAGAGCATCAGACGATTAACCATTTGCCCTCAAGCAAAAGACACTCATCTCATAAGCATTTTCAACTCTCTTCTACAGTGGCTCTTTTGCATGTCCCTCACACCTTACAAAGGCTCCCTATACAAACATGAAATGCTCCACCTTGATTACTGGGATATGCTACTGTACGGGAAATCTTTCTTGGTTTTCAGAACACTTGGGAACTCTCAAGGCCTATCAAGAGAGCACCCAAATGATTTTCACATTTCAGGAGCCTATAAAGGTCTGGAGAAGGTATTAAATATCTAAGTATGGCGTCCTTCTCTAAAATAGTCTAAATAATATTTTTTTTGTCACAGCTTACACTGGCCAAATTTGACACAATAAACTTTACAGTATCCAGCCTATATTTCAGTGTCAGATATACAGCCATGAAAAGTAGCCTAACCCATTGTTGTATTTTGGCAAAACAGTTGCACCACTCATAGAGGTTTGACAAACTGGTTCAAAACATGCCTTTGCTCTGTCCACTCACTCTGTCAAGCTAGAGTCACCTAGATAACAAGAGCCATATTTTAGATCAGAAGAGGAACAATGTTTCGATTGTAATGAGAGATTTAAGGCACAGCAATGCTAGAATTCTGTTTCACCCAGTATTTAAAAAGGCCTTTTGCAACATTCCATCACCAAAACCAATGAAGCATCCCCATTATATTCATATTCTTGACAAAGGCCTCTTGTAGCATCACAGTAATACTTGTATACCAGCAAATCATCTCCAGCCAACCCTTGTGAATGCTTTTCTCCCTGTATTTCTGTCAAATGGATATCACAATGCATTTTATTTTTTTAAAGCACTTGTGTATAGGCCTAAGTGCAAAAATACCTTAAAGTATACTCAATGTTTTTTTTTTGTCATTCAAAAATGTCTATATATTTGAAATATGTAAATATAAATATACAAACATATAGTGTAAATGCACCATATTATTTTGCAGCAGAATATATGTAACTATATCTAACTATATCAGAAAGTGAATTTTTAAAAATGAAGACCATTCACATATAAAATAAATGAACCCATTGTGAATTTAACCCATTGATGGGATAGTGTGTGTCTCAATGTTGCTATGTATTTTAAGTGTATTAGTGTTTAAAACAAATTATCGCATAATGCAATTGGCTAAGGCATGGATCTGGCCATGATAGAGCAAAAGTCCACAGGATTTGAGCTTAAAGGAGAATTCCGGTGTGATTTTGACCTAAAGTGTTTTGAAACATGATACCGAGTGTGAACGTATGTCTCATAGCCCATCTCGGCTTGTCCCCTGCACTCCGAAATCTGGCGCTAGTTAGCCGATGCTACCAACAAGGCGGTCAATGGTTGTGCCTCGGCATCGGCATAGCCATGCAAATAAATCACTGTTTTACACCATTTACGAGGCTCAATGTATCTCCACACTTCATTGGCAGACTTCCAAGGGCCCTGACATTTAAAACGAGACATTGAGAACTTTGAAAAAGCACTGGTAGTTTACTTACAAGACGATATATACAGACAGTATCTTCTCGAAGTTTAGCGTTTGCAGCCATCTTGAATTTAGTCACGATAAGTCGAGCGACGAGTAAGAATGAACAGGTATGATAAGGGATCAGATTCCAAAAATAATTCCGTGGAAATGCATGGATTCCAGTTGCTGCTACTGGAAGAAACTGTAATCCATGCATTTCCACAGAATTATTTTTGGAATCTGATCCCTTATCATACCTGTTCATTCTTACTCGTCGCTCGACTTATCGTGACTAAATTCAGGATGGCTGCAAACGCTAAACTTCGAGAAGATACTGTCTGTATAAATCGTCTTGTAAGTAAACTACCAGTGCTTTTTCAAAGTTCTCAATGTCTCGTTTTAAATCTCAGGGCCCTTGGAAGTCTACCAATGAAGTGTGGAGATACATTGAGCCTCGTAAATGGTGTAAAACAGTGATTTATTTGCATGGCTATGCCGATGCCGAGGCACAACCATTGACCGCCTTGTTGGTAGCATCGGCTAACTAGCGCCAGATTTCGGAGTGCAGGGGACAAGCCGAGATGGGCTATGAGACATACGTTCACACTCGGTATCATGTTTCAAAACACTTTAGGTCAAAATCACACCGGAATTCTCCTTTAATCAGAGTGAAATCTATTCCTTTGTCAGCTGTGTTTTCCAGCTGTGTGTACAATGTGTTGTGTTTTCTGGAATGGAAAACCTTTTGTTGTCTTCACTGGCTTTATTGTTCAGACTGTGTGATACTTGTGTGCAACTGGAGTTGGGAAAATACTTGTCAATACTTTCGATGTGATGAATGTTGATTAAATTAATCAGTTAAACCACTTAAGGGAAAATGTATTTATTCATTTCTTGTATGTTGCTTGTTTGAGACTTAAGATAGATGTATCTGGATTGTACTGGAGGGTCAATAAATGAGCTTAGTATGTTTCACCTAGTCGCATATCTGTTCTCATTTGGGTGTTTACTCAGAACTACAGTAGGATGAAACTCATATTGTGAGTTACCAAAATAGCATTCATATCTTCATATTCCTCAATAAATAGCATACATATCTTTGTATTCCTCAATAAATAGCATACAGATCTTTGTATTCCTCATGAACAGGTTTGGGCCCGTGAATATATCCTTGCTGTCTCTCTGATTCATAATTGCCAATCAAGACATTATAACACCTGCCTTCTATTGACCATCCTGTGAGTCTGACACAATTTTCCAATCTGTCAACCAGTATTTTTCTATCAACAATATTGAAGACCACACTAACATCAATTTGTTTTACTTGAATCTGTTTTAGATAGTTTGGGTGAGTGAAGTGACTTGCCCATTACAGAAAACACAGAAATGGTTAGAGACTAGGTCCATCACATTCACACTAGGACTACTGAGACCCCTGCTGAGAACCAAATCCAATGTATGACTTCAGACTGGTTGCACTCACACAAGAACAAAAAAGGTAAATCAGTCTGATAATTAGCAGAACTTCATTTTTAATTTTAAGATGAGAGGCAGGGATGCAGTCTCACCATCCCTGTATTTCAGGTTTCCCTGCAAAAAAAGCCTCACTGCTCCTTCCAGCTGCATGCCATTTGTCATCATGATGCACAACTCCTACTCCTGCCACAAGAGATCACTCTTGCACAACTCCTACTCCTGCCACAAGAGATCACTCTTGCACAACTCCTACTCCTGCCACAAGAGTTCACTCTTGACCTTTGCAGCAGCAGCAGCAGAGTCTGGAGAAGGCAGACGCTACGCGAGATTTTAACGATGGCCTCCTGGTCTTCTCTGTGGCAACAGAAGGTTCCTCCACCACTGTAATACAGAGCACATCATATGAAATACACAAGTTCAAATCTTAATAAACTGAATAATATTGTACTCTTCTTACCTGGTGCGGGAGCTACTGATCTCTATAGATGGAAGAGATGGAAACAATATGGTTTTATCATGAACATGCAGCTGCACAGACCCCTCAATAATGCAGTATGTCAATTTAAACAAACAATGTGACATGTGTTCTTACTTTAACTCTCCAGTGGATCGTAAAACTCCTTTTTCTCCTCTGCTTAGTCTCACCTTTTGTGGACTTCACATCTGCAGAGTCCTGAAAGATGAACAACGGGGAAAGGACACAATTCTTTATTACTATACAGTTATCGAAACACATGACACAAGTTTAAATCAAGACAAAAAGACCTTCCTATTTATTGTGCCAAGCAAAAGTGTTTTCTATGCCGTATGTCTAACCAACTACTGTAAATAGAATGAGCACTACTGAACACACATGTCCAGAGCCTTTTGTAAGGAGAAATGTATCAAGCAATAATCTACAATTGTCAAGACTGACTCACTAGCACACATAGCTAACTAAGAAACAGTCAGACCTACAGTACACCACCAGGTTTACTTTTATTTCTCAAAGGTGAATGACCTAAGAATTTACCTCATTGGAGCTTGTATCACTGCTTATACTGCTGCAGCTGCTGGTTCTGCTGCTGCAGGTGCTGTCACTGATGCTAGAGGCGTCCACTGTTCCAGTGACTCCTCTGTCCACCAGAGCAGTATGTCCATCAGACTCTTCAGACTCGACGCTGTTCTCAGGCAGATGAGGAGAGGAGACTGACATGTCTTTGTCTGTCTCAGTCTCACCGTTAGTGTGTGTGTTCTGCCCTTCTGTTTCAGTGTGCATGGACTGTGATAAGGCTGTAAGAGCAGACAACGCAAATGTTAGCATAACTAACTGATATTCAGCATAAAACATAAATTACAGACAGCACAAACAAGACTACAATGCATACTGGCTACTATTTAAATTTAAATTACAGAAAAATAATCTACATTGGCAAGAATTTACCTCTAGGCACGTCTTGTCTTCCAATCAAATCAACCAAAGAAGTCACATGTAGCTACATCGCTGTTTGTTCTAGCAATACTTTTGGGATCTTCAAAAAGCATCTCCAAAGACTCATCTGTTTAACTTCTCTAACTAATTAATTCTAATGCACATTTTTCTGTTTTCTTCATTATTATTATTTATTCTTTATTATTATTTAATCTATTACTCATATTTGTATTTTTTGTAAGGCTATCACTTTAATTCAATTCATTTATTTAAATGTAATGTTCCTTGATGTCATTGAAAACTAACATATGGATTTACAGAATAACATGATTGTATAATCATGAAGATAACAAACAGTCCAAATAACACCTCTCTTTCTGGATGTCATGTCTGTAGCTTCAGAGAGAAAAGATGTCACATCTTTTGAGATGGCGCCGATGAGCTGCTTCCTGACTGTGTCTCTCTCTGGCATAAACAACTGTGGCAACAGTTAAGATTTAATGGACAGTGGAATATAGTGGAAGTGGAAGATCTTTTAAAACTGTGTTGTATTGCTTGGTTTATGAATTTTCGTAATGAATATAAACAGAACTAGTTTCTCATGATGAAATAATCTGATGTGTAGGCTGTGCTGTGGGCTGTGGGGACTTTGGCATACCTGTGGAAAGAGCGGCATCTCCGCCGCTTCCATCCCTGCCACAGAGGTATGAAATAGCTGCACACCATTCGGAGCATTCATCAATCTCTCCAGCAGCGTTCTGATAGACTCCGGGATGAAGTGCTTGAAGATAAATCCGATGAAGTCCTCAAACTGAATGTATCTCTGGGTCCTGCTGCCGGTGGTTTGCTGGTACAAGATGCACCTCCTCATGTCAGTGAGCATCTCTGAGGTGGTCTCTATCAGGGATGAGAAGGTTGCCGTCATGGCAGGTAGATGCCTGTGGCATCTGAGAAACTCACTGACATCCTGGCATCCTCCATAAAACCCTTTGATCCAAGGGGCATACCCAGGCACCAATGTCTCCAGGAGCATGGTTGTGATGTCGACAACACATTTGCCCACTTTGCCACTGATTTGTCTGTCTTCTGACTGTCTGAGCAATTGGGAGAAAAATCTGCTCAGGTCAGCAAGATTGTCGACATCAGGCATGGGGTTCTCCACATTGTTGACGATAAGCCTGCGCCTGACATTGGTTCCTGCTTCTCCTGCATCTTGGGCATCTTTGAGGACGTCCCCACTGCCAGCTGCAGCCTGCACCAGCACTACAGGGAGGCAGAGAGCAGCAGACTCTCTCTGGGTGGCTTTCTCCATCTCCCTGCACACCATCAGGGCAGGTGTCAGGATGTCCAGCGCGAGGAAAGATACATATCTAATGATCTTCTCCATGACCCAGTTCAAGTCCTCTTCAGTGAACTAGAGCCAGATCATAAAAATCATAGATTATTTGACACACACATACTGGACATTTGGGCATGTGCACATGCAGAATGTAGAATTGAGATATGTGTACAAGATTTTGGTAGGACTAAAGCATTTGAAGATGTTCTTCCCTCAAATTTGCAAACATTACAAGAAGCAATACAAAAGTCACTCAAAGCATACATTAAAAGGCAAACATAGAAACCGACATACTTCAACAATGAAAGCTCTTCTGATCATCTGCAATTCCCTGAAATAAAAAGAGAATAAGCTTAACACACATAACACTTTTGGACACTGATAGTGACAGATAAATGAGTGATTTCAAGGACTGGCTATCATTGTACAGATGACTTACTCAGCAGAAAACCACCGGGTGAAACGTAGGACACGGATAATACAGATGTCCACATCTAGAGTCCCGTTAAAATGTCGATGCACAACCTCCTAGGAAAAAAAAGAAGCAGTCATCATTGTCTCATTGTGTGAAATTACTATTACTTTACCAAGGCTGTAGATTCAGCCATTACATTTGGTCAGAGCAGTTGAACCTATCCAATATTTTTATCCTAGGAATCTAGACGTTTAGGATCAGTAGGAATAGAGACAATTTCACATTTTTCAAGTTTCCATTCTCATAATGGTGACATACCCCAAGGTCTGGAGGTCCCCCTTTAAAACTTCCTGAAGAATTCGCCATCACTTATTAACAAGAACTACACTAAAATGCATGCACTTGAGTAACACTGCAGAAGACGTTTTGTTGTGAACACTTTGTGTATCGAGAGAACACCTCACCACGTTAGGCCTAAACTACGTCACAAAGCTGGAAAGGTGATGTCATAAAGACATAAAGACCACCTCACATTCACGTAAGTGTAAGGGATAAAGGACGACACAGCGTTCGATTAAGGGACCGTTCGTTATTTATAAACGGGGTCACCGGAGGGATATTGAGTGCTTCAATCAAAAGTTGCATGACCCTCCCCTGCCTGCAAGAAGATTTTCAACGACCCTCCAGCAGTCTGTTCAACAAAGACATGACCCTCCCCGACCAATCGTTGATACCTAGCGCTATAGAGCGCTATGAAAACACAACGACATAAGCAATAGTTCTAAACTCACCCTCTGCTTTCTGATCTTACACATCACACTTCACCAAGATGGTGGCCATTTCTGTAGATTTACTAAATGCACACTTCCTGCAACTGCATTAGCCTACTTGAAATAATGTACTCCTCTAGTAAGTATTCACATGAAATAAAACAATAAAACATTGAGACCATTCAACAAAGCACACTGGGTAATAACAAATTCAACACATGAACTTGTTGCTATGGACTCGTCTCTAGGCTTCCTCAGTCATTGTAAAGCTGCCGAAGCTGAACATTATCCAAAACTCAATTTCTCAGACGAGCGTCAATTTGGGAGCTTGCTACACTCCTTCCTTCTCAAATGACTTGAAAAGACCGTTTGCACAATTTCACAAATAATCACAGGGACCGAAAAATACCTAACAAGCCAACTTTTTCCGGGTTTAGGCCTATCATTTTAACTTTTCCCCGCTGTCTTGCCGTTTTAATATTTTCCCGTAGAATATCCCATATTAGGCTACTGTAATACTCTCATAACATTAGTCCTGCATTCTGGCCTGTCTCTGTGTTGTCCTGTTGTTACCCCTTGCCCTTCCAGAGAAACAGATGTATTCAGATCATTTTGCTTGCTTGAATGCGAACTCAGAGTGATGTTAACCTACAGTAGGCCTATTTAAGTTAACGACGTGGTTGTTGTGAGAGCACGATACATTGGCGCTTGCAGTGTTCGGCCGTAGGCTATGTCTACGTGCGCACCTGCCAGGCTAAGAGCCAAAGAAATCCCCCTGTATATTCACTCCAAGTTGGCCCATAACTTACCAACTCTAGCCTACACTGTAGACCATAAACTGGCTATTTATATGACCAATGTATTTGTATTCTGTATTCTGCTTTATGAAGCAGAATTACGCACTGCTACTTGGAACGTAACACATTTTTGTTGGCAGGAGAGAGAATGACAGCGATTAACAAATTGCACTTGTTGCTGGTTACCAATAAATAGGCCTAGGCTACTATATATTTTTTTGCAAACAACAAAAACAGAAAGGATGGAGACAGCAAAGCAAACAAGGTCAATTGGTAGAAATGCTTGTCAAAACGTTAGGAGCTGGATGTGTGGATGAATGAAGCACAAGTATGCTTTATAAGGGACCGTTCGTTATTTATAAACGGGGTCACCGGAGGAAAATAGGGGCCAACTTGGAGTGAATATACAGGGGGATTTCTTTGGCTCTTAGCCTGGCAGGTGCGCACGTAGACATAGCCTACGGCCGAACACTGCAAGCGCCAATGTATCGTGCTCTCACAACAACCACGTCGTTAACTTAAATAGGCCTACTGTAGGTTAACATCACTCTGAGTTCGCATTCAAGCAAGCAAAATGATCTGAATACATCTGTTTCTCTGGAAGGGCAAGGGGTAACAACAGGACAACACAGAGACAGGCCAGAATGCAGGACTAATGTTATGAGAGTAGGCCTATTACAGTAGCCTAATATGGGATATTCTACGGGAAAATATTAAAACGGCAAGACAGCGGGGAAAAGTTAAAATGATAGGCCTAAACCCGGAAAAAGTTGGCTTGTTAGGTATTTTTCGGTCCCTGTGATTATTTGTGAAATTGTGCAAACGGTCTTTTCAAGTCATTTGAGAAGGAAGGAGTGTAGCAAGCTCCCAAATTGACGCTCGTCTGAGAAATTGAGTTTTGGATAATGTTCAGCTTCGGCAGCTTTACAATGACTGAGGAAGCCTAGAGACGAGTCCATAGCAACAAGTTCATGTGTTGAATTTGTTATTACCCAGTGTGCTTTTTTGAATGGTCTCAATGTTTTATTGTTTTATTTCATGTGAATACTTACTAGAGGAGTAAATTATTTCAAGTAGGCTAATGCAGTTGCAGGAAGTGTGCATTTAGTAAATCTACAGAAATGGCCACCATCTTGGTGAAGTGTGATGTGTAAGATCAGAAAGCAGAGGGTGAGTTTAGAACTATTGCTTATGTCGTTGTGTTTTCATAGCGCTCTATAGCGCTAGGTATCAACGATTGGTCGGGGAGGGTCATGTCTTTGTTGAACAGACTGCTGGAGGGTCGTTGAAAATTTTCTTGCAGGCAGGGGAGGGTCATGCAACTTTTGATTGAAGCACTCAATATCCCTCCGGTGACCCCGTTTACAAATAACGAACGGTCCCTAAGTTACCGGTCAAGTGCTGATCAGACTTTCCTCTGGCTATTTGTCGGTGCTATTTTGTAGTTGAAGCTATCCTGACCTGGGTAGCTGACTTAGCTCCTGTTGCATTCTCCTTCGGAGACGGACTCGATTGTGCTTCGGTGTTGGGCCCACCGGAGCCAGACCTCCCTGGACCAAACATGGAAAAAAAGGCCTCAGAAAAGAGGCAGTAGGCATTTTTGAGGAAAAGTTGTTATACAGCATTTTTAGATAATTCAAAGGGTCCTAATACAAATCCACCATATACATTTTTTTTTTAGGTCCCAAGTTTCTCAGAATTTTCCTTCAAAAATGGATGCCTTGCTCTCAGGCGAGAAAATACTGGAAGTTAGGGTAAAAATGTAAACCTTTATGGATCACCACAAAACTTTCCCAGTTTGTCACGTACATTAAGACAAGTATTTTTTTGTATTACAAGTTTTCTGAAATGTAATGTTTAAATATGCAAATGAGGCCTAATCTACTGAAATATGCACTAATGCAATTTCCAAACTTGACACGTACACATTGGATGAAGCATCCATTGCATTTTTGAGGAACATTTGTTATACAGCATTATTAGACAGTTCAAAGGGTCCTAAATACAAATCCACTGTATAAAATTTTTTTTAGGTCCCCAGTTTCTCAGAATTTTCATTTAAAAATGGATGCCTTGCTCTCAGGCGAGAAAATACTGGTAGATAGGGGGAAAAAATATTTTTAACTTCTATGTATCCCCACAAAACTTTCCCAGTTGGTGTCTTACATTAAGACAAGTATTTTTTGTATTACAAGTTTTCTGAAATGTAATGTTTAAATATGCAAATGAGGCTTAATCTACTGAAATATGCGCTAATATGCACACATTTCCAAACTTAGGCTAGGGGTACTACTATGATCGCATCAAAATGGCTAGTTTTAAAATACTAAGGCGGCTTGACACAACTTGACACTTTGCTTGTACTATTATCAGGCTTCCTACATATGAACTCGAGCATTGTAGACATCTCAACCTGCAAAAAGTCATTTCATGGAGGTATCACGAAGGCCCCCCCCCCCCCCCCCAAAAAAAAAAATATATATATTATATATATATATTATAAATTATAAATTATAAAAATAATAATACATAAAATAAATAAATACTAAAAAGTCAGTACACCAAATAAGTAATTGTGAAAATAAAATATGTAGATCTTGCAGTTTGGTCTTCATGTAGCCTTGGCAACTAGCCATCTAGTATAGGCCTGAATAATATGCACATTAATTGACACTAGTTTTGCAATCATTTAACCCACCATGTGCAATGCTAACCCTGTTACAAACAGTGCAGCATGCAAGACTAGGCCTATCATTATTTTTTACTCTTATAAACAAGGGTACACTTTGAAATGGGTCTTACATTTTCCTTTTTTGGGGGCACTGACTCTGCCGTGACTCTCCTGTTCCTAGATACACTGAACTGATTAATTAATTCGGGAGAAAAGAGATAAAAAGCCCGCCTATACTGAAAACTGATTGGTTGATTTAGCGAAACAGGCCAATCAGGATGCTCTCTGTCTTGGATGCGCTCAGACACACACGCACCACCCCTCTCTCTCTCCCCTGTCGTGTGCGTGCTACACTCAGATGCACACGCGATTTTAGGTCTCCCTCCTGCATGCGCGCTCTTGATCGCGCGCTCTAGATTCCGGGAGATTTTATCTAATTTGCTAGCCTGGCCTTAATTGCCTTCCTACGTACTTCTGCTCGATTTTCATCTCCCTCCACGACTCCGTCTGGGATTCCGGCCATTGGCCTCGCTCGCAGCGGTATATTCGACTCCGCGCCAATCAGCGAGCAGGAGGCGGGAGTTGTGAGAGACGACGTCGAGATTATGCGTTGTGTTTGAATTGTAGTCCTCGAGGAGTTGGCAATGGCATAAGTTAATGAAGCAATTCAGTCCGTGCTGGCTACGCTTCCAAATATTCAGGAATTGAAGTCCGAACAAAAGGAGTGTTTACACATTTTATTTCGGGCAAAGATGTCGTGGCCCTACTCCCTACGGGATTTGGGAAACGTTTGATTTGTATCGCGCAGTAGCCTCGATATTAAATTACAGCATGTGCGGCAGACCCGGTATGAATGAAGCGGCGTGTTTTCAATGATCACATCTAGCTTTGACAATTGTGATAATATTGTATCGCCGAGGCTATTTGCCCCCGTGTTGGGCTTTCCCCTGTGTTCCCGGCCTGTGCTTGTGTGTGTGTGTGTGTGTGCGCGAGTGTTTGTGTCTCCCTCTCCCTCATAGAATGTGTCAATGAGTTCTGATGTGTTTTGATTGGGGGGAGGTGTCTGGGAGGGAATATTTAGGGGTTCAGATCGGTTCAGATAGTAGGGATTGCTAAGGGGAGGGGAGGGAATAGAATAGGGGGTTCTAGCAAGTTTAGTCAGAGTAGAAGTGGATTACGTGCGAGTGATTTGTGTTGCGTTGTGTTGTTGGCCGATGAGTGTGAATGACGAGTAATTGAGACCGTGATTTATCAGCGATCAGTTTGTTGTTTTGTAGTGGACACCTCCTGGTGCCCGTGCACTAGCCTGTACATCTATAGGAAATAAACTACCGGAGTTTTGGAACGATATATCAGCCTCCCCGTCTCCTAACTTCTCATCGGCGTTACAATATGTTATCTTCAACCTTACTGTTGAATAGTAATCTGGTATTTGCTATTCTTCCACTAACTCTTACATTTGTATCGCAAAGCTGGCATGGTCATTTACATCCATCTTGTTAGCTTTGGTGGGGAATGGTTGTTGTGCAATTTCTGAGCGTTGTAGTGTAGCATACTTCACGATCGAGCTGGCGCATAACATACGTCACGGCCAAACGTTAGCGATTGGGTGAAATCAGATCCAATCGTTTCAAACTTCTACAGAGTCCACGCATCCAGCTTGCAAACTTTCGTCAATAGCCGAGATCCCAGACCCTTGTAGAAGCGAAGCGTACCAAGGGGATGGCAAATGGCCAGGCTACTAATTTGCGGGCGTCAGGGAGCCGTTATCAATATGCGGGAGACTCCCGGAACTTCCGGGAGACTTGGGATGTCTGGCATTGATAACATTGTTTGTTGCATAGAGTTTACTTTAAAGACGTTTTTGTTAACCAAGTGGACCCTGATCATAGTCAGGAGTGGCTAGGGTGTATTGGAAAGAAAGGGGGAGGCATTGTTGGAATCACAAAGACATCCTCAGCACTCAGTAGGTGGGCTCTGTCTTTCAACCTCCGATCCAGTCTTGCCCATGACACTAAAGTTGCTTTTGGCCAGGGACCAGATGATAACTACTGTACATCCATAGTGAAACGACAAAAGGCAGAAGGAAACGGGACAATGCAGATGAAGATGCTTTGCTTGCAGTCTTGCAGAGGTTTGGCCTTTTCTCTGCCAACCTGTCCCAGACCCTGCAAAACATTGCAAACAAAGACTTGGCCACGCAGGATATTGAAAGCGAGCTGTTGACAGCACCACAGAAAGGTCAAAGCCAATTAGATACATTTGTTGTTGAGAGGCTGTTGCCATCTGGGGGGGGAAGAGTCTCGTTCAGGGACAAACTTGAAAAGAACAAGTATTTAACGTTTGCGTCTTTGTTTGAAGTTAAGAAGTCAGGGGCCTCATTACAGAAAGAATCCTAACTTAAGATAAAAAAAATCCTAACTTCCTATTACAGAAGCAGTGCCTAACCTAATGTCCGTTTCCTATCTTATCTGTGGCTTTCTATCTTATCTTTAATTAGGAAATCCTAAATGTTCTATCAATCTGATTTTTCGACAGCTATTAACAGTTTATGTCTTTTTTTGCACTTAGAATGTGCACGAGACTGATAGAATGCATAACTGTAACGACAAATGAGCCTAAACTTTAAAGCTATAAACGAAACAGCAAGCTACGGTCATGGCAGGTCCAGCTGATAAGAAGAGGAGGGCTTTTAATTTTAGCCAAGATGAGTTGGAGGCATTAGTTCAGGTGGTGAAAGATTTTCAATGACTGTAATGTTGCAGTCTAAAGACAGACACTGGAAAGAGGTGGCGGACTCTGTCTCAGCGGTTTGTGGGATGCTGAGGACGGTGGAGCGTGCGAAGAAAAAGTGGTCCTCTCTAGTGATGCTAAGATCAGGGGGGTCTTACAAAGGAGGGACCAAGCAAAGACGGGGGCTGGTTTGCCCGAAGTGAAGCCCCTAACCTCACTGGAGGAGAAGATCCTGGCCGTCATGGGTCAAGTTTACACCGAAGGTAAGTTGATTTCAGCGCTAGCTTTCATCGAAAATTAGGCAACTAGCTGCTAGCTTGGCATTCATTACATTACATTACATTTGGCTGACGCATTTTTAGCCAAAGCGACTAACAACTTGTTTAACAGTTTAAGTTTTAAAGTAATTCTCAATTCCCAACAACGGTAGAGTACAGTAAGAATAAGTGCATCAGTGAGTGCTGTTTTTAACAGTTACGTGTCAGTTCAAGACAGCTGGTAAGTGCTAGGATCGGCAAGACTTGTTGTAAGTGGTGCTATGAGAGGAGATGTTCTCTAAAGAGCTGGGTCTTCAGGAGTTTTTTGAAAATGGAGAGGGATGTCCCTGCCCTTGTAGGAACTGGCAGTGTGTTCCACCAACGAGGAACAACAGATGAGAAAAGTCTGAATTGGCCTGAGCGTACCGGTGGTAGAGCTAGACATCATTCGTCTGAGGAGCGCAGCAGTCTAGAGGTAGTGTATGTCCGTATGAGGGCATTCAAGTTGGCGGGAGCAGAACCGGAGACTACTTTGTAGGCAAGCGTTAGAGCCTTGAATTTGATGCGGGCCATAGGTAGCCAGTGTAGCTGGATAAGCAGCGGGGTAACATGTGCCCTTTTGGGTTGGTTGTAGACCAGGCGCGCCGCCGCATTCTGGATCATCTGAAGGGGTTTCACTGCGCAGGCTAGGAGACCTGTCAGGAGGGTGTTGCAGTAGTCAAGTCATGAGATGACTATTGCCTGAACCAGAAGTTGGGTAGCATTTTGAGTCAAGTAAGTCATGATTTTCCGTATGTTGTAGTGCGAAACGGCATGACCGGGCGACTGAGGCAACATGATCTGAGAAGGTTAGTTGGTTGTCGAGAACAACTCCTAGATTTCTTGCAGTCCTGGTAGGTGAAACTAGCCTGGGTGCCATTCCGAACTTAGTCCCGCCCACAACGTTTGAGGTCGGGAAGTTCGGTCTGGCATTGATCAATAGTGGCGCGAGTATGCTCGCCCAAATACTGGCGGGCCAATCAAATTGTCAGGGCGGGCTTTATATGATGATGGACAGATGCTCAACAGTAACGTAATCCACCACGTCACCAAAGAGCGCTTAGGTTGAATTCGTTTACAACAACGATGGCTGCCGCTGGAGAATTGAGATGTGTAGATTCTGCTATCAGGTCTGTTCTAGAAGATATCGACAGCGAATTAATTTTAAAAGAGGAACAGAGTAACGGGATCAAGGCATTTGTTGATAAGAAAGATGTTTTTTGCCGAAGCAACTGAAATGGGCATCACGGCGATGCAACTCGGCGTGCTCGACGAGGTGGATATAGCCAGCGGTCGTTGCCAGGTCCTTTTTTGAAGCCCGGAATCCTGGCTGCTGAACAACAAGTGGAGGGACATGCTAGGCTCCGATGTTTTTCAAGCCAACGTAATGGGTATCGTCATGGACGAAGTTCATCTAACTTACAAATGGTAAGAGAGTCTAACTGTCTGACTTAGTAAATAACTCCCAATGTCGTGATATGAATCCCATGTTGTAAACATAGTAGCCTAGGTATCGTTGTACGTTCGCTAACTCAGACTTGGTACAATCATAACGTTAGTGTGATTGTAGCGAACTAGCTGTTAAAACATTCAAATGTAGGTTACTGTTTTATTTCTATCAGTGGTCAGGCTGCAAAAGGGCAGAAGGGCATTTGGGTGTTGCTTTATGTACTCAAGCACCATACCCATATTGGTAGGCTAGTCACTGTACCCCTTATAAGTGATGTATTCTTTTTAGATGTCAGTACAGTCATTAAAAACTACTAAATGATACTACTCATAATTTCTTATTTTTACTGTTACTTATTGGTTGCTTTTTGTACTGCTATATATTCCAGGTACACCTGTGCTGACATTGACCGCTTCTGCTGATCGGGAATCCAGAGCCAGGGTTATGAAACAGCTTCAGATGGACAATCCAATAAATTTGGCCCTGAGCCCAAACAGAACAAACATCAGAGTGGGTCTGATTAAAGTACCTGGCCATACACTGGAGTGCCTACACTGGATTGTGAGGGATGTTAGTACAAAGCTTGACCCAGCAGTTAAGACGGTACTTTAATGGAGTCACTAGTTGTCTGCGGAAAGCTTTGTACTGCCATTTTGAGGAACACACCACATCTGTTGATCGATCTAGGACATCTGTGCTGCACTCACTGCCATTCTGTTTGTTCTTGTGAACCTGAAGGTTGTGGGGAGCTAATCCCCAAATATGAACACTTTCAAGGGGAGGTTTCATCACACCACAAACACAGAATAGTCACACCTAAGGGCACACTTTTGATCAGGGAACTGTTACAAATTTACAGGAGTAGTTTACTTCAGGACCATAAAAACATACCACTTTACACAGTCGACACAGCCTGCACTGGTTTTGGAGATGAACTCATTGATCAGTTTTAGAACAGTGCACACAGATATTTGACCTGGACTTCATTATCCATAATCTCCCTACATACAAGCTGGAACATGCAAAAGAGATACTATGAATTATGCATGAGGTTTTTGATGACATCGAACAGAGTCAAACTAATTTGTTTGATGACTGTTGTTCAGGATGACCGTGTTCAGGTTGACATGGATTACACTGGTTACTTTGACGAGGATGAGGATGATAAGATACAATCATCCCCAAGTAACTTGGAATCAGGCTTGTCAATGTTGAAGATCTCAGGCTAGCTTCAAATTCAGGCTCAAATTTGTAGCTTCAGAGTCCTGTTGTTGTGCAAATGCCTTTTTTTTTACCTCTGTTACATTAATATTTTTGAATAAAATTAAAATGGTTTATACTTCTCTACTGGTTGGTGATGTTTCTGCATTTAAAGACAAACAATAAGACATGTCAATAAAGATTTTTAATATCTACACATAATAGGTAATGTTTGAAGATATACGCTGAACTTTGAACATACAACCAATAAGAAAACACAAAAATGTTTTCAAGAATGTGGATACTACTAAACTATTATATGAAAACAATTAATTACATTGTCATTTACGAAAACAATATTTACAAATTACCATCACCATTTACATTTCACATTTACTTAATTATTTAAATAGGCACATTTTGCCAGTCCATTATTTTCTCCTGGTAATTCAGCTTTGCCAATACGTTTCTCTTGAAATTCGGGAATGCATGAGACTGCCTGCCTGGGTGATTTTTGTTGGGAAAGTTGTGTCTCCCTGAAAACGTTTACCAGTGTTAAAACGTCCTGTTCTCGGGCCACATGATGAATGCCAGCCGGCCTTGTCAGCTCCAGCTCTGTGTCCGTTTTGTCCATTAGCTCTTTGACGATGCCAATGGACCTACTGATTCTGGCTGCTGACATTTCTGACATGTTTGGTCCCAATCCTCTCATAAATGATTTGAGAAAATTGTTTAGGTGTTCCAGGTGGAGGTCAAGTGGATGGAAAATGGGTGACAACCTGAAATATAAGTGAACACATCAGTGTGAAGAATTACAGTATAGCCTAATAAGTATAACGTGCATTGACAATACATTGGAAAATACAGACTGTTAAATATGGTGACACCAGATGCAATTGCTGAGCAGGTCAGAGAAGCACTGCCCACCCCCCACAGAGGTGCAGAGCACAGAAGTGGGGGTTGGATAACATGCTAGTCCATTACAAAATGAAGTTTCTACATATTGACAAAGTGACAGAGGCCAACTTACACATCAGGTACAAGTTTATCCTGGTAACATTTGCTCACACTACACTGAAATTCGGGCTGGCTTCCAGAATACTAGGCATGTCAAAATATGACTAGATGATTTAATCATAGATAGATTTCACGGAAATGAGGAGTGTGGGAATGCACAGTGTTTATCACATTGGACAATAATCACGACTCACTATTAACTCATGTGAAACGTGGCAATCGAGGTTATTCTCATAGTCATATCATAAGAAGTAGAAATGTATTAACAAGCTTACCTCTGTAATGCTTCTTCGCGTTTTTGTACCGGTTGGAGTTGACGGATTGGGGCAGAACTTCTTCAGAGTCCGGGGCGTCTCTGATGCCTCAGATGAACACGGTTCTTCAGGCTGGTCTCCTTCGTCTTCTGTCCATTTTTTAAACACGGGCATGTCGCGTTCCAACCGTGTTATAAAGTTCTGACAGGACCGACAAATGCGATGCGATTTGTTTGCAGTGTTGTGGAGTTGTAATCCTAAACGGATAACTTGATCGTATATGCATTCACCTTTACTGTTTCTCTCAAAAATGAGGTTCGTGTGTTGAAGAACTCCGTGTATCCTTACATTATTTTTACACCTGCGAAAATCGCTCACATTTTCTTCTTCTAGCGTGCAGTTGAGTTCTGTTGACATCAACTATGCGTCGCTTAACATACGTCACACACTCCGTTGCTCTGATTGGTTGTAGGTCTATCCAATTGAGTGCAGAGGCATTTTTTTTCCTGGTTCGTTTGAAACACGCCCCATAATCACAGCTCTATGGAGCAGTATCAGACTCAAATTCTGACTAGAATTGAGTATGACTACGTCAGGCTAAGGTGAAACAGACAGGGAGTCAAATTTGATGTTGATGTCGTGGTGTAGGTTTAGCTGGGAGGACCAGCAGTTCAGTCTTCAGCTGGAGGTGGTGTGCCTTCATCCATGTAGCTATGTCTGAGAGGCAATCCGAGATCCATGCTGAAACCAAGGGGTCATCAGGTGGAAAGGACAGATAGAGCTGTGTGTCGTCTGCATAGCAGTGGTATGAGAAGCCATGCGAACGGATAATCTGTCCCAAGGAGGTGGTGTAGATAGCAAAGAGAAGGGGGCCCAGCACTGAGCCCTGGGGGACCCCTGTGGTGGTGAGGTGTAGATAGCTGACCAGGCCATGATACGTTAAATGAGCGTCCTGTTAGGTAGGATTCAAACCAGGAGAGAGCAGAACCGGAGATTCCCATGTTAGCGAGTATAGAGAGAAGGATGCGGTGATTAACCGTGTCAAAGGCAGCCGATAAGTCAAGCAGAATGAGTACTGATGACCGAGCGGTCGCCCTGGCTTCTTTTAAGACTTCTGTTAAGTATAAGTATATATACTTTTTTGATCCTGTGATGGAAATTTGGTCTCTGCATTTAACCCAATCGGTTAATTAGTGAAACACAAACAGCACACAGTGAGGTGAAGCACACACTAATCCCAGCGCAGTGAGTTGCCTGCTTCAACGGCGGCGCTCGGGGAGCAGTGAGGGGTTAGGTGCCTTGCTCAAGGGCACTTCAGCCGCGGCCCACTGGTCGAGGCTCGAACCGGCAACCCTCCGGTTACAAGTCCAGAGTGCTAACCAGTGGGCCACGGCTGTTACAGACAGCAGAGCCGTTTCAGTAGAGTGGCCGCTTTTGAACCCAGACTGATTTGGATCCAGAAGGTTGTTTTTGTGAAAGGAAGTCAGAGACCTGTTTTCTGGTCTTTTGTAAAATGTATTGTGCCGTCAATATCTCCTACAACACTCATTAGCGAAATCTAAGAGATACGTAGTAGGGTAGGCTATTAGGAAAAAACTCATAGCCCTCCGTTTTTAAAAATAATTCTGTTGAACACTGATATGCTACAAACATGTTAGAAACAGCTGAGAAAGGCAGTCGCAAATCCGTTGAACAGGTGGTCATCAGAGATTTCAAACGAACGAGGGAACAACATGCCACAATGCAACACACTGTTTTCCCTTGATGAAAGTGAAACCATGCGTTTTCCCACATCTCAACTTTGGCCAAAGTTTTCAGAAATAATCGTTTTCAGTGATAAAACCTCATTGAAATAATATGCATTTTCCATATGGGCTCTTAAAAGCCATCTGTCTCCTAGCCACAGCGTTTTTATTGCAAACATAATCAACCTAAGCATGCTCAGATGACGTGATAGACGAGGCACTGTTGCTCACCTGACCATCATCGTAAAGCCCGACTTGATTGGTCCGCCAGATTTGGGGCGAGCATAGTTGCTCCACAATGGAGCAATGCCAGACCGAACTTCCCGACCTCAAATGTTGTGGGCGGACTAAGTTCGGCTGGCACCCAGGCTAATTCATGGATGCTTTTATACAGAATCCTTTATAATTCCTTGAAATGTGTGTGTGGCTACAGCGGAGGTTTTTCTTGACATAGGGTACTATTTTTTTTTCTTTTTTAGTCTAAAGTCACATGGACTCTACATTAATACAAGCAAAAAGTATAGTATTGTCATTATGCAGATGTTTCCTATAAACAGCTATGCTCTGCAGATCCATTTTGTTAGTATTCCCATTTATTTATTTTAAAGAAAGAAAGAAAATCTTTGTCTCAATCTCCCTTACACACACAGACTCATGTAAACACAAATACAAAGGCACACCGTCATTCACAAATATGGAGGCCTGTCTCCACGTCTTGGGAAAAAAATCGGCCACATAGTAGCCTAGGCTATTATGAAATTCTACAACAAAATTCTCAAATAAGACAGAATTCTGAGATACCAAGTCGTTATTCTATATGTCGACATTATAAGATAAGGTCCTACACATTAGGCTACACTAGGTAGTGTAAATAGCACTAGGTGGTGTAGATAGGCGAGGCACTGTTGCTCACCTGACCATCATCGTAAAGCCCGACTTGATTGGTCCGCCAGATTTGGGGCGAGCATAGTTGCTCCACAATGGAGCAATGCCAGACCAAACTTCCCGACCTCAAATGTTGTGGGCGGACTAAGTTCGGCTGGCACCCAGGCTAATTCATGGATGCTTTTATACAGAATCCTTTATAATTCCTTGAAATGTGTGTGTGGCTACAGCGGAGGTTTTTCTTGACATAGGGTACTATTTTTTTTTTTTTTTAGTCTAAAGTCACATGGACTCTACATTAATACAAGCAAAACGTATAGTATTGTCATTATGCAGATGTTTCCTATAAACAGCTATGCTCTGCAGATCCATTTTGTTAGTATTCCAATTTATTTATTTTAAAGAAAGAAAGAAAATCTTTGTCTCAATATCCCTTACACACACAGACCCATGTAAACACAAATACAAAGGCACACCGTCATTCACAAATATGGAAGCCTGTCTCCACGTCTTGGGAAAGTAGCCTAGGCCAGCGGTTCCCAAACTTTTTTCCCCGCGGACCACCTTCTACATCCTGATTCGGCTCGCGTACCCCCACCATCCAACACATAAAAAAGTAACTTATTCTATTGACGCATTCCAGGCATCGTTGTTTAATTAGCCGCCCTACATGATAACATAATCAAAATGTGCAACTGGTCTATGAGCTCTCACGTTAAAAAAAACAGTGTGGAGAACCACATTAGAATGGTTAGGTAGCATCTCACTGCAGACCACGCACTGTGGCTTTGAGCAGTCTGTCTCCCAATCCACGTGAAGCCTAGGGCTATATGCCTCATCATACTTTCGTTTTCTTCACGCAGTCTTTTCTGTCTCGTTCTTTCTTTTATCCCCCTGCGCTCCATCTCCACTTTCATTAGTCTGCCCCCCATCCCATTCCATTGTGTCCTGCTCTGTTTCTCTCGCTTCTCCTCTTCGATCGCTTTAATAATTAATTTAACGAATTAATCATTTTTAACTCCTTTCCGCCATTGCCCTTTTCATCTCGCGTACCCCCTAGTGGCAGCTCGCGTACCACCGGGGGTACGCGTACCACAGTTTGGGAATCCCTGGCCTAGGCTATTATGAAATTCTAGGACAAAATTCTCAAATAAGACAGAATTCTGAGATACCAAGTCGGAATTCTATATGTCGACATGATAAGATAAGGTCCTACACATTAGGCTACACTAGGTGGTGTAGATGGGGGGGGGGCTACCTGTCATTGCGCCTTATGATGGACTCGGAGGAGGGTGTTCATTGAAATATACTGTTCCTCCCCCTAACACCAAGAAACGACCATTGGCAACTGTTTAAGGAACGGACCACTACTTTGCCACTGCTACTATGCCTTATGGTAGAGTGTAAAATGTTATCAAGAATGGGATTTAACTGAACCGAACTGAAGTTCTGACGGAGGAGTGCTGGGAGTTATCACTCTGGCATGTGTCTTTAGTGTCATCATGGTGAGGCTACACTTGTGTGGCAGGTAGGTCACTTTTTGTCTGCGCTTTTCACTAGTTTTATTCGTTAAACATTGATCCAAACCCGACTAGACCCACAAATCTGTCATTTTAACTACAAGTAACTTGCATCCATAGGCTGCATCATTTTACAAGAACAGACGCTCATGTAGGCTAGCCTAACAAATAGCTCAAATAAGCGGCCCTTTTAATTCGTGGGACAATTCAATGTAGTTAGTGTAGTAGCCTATAAAACATTACACTGGACATTGCCGTTTTAAACTCCTGGGATCTGACAACAAAAGATCCAGAATATATCTATCTCCCTTTCACACTGGCGCGCGCGCAGTAGCCTACACACACGCGTGTAGGTAGCCTACTTTTTCTTATCTCTCTTCCTCTTTTACAGTGACTTTATGCCAAAAATGTTCATATATTAGTTCCACTCTCTTTGCTTCGAAAATGTTTAGTTGTAATCGGAGCAAGATCTACCACACTCATAGCCTAAAATCTCAAATTGATAATAAATAAATAAATAATAATTTAAAGACTATAGGCTACCAGTCACAAATCGGTAGCCATGATGATTCCGCGTTTGTTATTGACAGTTGAATGAAGATAAAGTGATGAACTGAATACTAGGGCTTTGCCGGCCGCATGGGTATACGTTTTGTCACTTAACCTCACTTATAATATGTGCATTTAGCCTGGTGAACTCAGACGAACAGGTAGCCTACATCCGGGGTCACACAGGCTAATGTGCAGTGCAAAACATTACAAAAATCGTTCTGTTGCCATATACCGTAGGCATACTATTAAAACTACGCTACCCGTTCAGTCAGGTGACTGGAAAGTGGCTGCCCTTATATGCACCTGTAAAGACTTTGCACTGACAGTCCGCTGGCAAACTACAGTAGATGGCCGAGTGCATGTAGTGTGCGCTGATAGGCTACCAGAGATCATCTGAAAAGGCAGATTCCAGAAATTTAGATCCGCTGAAAAAGCGCAAGGCCAGCGGCACATTAGCATGGGAAACGGTTTTTTAAATGGAATCATATTGGGGTTAAGTGGTTAAAATAAATAGGCTACGCCTACACCTAACTTGTCTTAGTCTCCTCCTTTTCTAACAGCCATTACGATATTTTACCACAACTTACAGCCTAGTAGTTTGAGGTAGGCTACTATGAAAGGTCAAAGTAACAAAAATGAAATAAAAAGTAAATTACAAAGTAAAATGTCATGTAAGTCAAATCACCAAGTATCAAATTTAAATCTATCAACGGTCATTAAATGTAATCTAATTTAAAGTTTAAATCAATGTCATTTGAATTTTGAATTACGTTAAACTTGAAATCAATTGAATAAGAAGTTGAATTAATTGAAGTCATAGGCCTACATTACATTTACATTTCCCTGTTGTTTTCATTTTGAATGAGACTTAATATTTCAGCCTCATGCAATTCCGTGCGCCACCATTTAATTTGAACGCTTTTACTTTGGACTTTAGTGTTAAAGTGCGTATGTCAGGTTAAAAAATATTTTTGACAAATGAAGGGACATGAAGCAAGATAGTAGTGAGTAGGCTAGTGATCTTTCTTGAAAAATCAACTTTAAATACAATAGAACAATATTTACAGTTATTTTTATAACTGAATTTATGAACATTCCGGACACAGTGAGGACCTCATAAGAGGGAGTCCAGCAAAGTTGTAGCATAGGGGAGAATGGGTTTTAACTGCATTTTCTTTTACACTGATAAGGCCAAAAATGCTCTCTATGACATACCAGTGGTTCATAAGCATGAGCCTGACTGGCAGGGACAAAGTAAAGACGAATAGGCTACAAAATTTTGGTAAATCATGGCCATCAAATCATCAGTGAGAAATTGATTAGGGGTGTGAGTAGGATCGGATCACTATTAGGGTCCGTCCCATTTCTCCCCCCTTAAAACTTTCACTTGGTTTTGATTGCCCTCAACATTAAAGCCCCCTCGACAAGGGAAGTGGAGGTGAAGATCTTTCCCTATGAATTGGGACACCACTACATGCAAAGTAGCGTAGCGAATACTCACCTATGTCACGCGCAGCGCCGACGTGTCTACCGGTAGTAGCCTGCTACTATTTTCATTCAGGAACATGCCCGTTCCAGCGGTCATCGTTGTGTGGGCTGTGCTGGTTTATCTACGGGCAGACTCTCTCAAAGCACTCAGCTGATATCATGAACATCGTCAGATAGCTTCGTGAGATATTTTCTAACATTAGTGTTCAAAACTCAACAGTCCATCAGATGTGCATCAAACTAACATATTCCAACAAAGTTCGAAATTTTAATATGCTTATTTGCGAAAATATATGAAAAATGTGTCCGGCTGGGTAAGCTCACACGGTATCCTGGGTAATTTCATCTCCCACTTCGTTTTAAGCCTGCATCGGTCCTGGCTATATTTTGAGGGTTGATTTTAAGGGGAAAATAGCACTTCCCCTTGCTCCCTAAAGTAATGGAACACCCTAGCCCTACACATGCACGCGCAAAAACGAGGGTTAGGGCAAAAATCTAGGGGTAGGGGAGGTATTGGGACGGGCCCTTAGTATGCATCATGGCTTCAAAATGGCAGTTGTGTCATTTGCCATCACATAGGCTTCCATATACAACAAGTTAAAGGGGTGGTTCAGGATTTTCCAAGTAAGCAAGTGTGATATTTATCAGTGGAGACCGTTTTCAACACGTTTCATCCAGTCCTTCTAATTGCAGAGTTCGCAGGTGCTAGGCTAGCGCAAGTCAACGGTATGTGCTAGCCTGCCACTAAAAACAGTCTTACCCACTCCACAGTACACCCGAGGCAAATAAATTATAACGCCAGACTATCGATGTAAATGTCTGTATTGATACTGTTATTTCTAACGTTATTCTATCCTTGCATTTCAACGATCGCATTACATTTTGAGGGACTAGTTTCTTACCACGACGGAATTATACTTGCTCCGGTTAGTAGTACTGCGCCGAAAAGTAAACAGTAAAGTGCACTCCAATGGGGATACTTAGTAGTAGCCTTGGTAATATCAGTCCGCTGCTGAGATGCAAAATGACTACTACCAACTTCAGGGACCAAAGTATAACTATTGCAACGCGATGCGAGGGTAGTTGTATTTCTTACACTATTCTATCAACACAGACATTTACATCGATTGTCTGGAATTTGCCTCGGGTGTACTTTGGAGTGACTGTCTTTAGTGGCAGGCTAGCACATACCGTTGATTTGCGCTAGCCTAGCACCTGCGAACTCTGCAATTACAAGGACTGGATGAAACGTGTTGAAAACGGTCTCCACTGATAAATATCACACTTGCTTACTTGGAAATGAGGTCTTATGTCCAAAATCCTGAACCACCCCTTTAAGTACAATCAGTAAGCAAATTATTAGTCTGTCTATAGCTAACATTAGTTGATAAGCAGATGTATAAAGAGCAAATGAGTGGTAGCACATATACACTGATGGTTTCATAGTCAGGTCTCTAAAGAAAAGCATATGTATGCCCATGGTTGGCGGAACATAGACTAATGAGTTGCTTACTGATTCTACTTAGTTTAGGCTATATAATGGCCTATATGTGATGGCAAGTGACACAACTGGCATTTTCAAGCATTGCTACTTACCCATATCCTCTTCATCACATTTTAAGATCAATAATGGTTGCCAGTAAAGATAAAAAGGTATCAGGATATTTTTACGTCAGGCAGGTAGTAGACTCTAGCATGACATACTGGAATGAAGTCATGATTTTGGCCTCACCAGTGTAAAAAAAACTACTGTATGATCCCTTATCCCATGTGTTTTAATTGACCAACTTTGCTGGACTCCCTCTTATGAGGTCATCATTGTGTCTGGAATGTTTCCTGGAATGTTCATAAATTATTAAAATAACTGTAAATATTGTTCTATTGTATTTATAGTTGATTTTTCAAGAAAAATCACTACTCACTACTATCTTGCTTCATGTCACTTCATTTGTCAAAAATGTTTTTTAACCTGACATACGCACTTTAAGGTTGTACTGTCACCTGTCAATCATGCTCTGTCCCCCCCCCCCCTCCACTGAATCTGAGTCGATTTATCAGGTCTTTCGTAATAGTTTCCCGGTTTTTTTTGTTTTGTTTTCTTTTGTTACCATAACAACGTATGCTAATCCCTACGGTACATAGCCATGAACTGTTTATTTCTATGCGTGGTAGCCATGGCGAACATTTTGGATAGTGAGGTAAGACTTTTCATCATCAAAAAACTTCGATTTGCCACAAACTTGCTGATGTCAGTTCTAGATTAGAGGCTGAAGTAGCCTGCTAGCGAGAGACTTCTGTAATATCAATAAAAATTGACCTACATAATGAAGTTTGTTCACTGCTGGCAAGTAAGCAAGTAGCTGCTAGGCTAAGTAAGCAATCAAGCACAACAAAGGCTGTCACTTGAATGGCGTTTGCTGAAGTTAGCAATCAAACAATCTTAGATAGCTAAAACGTTTTTTAAACAGAAAAGTTAATTATTTTATAGATTTCAGTCGGATCCCTTGGCGTTATGCCGTAAAACCTATCAATCTGAGCATGCGTGACTCACATCGGGTAACGACTCACATCGGGGAGTGACAGCGCTACGTTTTCACATCGACTGGCTTCAAAGCCCTGATAAATCGACTCAGATTCAGTGGAGGGGGGGCGGGGGACAGAGCATGATTGACAGGTGACAGTACAACCTAAACACCAAAGTCCAAAGTAAAAGCGTTCAAATTAAATGGTGGCTCACGGAATTGCATGAGGCTGAAATATTAAGTCTCATACAAAATGAAACAACAGGGAAATGTAAATGTAATATATGACCTCAAATTAATTCGACTTCTTATTCAATTGATTTCAAGTTTAACGTAATTCAAAATTCAAATGACATTGATTTAAACTTCAAATTAGATTACATTTAATGACCGTTGATAGATTTAAATTTGATACTTGGTGATTTGACTTACATGACATTTTACTTTGTCATTTAATTTTTGTTACTTTGACCTTTCATAGGCTACAGCCAGCGATTGTGCAGGAAGTCGCGTTTGTCTACTGTATATGTTTATATTTACATTTCTTTATTAACCATATTTTAAGCTCATCCCTCCGTTCCGTATTCCCAGAGAAGCTTCATGCATGGTTTCGTTTTTGTTTGAGGGACAGGCTGCCCGCAACTTTGCTTTTTCCAGTTTTCGGAGCCTGGGCTGCCTACAGAGACATGGGCAGCTAGTGGTGGTGAGGAGATGATGAAATTGTTATGGTCTTGAAATGGCATACTGTATGATCACAGAGCATCTTTTAAGTCTAGAACTGAAAAATATTGTGAAAGTTCTGACAGACTGATTCCTATCTCCCCCTGAAAGAAAATCTATGGATGAAACTTGTTCACAAGAACAGACAATCTGTGTGCAGAGCATACCGGCTGGCACTACCAGGCAACTGTTAGAACTCTATTTTGACATCAAAAACCACAGCGCATAGCTTATTCTTATCCCGACGCAAAGCTTATTCTTATTTTGCTCGAATGTTTCGCCATGCACTTCACTTTTTTAAGCCTTGTGCCCATGGGTGTGGCAGAAGGTGTGGTCTGGTGCATGATCCAAAAATCCCTATCTTACACCCTCTAAAAGTCATTACGCCACTGACCAAGAAAAACCTGGTCTATAGCGAAAGGCGCATCGAAAGCACAGCTGAAGACACACTGTCACGAGATGTAAGCAGCCCTTAGCAAGCAGTCCCAACTTCTCTGTAGGATAAATAGCCTTAGATTTTTATTCAGTCATTCAAACATTATTGGGGTAAGTGTGCTTTTTTCAGGCTATGTTTTCGATGATAAGTTAGGAATAGCATAGGGGTGGACACATGGATCCTGCTTGATTCCTGCCAGCACAGTAGGCTCCTGAACAATCCCTTCAAAGCACTCCCAAGATCTCGCCAAGACACGCTTTTAGGTTGCTTGCGTGTCTTTTGCAAATTTGGAACGTGAACTCATGAACCTACATTTTAGGTAGGGCAGAATTTAGGAAGCATTAATTAGTATTCAAATACCAATCATGACTAGGTATGTAGAACTCTGTTATAAAAATCCAACAGGGGAAAAAGGAGAGAAAGGAACAAGTAGTTTATGCTGAGGAGAGGGGTAGAAGGTTAGGAGAGGTAGGGCCTTCCAAAGTGGAGAAGAGGGAGGACTTTACAAAGAGGAAAGGGCCCTTCCAAAGTGGAAGAAGATGAGGGAGCTTAGGGGCACAAACACCCTTGTTTGCATAGTTTATTGTGTATTTCAGATATACACAGTGAAAACAAAACCCCACCCTCCCCCTCCATACACCTCAGTGTGTTTGTGTGTGTGTGTGGGTGGGTGTATCTGATTTTTACTAGTTTTTCATAGTTGTCGACTAATCGACTTGTTAGTGCTAGCTGTTGGCAGCTGGTGTTTCTTCCTTAGATGGTTATCCATAGCAGGTGCCTTCTTATTGTACTTTATTACAGCTGTACACAACTTGTGGTCACTGTGGAACAGGTCTCTTCTTCTGTGAAGTACTATATAGTGGAATCAGAGGACAGGGTAAAACAACTCTGTGTGTGTGTGTGAGAGAGAGAGAGACGGAGAGAGAGAGAGAGAAAGAAAGTTCCTGTTGTTGGTTGTGTGTGGCCATATCTTGAGTGTGTGTGTGTGTGTGTTGAAGAGAGAGAGAGAAAGAGTATGTGTCCTCTATTTCACAGAAGAGGCCTATTGTATGGTCAGGGAATCAGAATAAAAGTTGACATTTGAGAATTGGGAGTGGGAGAGAATTAGAGAAAAGGGCCCTGTTGTTCCTTAGGCCTGGGCTGGATGTGTGTGTGTGTGTGTGTGTGTGTGTGTGTGTGTGTGTGTGTGTGTGTGTGTGTGGCAGAGAGAGAAAAGAGAGAATGTTATGTGTGTATTAGGGCTTTGACTCCGAACTTCGTTATTCGAATATTCGATTATTTTAAAAATTAAAGATATTGGAACGAATTTTAGGGATCTCTTAATATTCGAACCTGTAGCCTATGGAAATATTTTTTTGTAAATGTATTTGGTTGTAGCCTAAACGTTGTTTTCAATTCAGATTCCGAGGTTTTTTTCACGCCTGGTGAAGTGAAATCGCGAGCTCATTAGCAAGGCTATTATTGGTCATCTGGGCTCCTCTAGGTGACGTTAGCATCCTGGCTGGTTTGCGCTTAGTGAGCTCAGCTCCCACATAGACATTTTTATTTTAAACTTAACCTTCCTCTGATTTTAATCACCTCAGTTATCGATCAAAGCAAACAGGGAAAAGAAATGGCAACACAATCATTAAAAACACTCAAATAAATAAATGTGCAGATAAGTCTGAATGAAAAGCAGCACTGGTTGAAGCCTGGAAATATTGTAAACAAAGTAACGTTAGCTTAATTTGCTAGTTTATCATAGTCTACTGGTTAGACTGTTCAGTTTCCCCACGTGTGTTTAAGTTTCAAATGAATACTTTTTCTCCTTGGGACATGCCCGTTTGAGTCTTGGAAAATACTTTTCCATTTGCATTGGGATTGAGATGATTAGAACTTAGCAGTCAATTTGAATGCAACAGTTTTGAACAAATTCGTGCAGCGTGCTAATGATGCTAACCGGATTTAATAGCAATTTAGCCAGTCGTCTTGTACGATTAATGTTTGGATTACATGCATGCTGAGGAGGGATGTGCCTGTTGAGAGAGAGAGAGAGAGAGAGAGAATCCACGGGGCAAGGAGAGTCTGTGTTGAGGTAGGCCTACTTCTATCGCCTACTCTGGTAGAGTTTGACATACTACAAACAATGCAAGATATATTTAGCCTATTTTATTTATGGACAACGTAAGGCAGGAGGTGTGTGTTGCTTTTAATTATGAATGTTCTATCGAACGTATTTTTTATTGATATCGTTTTACATGTCTATTGCGATACATATCGCTATCGTTTTATTGCCCAGCCCTACGCTCAATAATAAAAATTTTGACAAACGCATAAATACTCAGCCTTTCGTGCACGTAGTCTATTGACATTGACTGTTACACTGCCCTCTGGTGGACAGAACATATAGAACTTAAGTTTGATACCAATATCGGTCCTACTGAAGACATTTAATGGTTAAAATATTATTAATACACATTTGAATTATTCGAATTTTAATATTAATAAACAAACTAATATGATTTTTGGGCAAAAGTCAAAGCCCTAGTGTGTATGGTGAGGGTTGACAGTATCAGTGTGTTTTGTCTTTTGAAAATGTGACACTGTTAATACTTTTTGTCCAATAGTGTTAATTTCGTCAGACGAGACGAGAGGAAATATGTTCGTCAACAAACTTTTTTTTCATGACTAAGACGAGACGATGACAAGACTGCACTAATGTCCTGACACACTGACTAAGACTATCTTAAGATTCATTATTGTTGACGAAAAAGGACGAGACTAAAATGTTTTGCATGAAATAAAAACTAAGCTAAAATCTCTCTTCATTTCGTCTACAAAATGAGAAGACAGAATATCTAGCTGTTACGTTTTCAAAATATTCCAAATGAGTTTATGCGCAGCAGCTTTCCTGTAGGCTAGTCTACTGTGCGACTGTGCTGTTGCTGCAACCCTGTGGCTGCAACACAAAACTACATGGAACAATAACACCGGAGATTTCTGTCAGAGTTAGCAAGCTAACTAAAGATTTATGCCACAATGCAAGGAATGTCAACTATTTAACTAGTTACACTGATGATGCAAAGTTTGCTAGCAAGTAAGCTAATATGGAAAGTTCGCTAGCAACTTAGCTAAGATCACATTCTCTGCTGAGATGGAGAGTTTGGGGAAAGTGTTGCGCATATCGCCATCTAGCATGGCAGAGTAAAACATTAATATTGGGGTCTACGACAGTGTTTCTCAAACTTTTTCAGACGATGGACCACTTAACTAACCAATAAAAAAGAAACGCACGGACCACCTAGCTAAAAAAAAAAAAAACAGATTAGACCTACTTCAACAGTATATTAGCCTACACAATAGGCCTACTCACTGTACCACCTTGCTTATTGTCTTTGCACTTTGCTTATTGTGTCAGAGGATTCATATGATTTAACTGGCATATCTTACATAGACAATGTTGCAGAACTGTTTGGATTTACATTAGGGGTGGCACGGTTCACAAAATCTACGGTTCGGTTCGTATCACGGTTTAGGGTCACGGTTTTCGGTTCGGTACGGTTCTTGTTGTTATTTTTTCTTTTAATCTTTAACACTCCAGAAACATATTTCAGCATATAGCTTAATCATCCACAATTAGGCTAGAGTATTTAAAGAATAGTTATCATGTAATAATGCACAAACTGAATTTGACTTCACATAAAGCACATTATTGTCTGAGGAAACTTTAAGCCAGGTGGTACGCGATCTGCCACTAGGGGGTACGCGAGATGAAAAGGGCAATGGCGGAAAGGAGTTAAAAATTATTAATTAATTAATACTATAATTAATTCATAAATAATACATCATTTCTAATGGGGTTATAAAGATATGGAAACGTGAAATTAAAGGAAATCATTTTTTAAACTCTATAATAGGGTATGTTTTCAATAAGCTACACACAATAGGCTACACGTGATTTCCTGCGGGCAGCCAGAATATCTGGCGCGTTAGTTTCGTTGAAATAAGGCTAGGTAGAAGGCTGCGTAAACATGGAAAACTGGCTAAAAACAGGGACACTGTCCAAAAGGCCTAATTAAAGCGATCGAAGAGGAGAAGCGAGAGAAACAGGGAACGATGGAATGGGATGGGGGGCAGACTAATCAAAGTGGAGATGGAGCGCAGGGGGATAAAAGAAAGAACGAGACAGAAAAGACTGCGCGAAAAAAACTAAAGTATGATGAGGCATATAGCCCTAGGCTTCACGTGGATTGGGAGACAGACTGCCCAAAGCCACAGTGCGTGGTCTGCAGTGAGATGCTACCTAACCATTCTAATGTGGTTCTCCACACTGTTTTTTTTAACGTGAGAGCTCATAGACCAGTTGCACATTTTTATTATGTTATCATGTAGTGCGGCTAATTAAACAACGATGCCTGGAATGCGTCAATAGAATGAGTTACTTTTTTATGTGTTGGATGGTGGGGGTTCGCGAGCCGAGTCAGGATGTAGAAGGTGGTCCGCGGGGAAAAAAGTTTGGGAACCGCTGACCTAGCATGTTCGAAGTGTTGCCAAGAGCATACTGAACACGTGTTGCACAATGTTTGCACACAGTCGCAGTCTTTTCTGTCGTCTTAACTCCTCTATCATCATAGGTAACCTCAAATCCGAAATGTTCCCACACACCAGACCTATAAGAGGCTGGCGCATCCTGCAACTCCGGGCAGTCTTTGTCTCTCGCACTTGCCATTTCTAAAGACTCTAGTCGCGCGCAGCACTCAAAACTATACTCTTACTCTCGCGCGAAAGGGAAACACATTGTCACATGGGAATCAATTGCGCATGCCATAACTAGCTTGAACCGTAGGACCGTACGACGAACACACACTCCGAACCGTGACATGCCATCCGCACGGTTCGGAGCATTTTTCAAAAACCGTGCCATCCCTAATTTACATACAGTACAAGTTGGTTCAATATTGCAAACAACTCATCTATATTATATTTTACCACGTCTGCTTGCGGACCACTTGGGATAGCTTGCAAACCACCAGTGCGGACCACACTTTGAGAAACACTGGTCTACGAAGATCATGACAGTGGTCCATTCAAATCTTTTACTATATGGTCAAATTCCAGCCGAGCTATAACTGTAGCTCGACTTACCTGTGCATGTAAACATACTGACTGACAAAAAATCAGAATGAGTTCTAACATACGAGTATCCCTGTGGACACACAATATTAGAAAATTGAGATATGTGAAACACTATTTCACTGAAATGGTAATCAGAAATTATTTGTTATAAAAAAAAACGACTAAAATGTTTTGACTAAAACTGACTAAGACTAAGATACCTTTAGTTTTCTTTTGACTAAAACTAGACTAAAATGACGAGACTTTTAGTCGACTAAAACTTGACTAACAAAAATGATATTTGAATGACTAAATATGACAAAGACTAAAAAGGACATTTCGTCACAAGACTAAGACTAAATTAAAAATAGGTGACAAAATTAACACTGTCAGGGGCATACAGCCAAACAACTCAGCACCTAATCTCTAACAAACCACTAGCAAATAAACAAATAAAAACTAACTGCTGTTTGTACAATAACAAGCATCACTGGCCTTTTATAAACATAACAGTTTTTTTTCCTGATTGCTTAGGTAATAATTTTACAAAATTGGAGAGAGAAATATAAAAATGACTCATATGATACAGCTCCCATTAATTATTTATTTATAATTATTAACGTTTGATAAAGTGTGATGCTCTACTTTAGACTGCTTTTACTAATACAAAAAGATTGTCATCTTAAAATAATAGTCAATAGCCTAGAGGATTACATGCCTCATTGTGCCTCAAATGCCTTCTCCTTCTCTGCCTCCACTTCTACACCTCCTGGTTCTCTTCCTTCTCCTTCTCTACTCCTTCACCTCCTCATCCCTTACCCTCCTTTATCTCCAATAATTCCTTAACTCCAAACTGTCCAACACTGTCCTACATTGTACCCATACCTTAATGCTTAGTTACCTGTGGCTTATTTATATGCTCAAGCTCTGATTGCTGAGTAATTGTATTATCTAAAATTGTTTTAACATGTGTCATGTGGGGAAACAAATGGCAAAACAATGTAAAAAGTAGACACCAATGTGTACATGTACAGTTTTGCTAAACGTTATTAAATCACAAACTCAGAGTGTAAAGCAGAGAATGCATTTTCAGTTTGGCAAACTTGGTGAATAGATTGGCTACTACAAGTGTTAATAGCTTAAAATAGCTTAATTAACAGAAATTGTGCTTCAATATAGGGGTGGGTGATATGGACAAAAAATAATATCTCGATATATTTTGTGATTTTGACAATAACGATAATTAGCCGATATCCTTTAAAAAAACTGTTTTTAAAAGTCTGAGTTACTTTACAGCTCATTATTTATGAATAGCATCATTACATTAATAACCAATAACCTAACCTGTGACTTTTTAACCAAACCAATATATGACTCTATGACACATTTCCAATTCTGCCCCCACTTGTGTGTGGCAAAGTCTAGCCAGCTACATTACAGAGGATAGATAGGCCTAATAGTCCAGTCATTTTAGGAGAAAGGGTTGAACAAATTGCAACACAAGCAAACCTAACTGATTTTGTATCCTCAATATGTCCTGAGTAAGGGAAAAAAAGCCCCGAAGAATCCCAATAGGGGAAAGTTTAGAAAAAGACCTAAATATACCCTATTCATGCGCCTTTACAGCATTTTTCTCACGCAAATAGGGGAGAAAAATTAACCTTAACATATCACCATGAAAATTACTGAGTTGATTAGTTACATCAAGACAAACAAAAAATGTATTATATTTATGTATTTATGATACATGTATTTGTTTAACAAAACAAAACAACGAATAAAGCCTCTGACTGATGCTGACTTAGTCATTTGTCCAGAGTTGTTGTGATCAGAATATTGAGATCAGAGGGGTATTTCACAAAACCTAGATAAGGGATTAAGCTGGGATTTTTTGTTTATCCTGGATAAATTTAGCCTTGACTTGGTTTCACACAAGAGATAAGTTACCATGGGGATTTATTCTCTGCACCTGCCTGGTTAATTCTAATGGTAATTATGTTGTCTTATTGGTTCAGCTAGCTGTCATTCAAATCAGACCTCCGTGTGAATTTTTAAGGAGCTTTATTCCATTTATATACTCTTTGGTAAATGTATTTGCTCGCGAATCAAAACAGATAGTCTGCCTACTACCATATGATTATTATTTTAATTGTGATAGCCTTAATTATGATCACAGGCCTACTTGTTATTTGCTACTTGACTGGAAATAAAGGGGCAATTTTTCGAAGGTGTTTTCAACAAATTCGGCTATAGGCCTAAAGCCGATAGAAAAGATTTAGTCAGGAGGAAATGTAGTTGAACCCCTTAAAAAAAATAGTATTTGAGGTTTTTGCATTTTTGGCATCCTTAGGGCATGTAGTCAACATTTCTTGATGATAACATCAAATTTAGGCGGTGGCAAATTTTTTATTGGCATATTTCCAAAATGGCCGCCGCTGGAGACGCTGAAAACCAAAAAAATCATATTTCATGGTCTAATAGATACATTTTGATGGTTTTGATATCAAACTATAGGTTTTCTGGGGTGGTTAGTTCATTTATGAGGTAACTGAAAAGGTCAGAGGTCAAATAAAGGTCATTTCAAGGTCAGAGTTACATTCTTAAGGTCAGCGGCAAGGTCATTTTGAGTAAAAATCCGATAAATTACCATATGTTAGATAATTACCATTTTATTTTAGATGACAGAGGACTATATCTCAACTTAAAAGATTCTTGACTCACTATCACTGGGATGGAGGCAAATTATTGATGGGTAATGGGCTCCTGTTCTGTCAAAACTTCCACCAGCACTAGAGGCTGTTGTGGAGCTTGTGAAGTGCTGTTGTCTTACCAGCCAATGCAGTAGAAGGTGTTCTTGCAAGAGTAACAACTTACCATTCACACAACTTTGCAGGTGTGAAGGCTCTGAGGAGATGTGCACCAATATTAAAAAGATAGTGAGAGTGAGGATAAATACTTGAGTGACAATGACAATGTTTTGTTGAACTCTTCAATAATGAAACAAGATTTTTTTTTTCCATTTTTTTCTCCAAATTTCTTGGCAAATGATACAATACATCTTTTGAAAATAGTCTGTATCTCACTTGTCTACCTTATTAGGGTATATTTATCAAAAAGTTGACCACTTTAAGCCTTTATATTATTTTTCTGCATATTGTCCGCCATCTTGAATTTTGGCACTGAAATTGAAGAAAAAAAATGGAAACAGGTTGTTTTGTATTCAGTGGGGTCCTAGCAAGTAAAAAATCACCAGTTGCAAAAATCTATATGAACCGTTCCTAAAATTACACGATTCCCTTCACTAGTAGCACCTGTGACAGTAATACACTTTTTTAGACAGGCAACATGAATCTGTACATACAGTACATAGGCCTGTCCTATTGCCTCAATAAAGGTAATCATTTTTTTCTTTTTTTATCAAACTCATGGTCTCGTTTTTCAGCTTTTCTGTATGAAATGTTGTTTGTTGTAGACATTGTTATTCTAAGTTAGCTTACAAGTGATTCTTTGGTCGGGACTTTCGTCCAGCTGTCTTCTGAAGCAAGTTAGTCAGTGTAATGTCTTCTTTCGTCTGGTAGCAGATATTAGTTTCAGATAAGATATTGAGATGTCATCCGGAGTGTAATGTTTTTAATCCTCAATGTCGGTAAAGTGCAGCTATAATTCTGGTTTGATATTTTTAATTGTGTTTTGTGCTGTATTGAATGGAAAATGAATTGTATACAAACAAGGGATGCATAAGTAATCAAAAATGATTCCAGCGATTGTTTTTTTGCAATATCTTGGTCAGTTTAAATTGTTATTGTTTAATCTTCCATATATTCCTCAAATAGGTTGTCTTTGACATGAGGCCATTTGGATTTGTATCTAATTGGTATATTTTTAAGTAATTGCATTTTTTGTATCAGTACCACACTTTCCATACGTGGGGTGAAAAATGACCCCAAGCATTTTCTATGAAATATTCAATTATATATTAATTTACCGGTGTATTATCAACAACTTTTCATAACATATCAATGTTATGGTTGTGGTTATGGATTTAGCAGACGCCTTTGTCCAAAGCGACACATAAATACAAAACAACATAATAATATTTAAAATTGAACAGGGAACAGATTAAAATGTAGGTCAAATATAGTAAGGAGAATAGTTGTAGTACACAATAATATCAATTCAATCAATAGCCTAATAAAAAAGCAATGTAAAAAAGGGGAAAGGCAATAATAAAACAATAATGTCAATTCAATCAATAATATAAAAACAATGACATGCTAAGACTACATTAAGGAGAATATCAATAATAAACAATAATGTCAAATTAATTAACAGCCCAATTAAAAATAAAACAACATTATATAAACCATAACACATAAGCGCTTAAACAACTAAGTATATGTTGAATAGGAATGTCTTTAGACCCCTCTTAAACGACCCAAAACTACCACAGGAACGGAGAGCACTGGGCAGTTCATTCCACCAACATGGAACCACTGAAGAAAAGAGTCTGGAATTAGACCCAGTTTTCATGACTGGTCGACACAACATACGCTCACCAGAAGACCGCAGTGGGTGGTTGGGGATGTAAGGCTTGATTATTGAATTAAAATAACTAGGAGCAGATCTAGTTAGTGTCCTACAGGCCAAAGTGAGAGATTTAAATTTAATTCTGGCTACTATAGGGAGCCAATGGAGAGTAACTAGGAGAGGAGTTACATGTGTCCTCTTTGGCTGATTGAAGACCAGGCGTGCTCAAGCATTTGAAAATCAGCTGTAATGATCTTGTTACACAAGCGGGTAAGCCAGCTAATAGTGAATTACAATAGTCCAGCTTAGAGATGACCATGGTCTGAACAAGAAGTTGTGTGGAATCTTGTGTCAGATAAGGTCTGATCTTCCTAATGTTGTAAAGCATAAACCGACATGATTTTGCAATAGAAGCTATATGCTCAGAGAAGTTAAGTCGGTCATCAATTACAACGCCCAAGTTTCGTGCCGATCTAGTTGGGGTCAGTGAAGTTGAGTCAAGCTGGATGTTAATCTGTTGGGGAATAGCTGTTTTAGCTGGAAACACCAAAAACTCTGTTTTTGAGAGATTAAGCTGAAGGTGCCGATCTTTCATCCAGGCTGAAATATCCTTAAGGCATGCAGAAATCCGGTGGGAAACACTAGAGTCATCAAGTGGGAAAGACAGGTAAAGTTGAGTGTCGTCTGCATAACAGTGATAGTCAAATCCATGGGAGTGAATGGTATCACCTAAGGAAGTGGTGTAAATAGAGAAAAGCAAGGGTCCTAATACTGATCCCTGAGGCACACCTGTGGTGAGGTCATGAGACTTAGATACCTGTCCCTGCCAAGAAACGTTGAAAGAACGCCCTTTAAGGTAAGATTCAAACCAGTCAAGAGCTTTTCCAAAAATTCCCAGTTCAGATAGTATAGATAGGAGAATGTCATGGTTAACAGTATCAAAGGCTGCAGATAAATCTAGTAGAATTAATACTGATGACTGAGCAGAGGACTGAGCTACTCTCAATGCTTCAGTCACAGACAGAAGAGCAGTTTCAGTAGAATGGCCACTCTTGAAACCAGACTGCATAGGGTCTAGTAGATTATTCTGATGAAGAAAGTCACAAACTTGCTTGAAGACCACTTTCTCCAAAACCTTTGACAAGAAAGGAAGAAGGGAGACAGGTCTGTAGTTCTTCACCTCAGTTGGATTAAGTGTACTTTTCTTTAGCAGAGGTGTAACCCTAGCCTGTTTAAAAGAATAAGGAACTATTCCAGAACTGAGTGAAGCATTAAATACATGTGTGACTGCTGGTAGAACAGCGGGTGAGATAGACTGTAGAAGAGTGGACGGGACAGGATCTAATGGGCATGTTGTTGGACGACATCGCTGAAGCAATTGAGAGACTGCTTCCTCATCAAGAGGAGAGAAAGAGTCAAATGATGCGGTCATACTAACACAAGGCAAAGCCCTCCTTATAGGAGCATCAAACAGCACTTATTTTAGCAACTTTTTCAGTGAAAAATGTTGCAAAGTCATTTGCTGACAGTGAAGTAGTTGATGGTGGTGGTGGAGGATTGAGAAGAGATTTGAAAGTAGAAAAAAGTTTTCTACTGTCAGTGGCGCTCTCAATCTTGCTTTGATAGAATGCCTTTTTTGCAAGTGTAACAGTGGATGAAAAGGATGACAGCAAAGACTGGTAGTTACTAAGATCATTTCCATCTCTGGATTTACGCCATTTCCTCAATGTAGGTGTCATAGGAAATTACAAAAAAACGCATGTTGCCCTGAGGCAACATTGAAGCATAACGGACTTGCATATGGCCATACCAAATATTCTCAGTAGGGAAGCACCTGTATATGTGAAGTGCATGAGTGTGCTTCATGAAGTTTTATAGAATGCCATCACTATGGTTGAGTATGTGCCCTGACAATCATACCTACATCCATGGCTTTTTGATGTTGCGGTGAAGCTGCAGACTTGCTACCCTGTACCCTGTAGCCCCAAGTCAGGTGTAGGTAACTTGCATGAAACTTGCATGAGTGTGCATCAGTACGTATACATGAGTATGCATGGGTGTAAGTGTGCAAACTCATGGATATGTGTGTGTGGTTGTGTGTGTATACCGTACCGGAGAATGTTTGGGGAGATTTGGAGTTTTTAACTGGTACATAACAGTGATTTTGATGATTTCCTATGATAATTTGTATTATTATAACTTCATATCTGTAAAATGTTGATTTTCATTCCGCAATGTTGCCTGGGGGCAAAAACTACGTTTATATCCAACCTTGCTATTATCATTGGAACGTTAAAGTGAAAAATACAAAACAACAGGTTTATTCCCTGTGTTGCAAGGTAAAACTTTCACAACAGAGTCTAGGTATGGGGATGGTGATGCATTTGCAGTACTTGCAACAACGGATACCAGCTACCCGACAGGGACACCCATTCTTGTGTGCACACTTGCCACACGAGCAGGGATCTGGTAAACCTTCAGGTTTTGAGATTACAATCTCAGGGACTAATAAACTCCCCTTTCTTACAAAACCATAAGCATCTGCACTTAAGATCAAGGTGGTGTGTCTGTAAATGGTGTTTGGACCCAAAGCTGCTGTTGAATAGGCTCTTTGTATATGTTTTCTTGCATTAGTTGAGGTGCAAGCGGCCCTCTCAAAGTCCATCTTAAGGGCATTACTATTGAACGCAGCAATGCGCAGGTCGTCAAATGTCTCCATGTCCGTTGATGGTTTGAGACATTTGACCAAGAATGTTTTTTGCCATTTGTGTTGCACTCTGTTAGCTGTGAACAGTTGACATTGAGAACCAGAAAAGAGTTATCTGGTTTGTGGACAGTGTTCAGAGCTGCAAGTTTGGTTTACATTTTGTTGATTGTATCACACCCAGTCAGCACATGTAGTGCTGGGAGACAATGTGTGAGCGCTATGCAGATATCATGAAGTGGTAATATTGATCTTTTCACTCCTGAGTTGCGGATGAGCCAGAACAATTGTTATGTGGTATAATAGGCACACAAAGACGTATGTATGGGGATATCTATAAAGGGGGAAAAAAGTCCCATTCACCTGTAGTGTGATAATAGTGTCATCTGTTGTGGTCATTTTCAGGACTTTCGTCCCGGGTAGAGATTTTGGCACACATCCCATGTTGTTCAGTGGGGTCATATTAGTCTATAACAGTTGAGATATTCTCCGCTAAATGAACTGCATACAAATCTTACCCACCTCTACTATAATGGCTTTTTATTGGATTTTGGACCCAAATTGACCATCACCCTGACAATTAAAATATGAACCTAACCTCTGACCTTTTCAGTTACCTCATAAATTAACTAACCACCCCAGAAAACCTAGTTTGATATCAAAACCATCAAAATTGATCTATTAGACCCTGAAATATGATTTTTTTTGGTTTTCAGCGTCTCCAGCGGCAGCCATTTTGGAAATATGCCAATAAAAAATTTGCCACCGCCTAAATTTGATGTTATCATCAAGAAATGTTGACTACATGCCCTAAGGATGCCAAAAATGCAAAAACCTCAAATACAATTTTTTTTAAGGGGTTCAACTAGTTTTTGCAAGTTTTCCCCCTGACTATATACAAAGTCACACTATGTGCATCTTTGCAGTGGCAATTTCTTAATGACGGATAAGGAAGCATTCACACGTGGGTGCATACGTAGATTTGCATTCAGTTGGTCCACCATGCCTACTCTCGCTGTTTTACAGAAATAGCTGTGTTTCCCCATTCAAAAAAACTTTATACTTTAAAGGGACACCAGGCAACGTTTTCGTGTTAATTACTCATCTTCGTAAGTCGGTATATGGTTAAATGACTCATTACAGGGCGAATGAAGACTCTCTCGCCCGCCCCTACTGCCTGTAGGAAGAATATCCCGCTTGCAAGTTCAGTGTATCGTACCCGGCGACCGAAGCAGTTTCAGTTTCCATCCTGCATCCACAGCACAGAGGGAGGCTAACGAAACGCTAGCGATTGTTGCAAACGTGTGTATAATGGCAGAGCCGGCGAAGAAGCAGCGAAAACCCTTGATGGAAGATGCAAAGAAAAGGAAAAGAGCTTCAGACCGAGCGAGGGGGAGTTTCGTAGAGAAAAAACATCAGGCTTGCATGGTGTCCCTTTAAACTTTAAACTTTATAAACTTTATACTTCATTGTTAGTGTATCAAAAGCAGTTGGTCACTTTGTGTGAATAACGCTATTTTCTGCATTTTTTAAAATTGCACTTTGGAGCAGAAACGAGAACACGCACATCCTGAATTACTTACACCTGGCTTGACATAGTCGCTCCTACTTATCCTGGATTGGCATTAGTGAAACGAGTTGAGCTAGGATGACCAGACAACGCTATGTCAAACCTCGCTTTATCACTTCAAAATCTCAACAAAAAAAATACTGTTTACAGCTCTCAGAGTCAAGTTCAAGTTGTTTATTGTCATGTACTCATAACACTCCAAGGTGTTACCAGACAACTCTATGTCAAACCTCGCTTTATCACTTATCTTGGATGTCTTAATTCTGCCTTTGTGAATACCCCTCAGGATGATGATTCAGTGCAAGATGAGTGACATGTAGGGTGTGTGGTGAAAATAACTGCAGGAAACAGGCGTTACGGTTCAACTGATGTAGTTCTCGGTTTTAGTGGGTTAGGGTGATAAATTCAGGAGGTTTCCTGAATTTATCACCCTAACCCACTAAAACCGACAACCTACTTGTGCATATTATATGTGTTTTTAAGTGCATGTATTTGTGTGTATATGTGTTATATACGCATTTGTGTGTTCTAACTTGACAACCCAATTTGAGTCTCATGCCTATTAAAGCATATTGTGGTTGGGGGTGGAGATAATGTGACAGAGAGGGAAGAGAAAAGAAGTGAGAGAGTAAGAGGAAGAAAGGGGGGGCAGAGGCCATGGAGGACTGCAGATGTGTGCTGATTTTCCACACTGATAACCCCAGCTGCAGCTCAGCCTGGGCCCACACTCATGCCCCCTTCGGCTTAGCAACAGGCAGTGCTGGATGAGACAGCGTTGTGTTTTTGGTCGACTGATCCTCGTGCAGAAAACACAGCCTCACACACCACTTCACACTCAAACATCTGTGGCTAATCTGTTTCTGTTACCTTCGGTATATCTCCTGCCTCTCCCTGTTTCATTGTCAGCGTACTGAATCGCTGTCTAGGCACAATTCTTTAACACAATTACCAGCTACCTCTATTCTCTGCCATGTTGGAATATTGAGGACATTCATGTCCATCTTGGTCTCTCTTTCTTTCTTTCTCTCTCTCTTTCTCTCCGTGTGTGTGTGTGTGTGTGTGTGTGGAAGGAGTGGGGTTGTTTGGCTTGTAGCCTAATCAGAATGATTTTCATTCTTGTGAGATTATTGTGTGATGTGAGGTAATGATTGATAAATCAATTCATTGATTCAATGACACCATGCTATGTTCAATGTGAAGGATTAGAATGCTTTACCAATGTGGGTATGATCTGTGTTACAATTTACCGGGGCATATCGACACACCCCTTCTCAGTGTAAATGGATCACTTCAATTTAGTGGTTTGTTTCAAGCAAAGTTCCCAGGTTGTTAGTTGCCTGTCAGAATGTCTTTGAATTATTATTTTCTTTGTGTTGTGTGCGTCAGAGAGAACTGTATAAGATGTATTGTCCTTTGGGTCATTGGTCTGGCAGGCAGCCAACGGGTTGAGCTCAGGCCATACAGGTTACATCTGAAGCCGGTCTGAAACAGGCTTTTAGCCTTCGTATCTCTCTGTACTGTTGTTTTCCTTACTTAATATGGTTTGCTTCTAGATATGTAACTTGTACTGTGCAACTGTTGGATACAAGATGCATGGTACATGTATAACTCTTTAGTGGGCAGTGTGCAGAGGTATTAAAAAGCAATCAGAAGAGACACTGGACATTGTAGTGCCTTCACAAAGACATCTGGGAGTGATGAGCACATCTGATGACATTAGTCTATTCAGCAACTTCTTTTTTCTGTAATCTACACAACTTTTAGTTTTTGTGTATCTAGTTGTTTCTTTTACTATTTTTTCATATAACTAAGATGCCTTTAACATTGTAGAGTATCATTTGAAGTCAAGGAAGAAGTTGCCAGTATTTCGAAATTCAACGCTAAAGAAGAAGACAACACCAACATTTAACCATGCACATAACCATGTCATGAACAATGATAGTAATACTAATGAATCCAAATGTAATAATATATCTGCAAGCAGCAATGAGGGGGCCAAGCAGGCAGTCCAGCAGTCCAGATTTACCATGTAAGTCAATGCTGTTGCATCTGACATATAGCATTAAGCAGTCACAGCAAGTTCCATGCCAAACAAACATCAAGATTGGCTGAGTTACAAGTTCAAGTTTCACATCAAAACATAACTGATTTTGTGGGGCTGAACCAGGGCTGAGTGTCGACGCCCCCTCCCCCAGCCAGCCCACCACCGCAATCGCCCCTGCCCGTCCCACCCCGCCCCACCCTTGCATGCACGCGTTAGAATGAACTGGATGGAACTTGCTGTCATCAGTTTTACATCAAAAATAAAAGATTGATTGAGATATGATCACACTTGCTGTGATTTAAACATAGAGGTCAAAATATACAGGATGCGTTGAACTTGGCTTCGTCCAAGGTTTCCAACGATACCTCATTTTGACAATCGGGTTAACGGGTCAAAATTTACGTCCGTGAACACACGTCCAACTTTAGCCTGTTGGTGGCGCTAGAGCGCTCGAGGTGCCGGCATAAAACTTTGTGAAATTAATTATTGGACTCTCCCCAATCAGTGTGCCAAAATGTACAAATTTTTAGCAGACAGTTCTATGGGCTGCCATTGATTTCCATTGCAGAATAATACACATCAGCAACTACAGGCCAAAATGCATTTTTGCGAATTACAGAGCCCCCTAGAGGTCAAAGGTCACCAAATTTCTGAGGAACATGTACTAAGTTTGGTTTTGATACATGAAAGCGTTGCTGAGATATGATCTCACTTCCTGTTTGGCGGCTTCGCCGCAAATTTCGATTGGCTGTTACAGGCGAACGCTTCTGTCAATTGTTCCAAAAAGCAATGCATTAATCAGGCATAGTCTGAATATGGTCTCTGCCAATTTTGGTGATGATCAGCTGAAATTTGTGACCTGCGAAAACTTTTTTGAGTTTTTGATTAAATCCAATATGGCGGCTGAATCAATTACGTTGATGTCTGAAAGTGTTGTGAATCAGCCTCATTTCTGTAAATGTACATACTGCGTACTTCTTATGGTCATCTGTGATTTTTGTACCCATATGTACCCTGTGTGTGTCTTTGGTCTGTATGCAAGCATCCTTTGTTTATCCTTGAATTCAATGAAAGCCAGTCTAGGCCTTTTGCCTATCACCAGGTGTGAAATGTTAATGTTTGTAGAACAGCATGTGTCCAGGCCTCTGAGGAACTTCCCAGGAAAGGGGGTAGTTTTAATTAAAAGACAATAGAAGCTGACCAGACCTGATGAAGGCCTATTCCTCATCCTCCCTTTCTATTGCATATTCAAACTGGGTTGGACCTAGAGGTCACTCCTTCTTTTGTTTGTAACATAAAGTTGGTAGACTGTTTCTGAGAAGTCAGAGAATACTGAGAATCTGGTGAAATCCATGATGGGGTGAAACAAACATGTACTTCTCTCCCTTGAGGGCCGCTGGCCCCTCATTGAAAGGAATAAAGCCTGGATCCTGATCTTGCATCTTCCTGATTGAGACTTAAGAGAAATATGGTAGTAAAAATATACTATCATGTCACAAGTTGTCCTCTGTCTACCTAAGGGCCTTCCACAGTATTACCAGACACTACTAGTGCATTTTAATTCTAAGCACAACAGCAGCTACAGGCCAAAAGGCATGTGTCTTAATTGCAGCGCCCCCTAGAGGTCAAAGGTTACCAATTTTTTTGAGCGTTCTCCTGATGGGGTCAGGAGTCTATATACTATGTTTGGTTATGATACATGAAAGGGTTGCTGAGATATGAGTTCACTTCCTGTGTTCGCTTCGCCGCAAATTTCGATTGGCTAACGGTTTTATTTCCGAAGACAAAAAGTAATACCTTAATGTAGCTTGTTCAGTAGATGATGTGTGTGAAGTTTGGTGTCGATTGGACAAAATTTGTGACCTGAGAAGACGTTTTAATGTTTTTGATAAAATCCAAAATGGCGGAAAATCCATCATGGCGGAAAATGACCTCATAGGGTGCGTTGAACTCGGCTTGGTCCAAGGATTCTAACGATACATAATTTTTGACAATCGGGTCAACGGGTCAAAGGTTACGTGCGTGAACGCACGTCCAACTTTGGCCTGTTGGTGGCGCTAGAGCCCTCAAGGTGCCGGTATGAAACTTGGTGAAATTAATCATGAGACTGTCCTCAATCAGTGTGCCAAATTTCACAACTTTTCACCAGACGGTTCTATGGGCTGCCATAGACTCCAATGGCGGAGGAAGATGTTAAATAATAACTAGAAAAGCATTTCCTGAAGGAAATACAGTGCATGAAAATGCAAAAAATATGATGTAAAATATCATACAGAGTAAAAACAAACTATAGTGGTTGCTAGGTAGATGAGGTTTAATATAGTTGGAATGGTTATGGATATGGATTTAGCAGACGCCTTTGTCCAAAGCGACTAGGCAGTTAAATAGGTGGATAGTTTAGCATGCTAACATGCTAACTATGTTAACCATGTGACTTAGCTAACTTCGCTAATCATTTTTAGCAGTTATGTTAACTATGTTAACTAGCATGTTAGCATGCTAACTATGTTAACCATGTTACTTAGCTAATCATTTTTAGTAGTTATGCTAACTATGCTAACTAGCATGTTAACATGCTAGCATGCTAACTATATTAACCATGTGACTTAGCTAACTTAGCTAATCATTTTTAGTAGTTTTGCTAAAAATGTTACATAGCATGCTAACATGCTAACTATGCTAACCATGTGACTTAGCTAACTTAGCTAATCATTTTTAGCAGTTTTGCTAAAAATGCTAACTAGCATGCTAACATGCTAGCATGCTAACTATGTTAACCATGCTAACTAGCTACAGTGGGTAGGAGTCATAGTTGATGACAAGTAACAGTTACAATGGCTAAACAGTTAAAAAGTTCAGTAGTTTAAAGGGTTAAATTGTTTAACAGTGAAATATTGTAGTGAGGACTTTTATTTTGAAACAGTTTTTGACAGAGGAAGCAGTTGAACAGGATGTGTAGTCTTAATAGGGCCAGTTTGTATGCTTAAAGCCTGAGACTGGCAGTTGATGCAGCTGGCCCGAACACCTGCCATAGGATTCTAATTGCTTAACGGCTCTATTGTGATGTCATCAGTCCATGTTAAGTCTATGGGGAAATTTTGAACAGTTTTTAATTAATAGTTTAAAAAGTATAAAAGTTACAAAGCTGAAAAATACAAAGCACCCATGTCCTAAGTAAGACCTACGTAACATAGTTTGAATGAAGTTTCTACGTTAAACGGTTGAAGCTGCATTAAGTGCGTTAGAAGAAGAAGAATAAGAAGCCTAGGAAGAACAGTACAGTGCATTTTCATGCACTGTAACTAGAAAAGCATTTCCTGAAGGAAATATAGTGCATGAAAATGCTAGTAGTTATGCTAACTATGCTAACTAGCATGGTAACATGCTAACTATACTAACCATGTGACTTAGCTTACTTAGCTAATCATTTTTAGCAGTTATGCTAACTTTGCTAACTAGCATGTTAGCATGCTAACTATGCTAACCATGTTACTTAGCTAACTTAGCTAATCATTTTTAGCAGTTTTGCTAAAAATGCTAAGTAGCATGCTAACATATTAGCATGCTAACTATGCTAACCATGTTACTTAGCTAACTTAGCTAATCATTTTTAGCAGTTTTGCTAAAAATGCTAACAATGTTAGCAATGCTAACATGCTAACCATGCTAACTAGCTACAGTGGGTAGTAGTCATAGTTGATGACAAGTAACAGTTACAATGGCTGAACAGTTAAAAAGTTCAGTAGCTTAAAGGGTTAAATTGTTTAACAGTGAAATATTGTAGTGAGGACTTTTATTTTGAAACAGTTTTTGGCAGAGGAAGCAGTTGAACAGGATGTGTAGTCTTAATTGACCTCTCCAGAATAAGTCCCGCCTCCGTAACTTCCGTATCCATCCAACTTCCGGGCGTGGATTGTCTATGGGAAATAACATGGCGTTTCGAAATATCATACCGGTAAAACATCTGTAGGTAGCGAAGTTGAAAAAGCTGGTGGGCAGATTGGCCTACACACTTCTGCCATATAGTTTCCACTGGATTTTTTGATTGTCGGTGCCGTTTAAGTAGTATACTATAGACTATGCTACTTAAACGGCACCGAAAATCAAAAAATCCAGTGGAAACTAGATGGCAGAAGTGTGTAGGCCAATCTGCCCAGCAGCTTTTTCTACTTTGTCACCTACAGAGTTTAACAGGTACGATCTTTCAAAACGCCATGTTATTTCCCATAGACAATCCACGCCCGGAAGTTGGATGGATACGGAAGTTAGGAGGCGGGATATATTCTGGAGAAGTCTATAGGGCCAGTTTGTATGCTTAAAGCCTGAGATTGGCAGTTGATGCAGGTGGCCCGAACACCTGCCATAGGATTCTAATTGCTTAACGGCCGTATTGTGATGTCATAATCATAATGTTAAGTCTATGGGGAAATTTTGAGTAGTTTTTAATTAATAGTTTAAAAAGTATAAAAGTTACAAAGATGAAAAAAACATAGCACCCATGTCCTAAGTAAGACCTACGCAACGCAGTTTGAATGAAGTTTCTACGTTAAACGGTTGAAGCTGCATTAAATGCGTTAGAAGAAGAAGAAGCAGAAGAAGAAAAAGCCTTGGAAGAACAGTACAGTGCATTTTCATGCACTGTAATAAGAAGCCTAGGAAGAACAGTACAGTGCATTTTCATGCACTGTAATAAATCGGATAACAGTAGAGTGCATTTTCATGCACTCTAATAAGAAGATGACTAGGAAGAACAGTACAGTGCATTTTCATGCACTGTAATAAGAAGCCTAGGAAGAACAGTACAGTGCATTTTCATGCACTGTAATAAAAAGATTTGGAAGAACAGTACAGTGCATTTTCATGCACTGTAATAAGAAGCCTAGGAAGAACAGTACAGTGCATTTTCATGCACTGTAATAATGAAGTCCGTACACCAGACATAGCTCGCAAGCAAATATTTATTTGATGTGACATTTCGGTAAAGCCCTTCCTCAGACAGGCTGTCTGGTCTGAGGATTTTATTGTTATTGTTGTGACTTTTACAAAAAAGTACTCATATTTGGTCCAGTTACTGTTTAAATTCAAAGGTTGTACTGTCACATCTGCACTCTGCTCTGTTTACCTTTTCCTGCAACAACTGAATATCCACAATACTTCAGTGTGTGTGCTAGCTTTCAGTAACGTTATTGCTGTGCAAGCTCAAGCATCATTTGGACTGTTTCCATGTAGTTACTAGCCTTGAAGAAACTGGCGATAGCTTGGTGGACTGTATAGGTGAGGTCCGTGTGTAGTAGTGTCGCTTTGGCGTGTCGGTAAGAACACCTCTTGAGAATAGAATGCAATTAGTTGGTTTAATGCAAGGATTCAGGCAGCACAGTGATACACAGGGGTCAGACAGGCACATAGATCTGAGGCACTTCACACACGTTGTGGCACGTGGTTTTATCTTGTAAGTTATTTAAGTTGAATTATGAAGTAGAAATTGTGGTCTAAAAGGAAAGATAGAAATAATAACTTGGTTGGCATAAATTACACAAACATCTTGTGTAACATAAATAACACAAATCACATACTTTACACAAATATGCATACATATCACATCTCTGTATGGACCTCAGGGCTTATGTTGGAGAAGGCCTCCTTCAACTCTTTCTCTCCTCCTCTGAAGTTGGTTCCTTGGTCCGAGTATAACCCGGCTGGCTTGCCACGCCGGGCTATAAACCTCCGTAGAGCCATCAGGAAGGAGTCAAGGTCAATTGAGGTTAAAACATCTATATGTACAGCTCTTGTGGTGAGACACTTAAAAAGTATCCCCCACCTTTTCTCTGTTCTTCGTCCCAGTTTTACCACAAGCGGGCCAAAGCAGTCGATGCCACAGGAGTAGAATGCAGGTTTAAACAACCTGAGCCAAGGTGGTGGCAGGTCGGCCATCTTCTGGACTGCTGGCTTCGATCTCCATCGACAACATTCCAGACACTTACGTTGGTGACTCTTTACTGCCTCGCGGCCCCTCAAGATCCACACTCTGCGCCTCAACTCAGCGAATACTCGATCAGGTCCAGGATGGCAAAGTTTCGAGTCATACTCCTGAATGAGCAACTTCGTAGAAGGGTGTCCTGGATCAAGCACAATGGGATGGACAGTTTCTGGATCCAGTCCCTCCACTCTGCGGAGTCGTCCTCCTACTCTGATGACCAGATGGGTTGAGTCAAACTCAGGTGACAGGCAAAGAAGACGGCTACTGGATGCTACAGGTTTACCTGCCTTGAGGAGCTCGTAGTCACTTGCAAAACTGTGTTGCTGGGCCTTCTGGAATGCCAGCATTTCTGCAGCTTGATACGTACTGGCAGGAATTGGTCCAGACAGGCCAGCCGCCCCATGAAGCTCTTGCGCGAGAGATTCCACCAGGTCTTTCCAGGTCTTAAAGGTAGGCCTGTCTGTTCCTGTTGTTTCAGGGGAAGTGTTCAGCCCACAGAAGGTAGAACGTTTGAACTCTGTGGTATCCTCTGACACTGAACCATTGGATAGAGAAAGAGTCGGCCATTCATCAGGAACTTTAGGAAGTCTGGTCCTTCACTCCATCTGTTGGGGTTCACCAGCTCTTGCAGGGTTTTGCCCCTGGTGAGGTCATCGGCTGGATTCTGAGAGGACTCAATGTATCGCCAGGCTTTGAGGTCAGTAAGCTCTTGTATTTCCGCCACTCTGGTACCTACGAAAACTTTGAAGCGGCATGACTCTGAGTGGAGCCACGTCAGGACCGTTGTTGAATCGCTCCAAAGGACAAAGTGGCGGATCTCAAAGGTGAGCTCACTTTTCAACAGCTTCGCCAACTGTGCCCCGGTCACTGCAGCACAAAGCTCCAGCCTGGGAATTGAAAGCTGTTTCCGAGGTGAAACTCGTGAGCGAGCAAGGAGAAATGCAACATGAATCATGCCTCGGGAATCTTCAGACCTCAGGTAGGTGACGGCCCCATAGGCCTTCTCGGATGCATCACAAAATATGTGAATGTCTCTCTGGGTGTCTGGATGATCCATGTCTGCTGGTGTGTAACATCTCGGTAGCTGCACATGAGGTAGGTGTTCAAGCTCACGTTCCCAACTTTGCCAGGCTGTCAGCAGGTCTTCAGGGAGATTCGGATCATCCCAATCCCTTTGCTGGTCCCACAGCCGCTGAACCAGTATCTTCGCCCGTGTAGTGTAAGGAAGTATGAACCCAAGTGGGTCATACTGACTGGCTAACACACGGTAGATGTTGCGCATGGTGGTCTGATCATAGGTTACTGATCTGTGCTTGTAGCTGAAGGTATCGGCACCACAATGCCAGATTAGACCTAGCGTTGACTCAGGTGCTTCGCCCTTGTCGTGTGCCAGCCACAGCTCCAGTTTGTCAGACCTGGCCTCAGCAGGTAGGTGGTTTATGACCTCAGGCTGGTTACTAGCCCACTGTCGGACTTCGAATCCCCCAGAGGCAAGGAGGCTCCTGAGATCGTCAATCAGTTGCTTGGCTTCTCTGGCAGATGGCAGGCTCTGCAAACAATTGTCAACATAAAAGCACCTCTCTACGGAGAACCGCTCCATGCTGTTGGGACTGCTGTGGTTGAAGGCATGCTGCTGTAGCGCATAGGTAGCACAGCACGGGCTACAGGTGGTCCCGAATGGCAGCACTTGCCACTCGTAGACCTCAGGTGTCTCTTCTCTTCGCATGTGGCGCCAGATGAAACGCAGAACGGGCTTATCTTCAGGCAGTAACAGCACTTGGTGAAACATACCTATTTCTTTATTTCTGCTTCATAGGTGGCTGCACTCTCCATGTCTCTCAATAGGCGTTTCTCCAGGCCTCTTAGCCTTGGCATCACAGCCTCAATGGGAGCTTGGAGGGTAGGAGAATTCTTTCGCCGAAGCAGAGGGGTAGCATATCTTAGCACGCCATTAACCTCTACTCTGGTGGTCTTGGAATCGAGGAGATCAATGGCCTGTTGGTCTTCTCGGGAGCGTGTCACCTGCTTCTCACCTCTAGCTGGCAAAACATCGAGCTGCCAAAGCTTTTCCACATTCCTCCGCAACTCTACTTCCAGTGGGCTGAGTGAAGTAAACAAGCACTGCTGGGATGATAACTGTAGCTCTGTGAGCCTAGCTGGACCTTGAAGCGTCCAACCGAGCCTGGTCTTAATTGCTGCAGGGCCACCTGGAGGTCCAAGACGAACAGGCTCGATGGGATTTATCAGGTGAGGGGTTATCTGCTCCTATCAGCAGCAAAGGATTCACTCGGTCGAATGGCTGGAGAGGAATGTGACGGAGGTGCTTGAACTTTGACCTGAGGCTGGTCACAGGGTAAGTCTGATCAGCAAGGCTGAGGCGCTTTGATGTGAAGGCATCACTAATCACAAAGGCTCTGTTTGGCTGAGTAGGGGGTGAGACTTGGAAGGTAACAGACATGTCATCCAGTGTCTGCACATCCTGGCGAATGGTCCTCAGGGTCAACACTTCCGGAGATCTTTGTAGCCCTAGCTTGTGTGCTGCAGCAGGCAGGAGCATGGTACGTTCTGAGCCATCATCTAGCACTGTGTAGGTGTCAAGTGTCTTGTTCTCATGATGAAGAAGGACTCGAACTACTTTCAGGAGGACGCGACTACACTCCACTTGTCGGTCCAGGTAAAGGGTCTCTGTAGCAGAGCTAACAAGACATGATTCCTCCTTCGCAGATTTGACGTTGACATCATGCAGTATCTGGAGATGTTTACCTTGACACTTACTACAGGGCTTCTTAAGGTTACACTCTGCTGCAGGGTACCCTCTTCCACATCTCCAGCAGCGTCGGTTGGTCTTAATCCACTCTATGATCTGATTTTTATCGAAGGACTTTAAGGTCTCACACTGGCTTAAGAAGTGCTCCTTGCTGTCACAATATGGGCAGTAGGCTTGCGATTTCTTGTTGCCTGTGCGGTCAGGTTTCTTTGCTGCTGGCGCTATATCCTCGGCGCCGTGGAGAACTGTGGCCGGACGAGAGGATTTGGAGTCACGCTTTGGATCTACCTTTCGCTTACCATCTGGCTTGGACTCTTTAATGCTAGCTTGACCTTCACTGTCTTGACACCACGCCTCATATTCTAGCCACTCTGAGAAGTCTGTGAGGTTGTACCCAGTACCAGGTCGGCGGCACATACATCTGCGGAATTCTGAGCGTAGATCTGAGGGGAGCTTACTTAACAGACGCTCCACATGGGACCCACATTCAAGCTCCACTGCGCCTTCATGACCTAGCGTCTGCAACATCCCCACTAAGGCACGCACTTGTAGGGAAAACTTCTGGAACGCCTGTGAGTCTCCCTGTCGGATATCTGGAGCACTCATCACAGTGGCGATTTTCTTTAGGGCCAGCTTCTGAGGACGTCAAAGCAGCCATGGTATCTGCATAGGGTGTAGGTGAGTTCAAATAGGCGTCTGCAATTTGACGAGCCTCCTCCTAACTTGAGATGATCCAGAAGAACCTGATATCGAAACAGTTCTGTGGCATCAGGAGGTAGGAGGTTGTCCAAGGCAATCTTAAGGTGGGTGAACTCACTAGGATCTCTTTTAGAAAAGTCAGGAATAGTTGGTATAGGTCCTCGGTAGGTTTTCTCTCTCAGGAATGCTAGTGGCTGCTGGACAGAGCCATCTTGGGCAGATGTAGTTGGCCTATAGTGCGAATAAGGATTCAGTGATGTGCGTGTTGAAGTGAGGTTGGTTGATCGGTGTGGGTCTGAAGGTCTTGGTGGATTCATGCTGGATGCAGGCTGGTATGGATACCCATCGGCATAAAGATGGCTGTTGGAGGCAGGCATATGGTAATGTCTTCCATAATCATGTGATGAAGGTAAGTGATTATCATAAAGCTGTTGACTTGATAGTGGAGGAGGTGCATGTGTGTTCTTAGGCAATTTTGCCTTTGTTTGATCTTTGATCACCTGTAGCTCACTCATCATCCTATTGATGGAGTCCATAATGAACTGCTCTCTCTTATCCACTGTCGTCGGTTCAACAGGATCATGATGGTCTCTTTGTGCTGCCTCTGGACTTACATCCCATTGCTGATAAAAAGGCTGTGGGTGGCCCCTTGAGTGTAGCCTGGATGCAGGTGTGCTTTCTCCCTGAGGAGTTGGTTTAAAACTGGGCTGTGAAGGAAGTGGCGGGTTAGACCTTGGTGCTAGAGTGTTGGCAGAGGTGAAGGGAAGATGGTGGAAGGATGGAATGGCGTCAGGATAAAGACTTGGTGCTGACTGCTCATAAGATGACATCCCATAAGGTCTACTATACTGTATTGCTTCTGCCCCTTGAGTCTCATAGCCGTCCTGATGTCTAAGAAGAGGCCAAGAAGGCCTATGGTCCCGCTGTGCTCCAGCCTGAGGTGCATGCTGTCTCACCTCAGCTGCCTGTTGCTTCTCAATAGCATTCCACTCATCGACCGTCATGTCATCATTCTGACTAATAGGGCTGGTAGAGCGAGATGAACGTGGTGTGGTCCTCCTGGCTCCATCCATTGTCTTCTGTTGTGTATCTTCTCGCCCCTGTGTATACTGTGCTGCATTAGTTCCTTCTGATTGCACTATTCGCCGTCGGCCAGCAAGCTGGACGTCATAATCTCTCAGAAAGGCAGGCTGACGATACTGGCGCTTAGGGCGTACAGGAGGTAATGAAAGGTTACCAGCTGAATGATGATGCATTCTGCAGGAACAGGTAGGGAATCCAAAGAAGCACCACTAATCCGGCTCGAAGGACCAATGAAGAAACTGGCGATAGCTTGGTGGACTGTATAGGTGAGGTCCGTGTGTAGTAGTGTCGCTTTGGCGTGTTGGTAAGAACACCTCTTGAGACTAGAATGCAATTAGTTGGTTTAATGCAAGGATTCAGGCAGCACAGTGATACACAGGGGTCAGACAGGCACATAGATCTGAGGCACTTCACACACGTTGTGGCACGTGGTTTTATCTTGTAAGTTATTTAAGTTGAATTATGAAGTAGAAATTGTGGTCTAAAAGGAAAGATAGAAATAATAACTTGGTTGGCATAAATTACACAAACATCTTGTGTAACATAAATAACACAAATCACTTACTTTACACAAATATGCATACATATCACATCTCTGTATAATGTACTAAATATTTCCTCAACTCAACAATTCTCAGTCAATACTCTGTTACCATACTGCCCTCTACAGGTCAAACACAAGTAATTTACGTATGCAGGATTAAATGCACATTGCTAGTCGTGCACTTAAGGTGCTAATGGGCAACATCATGCTTACAAAGAAATGCTTCACGAAGATAACAGCCACTTCATTAACATACGAATTGGATTACCCATCTACTATACAAATTGGAAGCATTTGGTTACAAATTATTAATGTTAGATTTCGAATACAATTCGATTAAACAGATATAGGCATCATCTCCATTTACACATGGCTATGAGCTAACCAACAGGATTCTATAACAAACGAACTTTCTACAACATGGAATGTTGTCAAAGAGCAAAGGAATAAACTTACACTATTAGGAATGAAGGTAAGTAAATTATAAGGTTCTAAACTGCTAGGCTAATAACTACGAAGACTTAAAGGCTAGGAACCACTTCGGAGGTCTGCCACTTGCTGAATCACCCGCGAACATATGAACTTGCACGTCGTGCGCATGCGCAGGGCTTTCTGTCACTGTCAGTGGCCTTTCTAACAAGCCTGACGTAGTCATACTCAATTCTAGTCAGAATATGAGTCTGATACTGCTCCATTGGGACGTAATAATGGGGCGTGTTACAACCGATACAGGGGGGGGAATGCCTCTGCACTCAATTGGGTAGACGTAACCAATCAGAGCAACAAAATATCTTACCGTGAGGTGTACTGTAGGAAGAAAACACACAAACCATCCTTCTTCTCCTATATCCCCTCCGTTTTTAAAAATAATTCGGTTGAACAGTGATATGCTACAAACATGTTAAACAGCTGGGAAAGGCTGTCGCAAATCCCTCGAACAGGTGGTCAATCAGAGATTTCAAACGAATGAGGGAACATGTCGCAATGCAACAGTGCTGTTTTCCCTATATGAAAGTGAAACCACAAGTTTTCCCACATCTCAACTTTGGCCAAGTTTTCAGAAATAATCGTTTTCAGTGATACAACCTCATAAAATAATATGAATTTTCAATATGGGGTCTTAAAAGCCATGTATCCTTCTAGCCACAGCGTTTTTGTTTCAAACATAAACCTAATCTAAGCGTGTTCAGAGGACGTGATAGACCAGGCGCTGTTGCTCACCTGTCCATCATCGTAAAGTCTGATTTGATTGGTCCGCCTGATATAGGGCGAGCATACTTCCACCACAATGAAGCAATGCCAAACCGAACTTCCCGACCTCAGTTGTGGGCGGGACTAAGTTCGGAATGGCACCCAGGCTATGTAGTTACATTAATATGGTCATAACCACTAGAGTGCTCAATTACCAATTTTTGAGGGGAAATAAACTTCAAGTTTTCGTTGCGAAGCCGGCATAAGCTCGACTACACTCTTTTGGGCTTTCTTGGAAGTGACTATGGAAAAAGAGGTATGTCACAGTACAAACTTGAATGGTTTCTAATGGTACAATTAATGAGTTGAAAACGCATTGTTTTGTTATGTAAGGACCCTGTTTATGTTGCACAGAACTTTAAATGACATTTTGAGTCTATTGAGAGGCAAAAATGCACGTTTAGCTGATGCATTGGCCATTACCTGCAGCTACTCCAGTGTGGTAGCACCAATTTTAACATGAAACAAATTCATACATGTTGGTTTAAACATTTTGCACATCTGTACTTTTTTATCTAACTAATTTGGCACTAAAGTTCTGTGTTTTGTTCACTTAGACATCCCAGTTACAGGACAGAAAAATCCAAAATGTTTTAGAGGAAACGTGTTTTGTTACCACAACAAGGGATGCCTAGCAGGAAACATCACAGTAATGCAATTTTAGATGCAATTTTATGATGGTACCATGTTGCCGTGAATGACCATTTCATTGTTATATGTTCATCTTGTTTTTTCCCTCTAAATAGTAAGTTTAGAAGTCAACTCAATGGTGAAGAAGTGTGTGTGAGTCAAAACCATTATGGTCATTTTCTTTGATGTGTGCAGGATGAAAATACGACGCATCAAGGTTCTGCTGCTCCTCTCTGCCGGGCTGTGCGTGGTTTCCTTCTTCCATTTCTACAACAAGACCCTTAACCACATCCCTCTGTTCAAAGAACTGTCCGACTCCCAGGCGGGCTTGAAGTACTTGGCTGCTCTGGGCAACTTCATTTGGGAGGACAAGGTAGCAGGAAGATCGAGTATCTCTAAATTTTGGGGTCAAGGTCAGGGCTTTATGGTGTGGAGGCCGAATGCTGTGAAGAATGACACAGAAAAGGAGGTGAGAAACACACTGGATTGGATTGGATTGGATTGGATAGTCTTTAATGTCCCTTAGGGGCAATTTGGTTCACAGCCAGTTAGGGTTGGGTATCGTTTGGGTTTTATCCGATACCGGTGTTCAATCGATACTTTTAAAACGGTGCCGAAACGGTGCCTGAACCGGTACTTTCTTTTTAAAATGTTTTAAATTAAAATGGTCTAAAGCATGAATTGCTTTTTTATTGATAAGACAAATTTGAACATGAAATTGAACTGTTATATTCAATTTACTATCAATATCTCATTGCTCCTACGAATAATACATTTAAATGTTAAAACAGCTTGCCATGCATGCACACACAATGGTAAGCTCTGCTTTCAAGTTTACCCAGTGTAGGCGGTTTGCCATAAGGTATGTTAAAACCACTTGCCATAGAACTGCCAGGTCATGGACAACGGCATTTGCAAGCAAGCTAATCTAACAGGGAACAGGGACTAAGAGTTAATTCAGTGTGTTCCCAAATGCTTCAAGAAATGTCATGTCTTAACCCATAACACGCAATAGTTTTGAACATGTCGGTGTTGAAGTGTTTAGATTCCCAGCGCTAGCCTAGGCATTTTAACAGCAACTATGGCTATGCGCTAACACCAGTCAGTTGAGTTTAATTAGCGATAACTACGGAGATGGTTTTGTAGCCTCTTTGACAGCTCAGTGACATCAGCCTAACCTTATGTTTTTGCCAGCGAACTTTTAACATGATCTTCATTTTCATTGTGATGCTATATGGGCCTCATGAAAGCACATGAAAGATTAATATCATGCCATTATGTTGTTTAGAACACACCGTGAAATAAAGTTTTCATCTTACAACTTTGCTGATAACATTTCAAATAAATGCCAGTTAGCGCATTAGCAAGGATATTGTGTAACATATAGGCTACTGTTGTTTCATAGCCTTTTGCTTGTGTGTAGTTAGGCAGGCCCACTGCTAGATTTTGACAGGAGCTCGCGATATCGCGTTAAAGCATGCTACTTGGGCTCACTCACGCAAGCTGTCAAACACTGTCCACTGGCCTATGTGGTGCACCCCTCTGGTTTATACATCCAGTGTTTATGTTAGCTAACTGTGTCTGGATGTGTTGCTATCAGAGCAAGACATTAGAGATGGCGCATGACATGCAGTGATGCCTCGTATAAAAAAAAAATAAAAAAAACGCTATTTAAGCACCGAAATGAGGCACCGAAATCCACGTTGTTATTCGATGCAGTTACTTCCGTTTGCGTCGGCACCGGTGCCATATTAGAACCGGTGCCCAACCCTACAGCCAGTAATCAGCACAAGTACACTCAATCAACATAAAACATGAGATAATAATTAAATAACGACATAATACACATACAAACTGTAAAATCACATACCCTTGTGGAAGAGTCTGAATGTAAACATATCAATGATAAGCAAATCTGAATGTAAACATATCAATGATAAGCAAATGCAAGTTGACTTATAACTTGTTAAGAGAGCCAACAGCTGATGGGACAAATTATTTTAAGCATCTGTTAGACCTGGCCCACTTAAAGGGATATACCTCAATTTGGGGAATTACACTCATTTTCCACCTCCCCTTGAGTTAAACAATTGATTTTTACCTTTCTCCAGTTCATCCAGCCGTTCTCTCAGTCAGACGATACCACTTTTAGCTCCAGCCTAGTGTAGAAAAGATAGTTCGTGATGGGTGTGAACACTAAGGGTCATCCGATTAGAATGAAAAAAGAATGAAGGTCCAGACAGCCAGTTTCTTCTTATTCTTGTATTAAATTGTTGGCAGCACAAGGCACTTACATTGCATAATTATTGTGTGTGCTTCTGTAAGTTAAGCACACAGAAAATCGTATCCATTAACATACTATGTAATGTTTCCAATTAAATTATACAGTGTACAAGCGCCCTCTTGAGGCCAAAAAAAGACGGCATATCACCGTGCCTAAGAAACGTGATTCACACGTGTATTCAAGCTGACCAACATACAACGGTATGTCTGTTATCCTACACTTATAACCATAACAATAAGACCTTTGTAGTAGCCATAATAACATGGTACTGTCTCAATACAACAAAGACATACAGTAGCCCTGTATAATAGCGAAATAAAGTTCAAACGAACTTAGCAAACTTACATTATACTGTGCATTAGCAAAGGGAGCTAAGCTGATTTACAAACGGTTTAATGCAGCTTCATTATTAACCCTTTAGGCGCCAGAGTTTTTTTTCGAAACGTTCGATTTTGACATCTTCATTTCAAAAGGCTATATCTTAAAAGTGATAAGAGATAGAGACTTTCTGTAAATTAGAGAAATATTAAGGATGACCCATAGTTTATGTAGGGATTAAATGTTTATATCTAATTGGGATATTATGACGTCATATGATGGCGGCCATCTTGGATTATAGAATTTTCATGAAAAGTCGCATGTTTGAATGATAAAATGCACCACTTCTTTCCCCCCAAAATGTCCCTCACCTTCTGTATGCTATATTGCACAATAATGAATGCTCAGGTAAATAGTAAGTAGTGAACAAACTGTAAATCATTACTAATAAATGGCAGAAACAAACCAAATGCATGTAGCGGTAGACTGGCCTTTTGCTGTAGAGATTTTCCATTTAATACATACAGTAGGCACTCTGATTCCATGTATGGGGCACATATATATTATTCAGATGACACACAAACACAAGTAGACAAGACCTGTTTAGTTCAAAAGCTCATTTGCCACGGCAAGGCACAGATCAGGAGTGAGATGACGAGACAAGACAAGAGGCAATGTTAGTATTTTTTTTCTTTTTGTTGTTTTTGTTGATGTTTTTTTTTTTTTTTCTTAGCTGACACACACATCACAAGGACATGAACACACAAAAAGGAACACATAGTGTATGTCGTAAATGATCAGGGAAATAGATAGCAAATCAACAGTGTAAATCATTACTAATAAATGGCTGACTTTTTTTTTATGTAGCAGGCCTTTTGCTGTAGAGATAATGACTCCCTATCCCTATCCATACAGGGCCGGCATTCCCATAATCTTGTGATAGACTATGCATGACCTAATGTGTGGGAGAGGGAGAGAGCGTGTCACCACCTCCACCATGCGAGCAGCATGGCCAGATCTGCCTCGCGCGCGCCGAGTGGAGAGAATTTGCGCAGCTCGGACTAGGCCTACTGTCATTCTCATTGCGACTCCCCACACTGCCACTACGTTCCCCCCTAACTGTCCTATGAGCACTTCGACCTCGTCTAACATACCCAGTGGCATTAGACAAAGGCTCCACCACGTTACTGTCGCCGCGATTGTGGAGAGGCACACGTTCAGAAGACAGAAGCTAACGCTATGGACATTAGTCTACCTCCAGCCTCGTTCGCCACACCACTAACACCCTGCTAACTTCCCAATGAACACTCCGAACCCGTGAAACATTATTCCCACCAGTGACATTGGGCAAACGATTCAACGTTTGTGCTTGGTGTAAGCTAAACTATGGAGTAAACTCTCACTTTGTCCAGCTGCATCATTGCAAGGCAGGGACGCATCTGAAGCCTCACTAAACGAATCACCGTCATTTTCTGAAGGCAGATATTCCCCTTCAGAATCAGGGTCCGCGAATAGAAGACCCAACACTTCATTTCAGGTAAACTTTTTTGATGCCATTAGACGATAATCTAATGCAAATACTCGCTGACGTTGACAATATCGCTCTGACAAAGTGGCTCACAGGCACACTAGCTCCGGTATTTCACGCACTGATGCACTGCAGCTGTAGCGCGAAAGTTTTGTTTAAAGAGTGCCCTTTTTTCGACTCGGGGATGACGTATGACATGTCTGCCATCTAGTGGAGTGGAGGTCGAACGAAATATGACACCCTATTTGATTAAATCGGCCGTTTTATTCAGTACCGCATCTTGTCGACTATAGTCGACTGTGGCGCCTAGAGGGTTAAAGTAAATCAACATCATCATTACAAGCATGAAACAAAGGTACAATTATGAATGCAAAGGGTTACCTACTGAATAATGGACGCACACACAAACTAGAAGACAACCTCCTAAGCTGCTACTCCATCCCCATACTCGTGGTGCTTAGACTGAAAAGAACGTAACTACGTGACAAGTCACATGACCCATTTTAATACCATATAAGGTCTGGTAACAGAACTCCTGTTTTTAACAATGCCGCCCCCAAATTTACCCGGTAAATTTGTCTACAAGAAAAGGACATAACACTCTAATCAGACCTGTAGGGAATAAAGGTTAGTCAGTCTTATCGTTCTCGGGCAGGGCTGGCAAGCGAACCAATCTAGAAACGGGCCTAGTGTAGGCCCGGTCCTTCACTTGCACTGTCGCCGATCTGATCCTCCCATCTGCTCCTGCAGTAGTATGGCTTATCACACCCACTGGCCATACTACGGGGTGTACCACTTCGTGATCCAGTGCCTCTCCCCTGCGCAGGCGACCACCAACCCTCAGGAGCCCGTCAGTATCCAGTTCAGGTGACAAGGTGAGGAGCCTGCTTGTAGATGGCACTGGTTTCCCTGCAGAAAGAGCTTTGATCTCCTCAGCGAAAGTGACTGACTGAGCATCTTTGAAGAGGCTGATTTCCGCACCTTTATAGGTCTCCGCTGGAGGATCTCCTAGCTGTGAGGCCGCCCCATGAAGGTCCTGTGCTCTGGCCTCAACAAGGTCATGGAAAGTCTGGAATTGTGTGATGTCAGGCACACTGCTATCCACCACCATGTGCGCACAGAACACCTGCTTCCTCTCCTCCTCATCACTAATGTTAGATGCGATCTGGGGAGATACAGGCCAGGTGTCAGGATGCTGCAACAAAAAGGTTGGGCCTTGACTCCAGCGTGATGGCTCTGACAGCTGCAGGAGGGTTTTACCACGGGTAAGATCATCAGCTGGATTAGAGTCTGTGGGAACATAGTGCCACATCTGGAGGTCTGTAAGCTCCTGGATTTCAGCAATCCGTGTGCCGACAAAAACTTTATATCGACACGATTCCGATGTAATCCAGGTCGGTACAGTGACTGAATCGGTCCACATGTAAACCTGGCGTATGTCCAATGTGAGCTCTCTTCTGAGCGTTCTTGCAAGCTGAGCTCCTGTGAGGGATGCACAAAGCTCAAGTCTAGGCATGGACAACTGCCACTTTGGCGCTACTCTAGAGCGGGCCGCTAGGAAGGCCACCTGTACTTGTCCAGAGGCATCCTCTGTACGAAGGTAACCTACCGACCCATAGGCCCGCTCAGAGGCATCGCAGAATATGTGGATATCGCTCCAGGTATGAGGGAAATCTAAGGCAGTTGTGACATAACTTCTGGGGATGGAGATCCTATCCATGTAATTCAACTCACTTTCCCATGTTTGCCACGCTTGCAGGATGTCGGCTGGCAGATGAGGGTCATCCCAATCTCTAGGTTTCTCCCAAAGCTTCTGGACAAGAATCTTTGCCCTGGTGGTGTATGGGATCATGTAACCCAGCGGATCATACTGACTAGCCAGGATACGGTAAATGACCCTCATAGTTGGTACCTGACTCTCCAATTGACGACAGTTGTAGGTTAAGATATCTTTCTGACACTGCCATTGCAATCCCAGAGTTGACTCCTTGGCATCTGACTGCTGATGGGAAAGCCAGAGCTCTGTGTTGGCTGAGCGGTCTGCAGCCGGTAGATGACTGATGACCCGTGGGTCATTGCTGGCCCACTGTCGCAAAGAGAAGCCCCCCTCTGCCAGTAGAACTCTGAGTTTGTCAGCCAAACTCTTGGCGTCCTCCATGGTGGCACAGCTCTGCAGCCAGTTGTCCACATAAAAATGGTGCTCCACTGCGTTGCGAACATCCTCATGTGGGTCACTGTGGTCAATGACATGCTTTTGAAGGGCAAATGTTGCACAACACGGGCTGCACGTGGTGCCAAACGGAAGAACATTCCACTGGTAAATGGTCACTGGGGCTTCACGGACTGTGTCTCGCCAAAGGAACCGGAGGAGGGGTTTGTCTTCAGGCAGCAGGCGCACCTGGTGGAACATCCCCTTGATGTCACTAGCAAAGGCAACCGTGTGCTCCCTGAAGCGAAGCAACACACCAAGGAGACTTGCACCAAGAGTAGGCCCTGCCAACAGACACTCGTTAAGGTTGCAACCTTGGTACTGGAAGGAGCAGTTAAAAACTACCCGATGTTTCCCGTTGTGGCAAACTAGATGATGTGGTATGTACCATGACTCAGGGGACTGGTCCACCATGTCGGCTGGCAGTCTGGTGACATAGCCAGACTCCTCCAGTTTGCGGATCTCTTCATTATACACCTTAGCCAGCTCTGGATTCTTGTTCAGGCGCTTTTCAGTCCCTCGTAACTGTGGCAGAACCGCTTGAGGGGGAGCCTTTAACTGTATTTTGGTTATTTTCCTCAGTAGCGGTGTTGCATATCTGAGGATACCATCGACATCCACTCTGACTGTCCTGGACTGCAGCAGCTCTACCGCCTCTTGATCACTTCTGGAAATGGGTCACCTCTTTCTCTACATAAGGCAATATGTCAAGTTGCCACAGCTTCTCGATGTGCTCACGCAGCTCTATAGAGGGCGACGTCATAGCTGTGAACAAGCACTGCTGTGGAGACAAGCGGTGTTGGAGCAGTTTCGTGGGTCCTTGGAGTGTCCAGCCCAGCCTGGTCTTAATGGCAGCTGGTCCCCCTGGTGGTCCCAACCGTACTGGCTCTAATGGTGTGATCAAGTGGGGGTAGTCTGATCCTATCAACAGCAGTGGCTGAACATTGTCGAGGGGCTGGAGTGGGAGGTCTCGAAGGTGATGGTACTTATCGCAAAGCTTGGCTACTGGATGGCTGTGACTGGCAAGCCCTAGCTGTTCAGCAGTAAACGCACCCGTTATCTTGAACTTCCTCTGCGGCTGTGAGGTGGGTGAAAGCGTGAAGGTGATATTCGCTCCTGTTATGACCTGTGCATCATACTTCACTGTCCTGAGTGAGAGGTCCTCTGGCTGTCTCCGGCTGGTATGGTCCTTTCAGATCCATCATCCAGAATAGCATAAGTTGTTAATGTGCATGGACCATTATACTGGAGTACTTTGACTACCTTCAACAGAACAGTATTACTGTGGTCTGGCCTGTCTAGGTAGAGTGTTCCTGTAGATGGCTTTGCCACTGCTTGTGGTTTCTCACCTTCACTCTGAGGTCTAGCATTAACATCATGAAGCACAGACAGGTGTTTGCCCTTGCAGGTTTGACATGTGGCCTTCAGACGGCACTTAGCTGCCTGGTGTTTACGACCGCATCTCCAACACCTGTAATTGGTCCTGTAATTAATCCAGGCTGTCTTCTGATCACTTGCTAGCATCTGGAAGTTGCTGCACTGGTTGAGATAGTGGCAGTCATTCTCACAATAGGGGCAGTAGATCTTCACTGAGTCTGGAGACTTTGCAGTGGGTGCATTGGTGGACTGTGGCGTGCTTGGAGGGGATTGGGCTCCCATTAATCCCTTAGAACCCTAAACTGTTTTTAGGGCATTTTCACTACCTTTATTCATAAGGATTTATTCTGGTCATTGTAAGTGCCACACACATATATTATATATTGTTTTTTAGGCTATCCAGATCTGCCATCATTTCATGTATTAGTACTAGCATTGATTTTATTTTGATTTTTAAAGAATTAAAATATAAAAATCATATTATAAAAATTCTTATATTTTGACCTGTATCTCACCACAGCAAGCTCATAGCTCTACATGCATTTCATGTATGTGTAGGGCAGACTGTCCTGAAACAGGCAATATAATTGCCATGTTGGAGGGATACTCTGGGGCTGAGCAATTTACAGAAATATGTGGTGTGTGATTTACGGAAATAAATGCCATTTTTTATTTAGCGATGAAAAATGACCATTCTGCGCTCCATATCTGTGACACGAACTGATCTGACCTGACTTGACCCAAGTTTGCCTGTTAGCATGTGTGACTATGGAATCATGATGATTCTCAACTTTTTACTGCATTGCCATGAACAAAGTAAAGGCAAAAAAGGTGTTTCTTTGTTGAACAAATTGGGATGCAATGTGAGCCTTGAATTGGATGCCATGCAGGAATTTGCTAGGATCTCAAAACCGGATTACAAACATGTTTTGCCATAGAGAAACACACGATAGCGTTGGATTATAAACATGCTTTGCCACAAAAACAGACAAAAACGTGGGGTAAGTCCAGCTATATGAAGTTGTTATTTTGCTGTCACTTCGTCTGTTTTATAACCCAGAAGGATGTATTTGGTATCAAATGATAGCTCTGTGTCTCCTCTTTCATCTAACATACGTGGCATATATATCCGATCACGGGTCCGTGAGTAAGTACTCCGAGAGTAATGGGTGTGCAGCGTTGGTTTGTGTACATGACGTTAATATTTTGCAGTCACTTCGTCTGTTTTTATAAGCCAGAAAGATCGATATCCATGGTACCAATGGATAGCCCTGTTTCTCCTCTTTCATCTGATATGCTTGCCATATCTATGCGATCACGGGTTCGCGAGTAATTCGAACAAGAGTAATGGGTGCGCAGGTGAACGCAGAGAAGTATAGACTGTAAATATGATGAAATTTGATTTAATTTCATGATTTTTTTTAATTTTCATACTTGGTCGGACAGGTGCGTAGTCTCTTTGGAAAGCCCCACTTCTTCTCTGTCATAAAATAAAATTTTATCTCGTTGTGATGAACAGTCGCGGAGCAATGTAACAGAGAAGAAAGGCTGTGTTTTTTGACGCACTTTGCGTCAATCGGGTTCTAAGGGTTAAAACTGTGGTGGTATGTACCGCCGACTTAGAGCCTTCTTATCGTTCCCCTTTCTGGCTGCTTCACCACTGTCTGCACGGCCTGTCTTGATCTCTGTACCTTGTACGTCCAGTTCGAATTCAAGCCAGTCAGCAAAGTCCAACAATGTAGGCACAGGTCGCCTCTTTGGGTGGATATGCCTCTTGAAATTGCTGCGCAAATCATGTGGTAGCTTAGATAGGAGCCTGGCAACATGAGAGCCACAATGGAGTTCAGTTGCTCCCTCATCACCCATCTGAGCCAGCATTCCCACCAGGGCACGTACTCTCAGTGCAAATCTGCGGAATGATGTGAGATCTCCAGTGCGGATATCTGGCCCATCCATTACCTCAGCTATCCTCCTGAGTGACAACTTATGGGGCTGACCATAGTGCTCTATCAGTGAGCGCATAGTGTCACTATAAGGGTGGTCTGAGTTGCAGTATGAATCAGCTATTAGCAAAGCATCCTCAAATTTCAAGTGGTCCACCAGGACCTGATATTTAAAACGCTCTGTGGCATCTTCTGGTAGTAGATTCTCTAGGGCCAGCTTCAGTCTTGTAAATAGACGGGGATCATCGCTGGTAAACTGTGGTATGGATGGCTTAGGGCCTCTGTATATTTTCTCTGTCTTGGGTGGAGAAGGGGAGCGAGAATGGCTACTAATGCTGGAGGGTGGAGAACGTGGCTGTTGCGGTGAGTAATGTGTCCTGCTGTGCTGTACAGGCCTATATGAACATTCATCATGAGCGCCAGACCTGTCTTGCCGCTGGCGTGGTGGAGGTGGATGTGGAGCATGTAAGTTCAGGTGTTCCACACCCTCTGTGAGATAATCAAACACACATGGTTCTGCTGTCTGATTGACTGGAGCGGGTGGTGGTGGACCTTGGTACCACATGGCACGGGCAGGATGCTGATACCTTGGTGGCTGCGTATGATGGACATTGAGCGGGCTATAGACTGGCGAGGGTGGGCTGGGGGCAGATGCATTATGCCTCACTGGATAGGAAGGCAAGCTCTGATATGCTGCTTGAGATGTGAATGAAAGATGCTGGCGTGGAGTAGCACCAGCTGCTGGCTCATTCTTCATCTTGTCGGTCAGGGCCTTAACTGCCTCCATAAGGATCCTGTTCTGCTCACTCAAAGCTCGGATCGTGCTGTGTGCGTCTGCACCTGAAAGAGTAGGTGCAGATTCTAAGGGAGTATACACAGTATTTCTGTTGGCCCTGCCAGCTACTCCTCCAGGTGTAGGTTCAGTGGCCTGGCCTTGCGTTGTTGCATGCTCCGCATCCTGAGCATCATCTGCTTCCACTGATAACTGATCACCGAACAGACGACGATGAGCAGTATATTCAACTTCAAATTCATCCAGGTGAGCCGGTGGGCGGATGATGCGGCGGTGTATCGATGACTCAGGGTCAAGCTGGTCTTGGCCTCCAAACATCTTGTTCCTCAGTAATCACCGATCCCGGGTTTCGGCACCAAAAATTGTAGAAAAGATAGTTCGGGATGGGTGTGAACACTAAGGGTCATCCGATTAGAATGAAAAAAGAATGAAGGTCCAGACAGCCAGTTTCTTCTTATTCTTGTATTAAATTGTTGGCAGCACAAGGCACTTACATTGCATAATTATTGTGTGTGCTTCTGTAAGTTAAGCACACAGAAAATCGTATCCATTAACATACTATGTAATGTTTCCAATACATATTAAATTATACAGTGTACAAGCGCCCTCTTGAGGCCAAAAAAGACGGCATATCACCGTGCCTAAGAAACGTGATTCACACGTGTATTCAAGCTGACCAACATACAACGGTATGTCTGTTATCCTACACTTATAACCATAACAATAATACCTTTGTAGTAGCCATAATAACATGGTACTGTCTCAATACAAGAAAGACATACAGTAGCCCTGTATAATAGCAAAATAAAGTTCAAACGAACTTAGCAAACTTACATTATACTGTGCATTAGCAAAGCGAGCTAAGCTGATTTACAAACGGTTTAATGCAGCTTCATTATTAAAGTAAATCAACATCATCATTACAAGCATGAAACAAAGGTACAATTATGAATGCAAAGGGTTACCTTCTGAATAATGGACGCACACACAAACTAGAAGACAACCTCCTAAGCTGCTACTCCATCCCCATACTCGTGGTGCTTAGACTGAAAAGAACGTAACTACGTGACACAAGTCACATGACCCATTTTAATACCATATAAGGTCTGGTAACAGAACTCCACTATGTGGCCTTTTTAACACCTAGCATAGATCATTGAATCAGATTAGAACATTAGCATCTTGCCTGCTAGCATCACGCTTAAAAGTGACTAAGATTTCCGGTAATTTTCCTATTTAAAACTTGTCTCCTCTCAAGTTAGAAAGTGTAATAAGACTAACAGAAAATGAAACATTTTCTAGGCTGATGCTAGGCAGAAACCAATAGTTCAAGCACTGATGCTATTTGATCTTCTGCAGCAGCCCGTAGTTCATAGAAAATATATGCATGCAAAAAAGTATTCATATACGTTAAAAAATTATATTGAAATCCCAAGAATACCATAAATAGTTGGTTTTACCACCATTTGAAATCAAAATACCATTAACGTTTAAATGAGGCCATCCTTATTTTAAGAGTTTTGTGGGGATTTGTTCGAAGTGACCCATACCTCATAAGAACTTGAATATTTCACAGTATTTTCAAGGCTGTTTTTGTTTAGAAAAAATAGCTGCTTAACTGAAATGCAGTGCTTTCTTCCACTCCACTTGATAAAACTGTGCAAAATATCTACACCTCTCACTGAGTTGGCGTGTTTCTATCTAACTAACTATCTAACTAACTATCTTCTAACTATCACAATTGGCTTGTAGGACGCAACAAGTAAAGGGGGGGAATGTCTTGAATTTGGGACAGTAATTTAATTGAATAAATCTACCAACCAGTGTTGTCGATGAAAATGGTTCAACGTTAGTTCCAGAAAGTGTTTCTATAATGTGTAGTGTATTGTTATGCTAATGAACAAACATTAAAGAATAAGAACACAAAACAGAAGGCAGTGAAAACAATACCAAAAGTACATTGCCACAATCTGCTTGCACACGTTTTGAGATTGATAACCAAATACAGTCCAGTTGTGGACACAACTGATACAGTACAATCTGCTGCCATACTCAATGGCCGGCATTTACACACACAGAGAGCCCATCAGTGACCTTGAAGTCAGGATGACCAGATATCCTGTTTTTCCCCCAGATATGTCCTCTTTTTGGGACCCAAAAAGGTGTGACTGAATTGTCCAAGATTTGGGGTCATGCCCTTTTCAATCATTTAAGATTTCTTATTTGAGACACTCTCTTTGGAGTTCTTGGAGTTTTGTTCTCACAGATTTTTGCTAGAAGTCTTGATACACATGTGTATGTGCCACTATGGGTAAAGCTGTCTCAGTCAGTGTTGAGGAACGGTATGTGATTCTGGTGAAAAGTTGTTGTTATTTCAGCAAAACAGCCAGTCATATCAGAAAGAAGGCCTTTGTAGGCCGTGGATTTTCTGACCTTGGTGAATTCTAGACCAAGAGTAACTGCTTCAGTGCATTAATGTGTATGTAAAAGACTATGCTACTGCATTGAAGGCTGATGTAACACAAAGCCAGAATGTGCCCAAATTGGCAATATTGTTGAATAATAATATCAACAAGCTAGCAGCTAGTGTCTACTATATAGGCATTAGGACATAAGAGAAGTGTGTTTACTTAAGCAACTGCAATTAAAACATAACTACAACTGTTCACATTATGCTTGTGTTTTTAAGTCTGTATTGTAGGAGTAGGTATTCAATTTACCAGTATCTGCAAATATCAAGCCAAGATAAAACAATAATTAGATACAGGTCTTCCTGTATCTTCCAGAGTCTTCCTCCCCATCCAGCTACTGAAAAGTTGTTTCTCCAGAAGTCTTTGGGTTGAACAAGGGAGGAAGACTAATCAATGATTGATGTGTGCAACCTTGTGACGTTCAACAGCTAAAATAAAAAAATACAAAATATTGCTGTGATGATAGCAATGAGTCAAATGGTAGTCCATCACATGACCATAGGGGGCAGCCGTGGCCTACTGGTTAGCGCTTCGGACTTGTTACCGGAGGGTTGCCGGTTCGAACCCCGACCAATAGGCACGGCTGAAGTGCCCTTGAGCAAGACACCTAACCCCTCACTGCTCCCCGAGCGCCGCTGTTGTAGCAGGCAGCTCACTGTGCCGGGATTAGTGTGTGCTTTCACTGTGTGCTGAGTGTGTTTCACTAATTCACAGATTTGGATAAATGCAGAGACCAAATTTCACTCACAAAAGAGTATATATAATTATACTTATACCGTATTTTCCGGACTATAAGTCGTGAAACACACGTGCATACTTAAATCCTGCAAATTACTGCCGGGATTCTATTTATAGCTGGGCCTCAGATTCAGACAAATAAAAGCCAGTACAATTTTGTTTCAATTTAACTCATAAAATAGCTCTTCTTAATAGATTATATTGTTGGTTGGTTTAATATTGTTGCCAACGAAGTCATTGTCCTACACCATGAGTCTCCAACACATTGCTCTCAAGCTACCAGTAGCACGCAGCCCAGGTTAACCTACATTTAAACACAATTGTTGCTGCCAGGCATCAGCCTACGAATTTTATAAAAAAGTAAATCATGCATAATTTAAAAAATAACTAAATTTAGGCTATCTTAGACCTCTTTGGCTATACGGAATAAGGTTTCCCTTGCAGCACAGCCCACGTTCCATGAATGAATGAATGAATGAATGAAAGCGGATGCCTTATCTCGCAATAATCGGATGGACATCCCGACACTCTTTCATACATGAAACTTAATAGTGACCCAATGCCATTGATAGCCTACCGGTATGCTGCTCCAAACGAAAAGTATAGGCCTATGTCTCACAGTAAAACGCAAGAAATGAAGGCCTAGCTGACTCGAATAGGCTACAAGCCATGGTCCAGATGAAGGTGCTGTGCTTTGCCCAGCCATAAATTCAGGAATCACGATAGTCTGTCCCCTAAACATTCCTCACCCGTTATCTGGACATGCATGAAAACATTTGAAAACAAATCTCACTGCCACGTAATATTTGATCGCTGTTTTGCTACTAATTATCTTTCACGTGAATACGCACAGAAAGTGAAAGTAGGCCTACTATGCGTTCAGTGTCTGTAGCTGTCTGTTCACGTCCGCAGTCGATTATAACGTTCCTCAAATGGAGAACACATCCATGTTCTCTCGCGTTATATTATAGGCTGTCATGCTTCTGCGGTTCCTGATCGCTAAACGTTTGTTTTCCTTTCCTGTCGATAGCGGTTGATGTAGAAGCACGTAATAGGCTATAATAATTTGACTTTAGCGGTGACAAATCCTGCTAAGAGAGAGAGAGAGCAAAGAGAGAGAGGCACCCCCAAAGTGGTCCTGCGCGCGTGTGTGTGTGTCTCTGCATGGGGTTCAATTGAAGTCAGAGTTGGTCCGCTTTCAGGCCACTCCATTATTAGATTAACGTCAGACAGCGCTGTAAAATGTGTGGGAATTTCTCGCATTATGATGGCTAGCATTGCGGGACTTTTATTAGTATGCTCAATACTTAGTAATAATTTATGCGCAATCCCGCGCTGAAATTTAGGCCCTGGTTTTAAATGTGCATCTTTTTTTCTCTCGCTCTCTCGGCGAGCATTTGTTCTGCTGCCAGCTTGTGCCAATACGCTATATCGTCCAAAATGCTTGATTGCATTGCATTCTCCAAATTTTTAGCTAAAATTTCATGTACCACATCAGCATTTTTGTTCAGTGAATCTTTTGTAAATTGCTTTACAATAGCAATCGGGCACTTGTCAGCAGCCTTCGGCTTGCCTCTTGCCACTATTCACTCCTTCGTCTTCAAGATTCACTGTAGAATTCTCAATATTTTTGGCCTCAATGTGTTCAGTTACATAGTCTGTCTGTTCTTAGTCTTGGATTTTGTGAAATAAATTTCTAAATATCACCTGCTTGCTGCAGCTTCGGTCTGCACGTCCTTTTAAAACCGCATATTTTTCTCTCTCGAGCATTTAATCTGCTGCCGGCTTGTCTCTCCACATCGTCCAAAATGCTGATTGCATTGCATTCTCCACATTTTTAGCTAAATTTTCATGTACCATATAAGCATTTTTGTTCAGTGAATCTTTTGTAAATTGCTTTACAATTACCGTCGGGCCTATATGCCTATTGCCTGGCTTGCCTCAGCTTCGGTCACGTCCTTTTAAAACCGTCTTTTTCTCTATCGTGAGCATTTAATCTGCTGCCAGCTTGTGACTCCACATCGCCCAAAATGCTTGATTGCATTGCATTCTCCACATTTTTAGCAAAATTTTCATGTATCATATCAGCATTTTTGTTCAGTGAATCTTTTGTAAATTGCTTTACAATTACCGTCGGGCCTATAGGCCTATCGCCTGGCTTGCTTCAGTCACATCTAAAACTGCATCTTTTTCTCTCTTGTGAGCATTTAATCTGCTGCCAGCCTGTGACTCCACATCGCCCAAAATGCTTGATTGCATTGTATTCTCCACATTTTAGATACATTTTGGTGTACCACATGGTATTTTCTTTCAGTGAATCTTTTGCTTTGCAATGACCTTCCTGCCCTCCTCTTGGCTGCCTTCACTCCTTCGTCTTCATTAACATTAATCTTTTTGGCCTCAATAATCCAGTTACATAGTCTCTGTTTTTGGTTTTGGATTTTGTGAAATACATTTCTAAATAAATGCGACTTATAGTCCAGTGCGACTTATATATGTTTTTTTCCTGTTCATGATGCATTTTTTGACTAATGCGACTTATACTCAGGAGCGACTTATAGTCCGGAAAATACGGTAGCCTACTTATACTTATACATAGTGTTGCGGTCATTTAGTTATTGTCACAGCTCTATCCGAAAACATAAACCAAATCTGGTCACCATATTTATTTATTTATTTATTTATTTTCAATTTTAGATTATGTACAGGTGTTACTGAGACCACAGTTACTGGGAAATTTGATTTTAAATGAAATAAGTTACTGTGGGACGACAACAGGTGTGGTCGCCATGGTGATTAGTAGTTGGATCTTTGTAAATAGTTAACCATATCCCACAATCAGTTATCTTTATGACTCCATTTCTGTGACAGTCCATGAAGGTCATCTTTATGGCAGCAGTCATAAAAGCTGTGTTCATTGCTGCGTGATTTCCATTCCCACAGTATACCATTCAAAAGTTTGGAGTCACTTAGAAATGTCCTTGTTTTCATCATTAATGTTATAGATGACTGCTGTAGAAAAAATGGCTGATCTTTAATGCAATGTCTACATAAGTATACAGATGCCCATTATCAGCAACCATTCATCCAATGTTCCAAAGGCACGTTGTGTTTACTAATCTGATATCATTTTAAAAGGCTAACTGAGAAAACATTGGAACATTGTTCCAGTGTTTCCAGAGTTACAGTATGGGTATGGTTTTGGTATTTTGCAGATGCTTTTGTCCAAAGGGACATACAAATAACAACAATACTGTACAATAGTTCAATTTAACAGTAAACAGTTGGTAAGCAGGTAGGCCAGCTAACAGTGAATTACAATAGTCCAGCTTGGAGATAACCATGGCCTGTACAAGAAGTTGTGTGGAATTGTGTGTCCGAGATGTTTTGCCTTTTTATATGCACATATAAAATTTGCATGCCAGCATATTTGCTTATCCATATACTGGCGCTGTATGTCATCTTCATCACAGGAATTATCCCCGATGATGTGGCCCAGGTATTTTGTTTTAGTTACTACGTTACTACTATTTTAACACTTTTTTTGCATAAAATTTGATCTCATATTGTACTCCATAGTTTGAGCATACTCTAAGCAGTTTCTGTAGGCCAGTACTATATGTAGACATAAATCAGATGATTAATACGCCTGTGCTCCATACATCCAGTTCTACACTCTTCTAATGTCTTAAGTCCATGTACAAATGAAAAAGAACAGATGACAATATTTCACCTTGTCTAACCACATTGGTAACTGGGAAAGGAGCCGATGTTGTCTTGCCCCATCTACTGTAGCTTGCATAGTTGCACAGTCTTACCATCATTTCAATATACTGTATAATCCTTTTCAGGATATGCCCTCATAGACTCCAGGCCTGAAGAAAGAACAACATGTTGCAAACAAATATAAGGATCACATTATTTCTGATACTAATTCCAGTGTATGTTTTATTAATCATGGTTAATTGCATATCAAGTAAAAAACATGGTACAAGGCTACAAAACTTTTTTTCTTGATTTTATATGAAAACAGATGCTCTTTGTTTAACCCAGCACTGTTTTGTGTTAAAATATGTTATAGGATTCACGATTTTAGCACTGTTACATTCATGACGCTATACTGTTACAACTGTACCGCACTTTTTTATGGCTGCGTCAAGGTTGTAACAAAGGTACATGTTGCGGTTAAGTTAAATTATTGACAAACTATAACATCTTTTTTAAATTCTGTTTCAACTTTCATGGAGTAGACATGTACGACTCTGTTCTGGTCAAATTTCACAGCTCTCAAGTCTATCGTCTTTGTGTAAATCGAGTTTGAATTGGAAAAATAAAAAAGTGTTACAATTGTGCCGGTTCTCCCCTACTTATACTTATACAAAGTGTTGCGGTCATTTAGTTATTGTCACAGCTCTATCCGAAAACATAAACCAAATTTGGTCACCATATTTATTTATTTATTTATTTATTTTCAATTTTAGATTATGTACAGGTGTTACTGAGACCACAGTTACTGGGAAATTTGATTTTAAATGAAATAAGTTACTGTGGGACGACAACAGGTGTGGTCGCCATGGTGATTAGTAGTTGGATCTTTGTAAATAGTTAACCATATCCCACAATCAGTTATCTTTATGACTCCATTTCTGTGACAGTCCATGAAGGTCATCTTTATGGCACAGCCTACAAAACATATGGCTGTGTTTAGCTGAAAATGGTCACATGTGAATGAACTCTTATCTCTCTTACTTTTAACAGGATGTGGGGATGTATAAACCATTTCCTCCAAAACCACCAGGGCCCATGGGTGAGCTTCACCTTCACATTTTCCAACTCCAAGATGACACCACAAGTTACTTTGTGAGGACCAGATCTGGGGGAAAGTGCTTCCGGAGAGGAACAAAACTATCCACCAAGGAAAGTTTAGTAGAGAACCAACCCAAGGAAATCAATACAAACCAGCGAGCACTTCTCAGCGTCCAATCAAAAAATATGAGCTCCGGCCCCGCACAGAATTCATCTGCTGTTAAGAGGTTAGTGAAGTGCAGATGTCTTCAAGGTTGGCATGGCGACCACTGTGGAATCCCAACTGTAGTTCAGCATTCGAACCTGCCCACCAAGAGCAGACTGGTGCCGCGGGAAGTGCCCCGTCGAATCATCAACGCCATCAACATCAACCACGAGATTGATCTGCTCCACGCCCGCTTCCATGAGCTGGTTGATGTGGTGGACCTCTTCATGGTCTGTGAGTCCAACTTCACTGCATACGGCACTCCCCGGAAGCTGCTGTTCTTCAAGCAACTGATGAACGGAACCTTTGACTACGTGCGGCACAAGATACTCTACATCTTCCTGGACCATTTCCCCAAGGGCGGCAAGCAAAACGGCTGGATCGCCGATGATTACCTGCGCACGTTTCTCTCGAAAAATGGCCTGTCCCGGATGAGTGGCGCGCGGCCGGACGACGTCTTCATCATCAACGACGCAGACGAGATCCCAGTGTGGGAAGGCATTGTCTTCCTCAAGCTCTTCGATGGCTGGACAGAACCGTTCGGGCTGCACCTGCGTAAGTCCATCTACGGGTTCTTCTGGAAGCAGCTGGGCACCTTGGATGTGTTGTCCGGCTGCACTGTCAGGATGCTCTTTGATGTTTATAAAGGCAACGGGATCTATTTACGACGGCGTGATTACTACTCCATGCCCGGTTTCCGCACTTACGAAAACAACACAGGCCGTATTTTGGTACCCTGGTCGATCGGGAGTCCGATTCACTATGCTGGCTGGCACTGCTCCTGGTGCTTCAAGCCTGAGGGCATCTACTACAAGCTTGTCTCAGCGCAAAATGGTGACTTCCCGCGGTGGGGCGACTTCGAGGATAAACGCAAGCTCAGCTACATCCGCGGGTTGATAAGAACTGGAGGCTGGTTCGATGGGTCAGTGGGACACTACCCACCCACAGACCCCAAAGAACACATGTATGCTCCCAAATACTTTTTGGACAATTATGACCAGTATGAGTACTTGCTTAGGAACATCTACACAAAGACTGAACAGTCCTTAACAGTCACTGAATAGTGAGTGACTGAGCAGGCAGTCAGATTATGCAGTGTGCCTTTGGAATTTAGGGAATGATTTGACTGCCTGTATCAATATTCTTTATTTTTCTAAATTGGTTTGCAGCTTAGTCAATGAAGGATCAACCTATGCTGTTGTGAAAAGGATTCTCTCAGGTTGGTCCACATAATTATGCAGAATGTAGTTTAGTAATTAGCTTTTTTTTTGGAGGGCCTAAACTCTAAATCAGTCAAAATGGAGGCTGGAAAATAACAACACCACAACAACAGCAAGGGGTTGTCCAGAACGCTGTGTCCATTTCTGTCAGGATCCTACCTGGACTGACTGCCTTTGTGCCATCTGTGTTCATGTGCTTGTTGCTGTTTCCCATGCGCTCTCTGTTTACCTGTCTGTTGTCATGTGACTGTCTCCGCCCCTCCCCTTATTTGGTCTGTATCAAAGTCCTTTTAGTCAAGTCCCTCCACTCAGCGGCCATATTGTAACGCTTTTTGGGCACTTATCAGGCATTTTTTTCGGCAGAAATGCACATGCGCATGATGTATTCACAACACAACACATGATTGGCACAATGTATTTACATGTCGACATTTTTGCCACGGAAGGGGTGGGATATGTGTAGACAACTGCCATATTGGCGTTACAAACTAACCCCATGCATTTCTATGCAGGATTTTTTGAGTGCTGTGTCTCCTCATTAGAAAGTCTCTGTACTCCCTGCCTTGCTAATTTCCTTCTGTTTCTGCTCTCAACTGTTCCCCATTTATTGTCTTCTTGGTCTCATCCAGTCATCTGTCAGTCTCTTAAGTTAAGTCTGTGTATATCTACACCCCTCTGTTCCTCTGTCCTTTGTCAGTTTTTTGTCACGTCAGAGTGAGTTTGTGAGTTTGTGGTCGCAATAAAGGTTGCAACACCGAAGGTTTGCTTTTACTTGCATTTCTGCCTGAAAGAGGCTTGAAAGCGCTTGGGTCCTGTCCTGACAACTCTGACAATTTCGGGGCCAGGAGGCCCAGACTGGAATCAAAGAGGCCTGAATCCGAGACCTGTTTCTTAGTAACCGATTGGCCCAGCATCTGGAGATCAATTGGCAGCTTTCTGAGCTGCACCATTCCACCAGTGTGGTCTTTCACCTCTAGCCACTGTGCCCGATTTTTTTTGGCCTTTTCAGGCAGCCAATTGAGAATCATGGCTAGCAGCCAACCTCAAAGGGCCATGCTGGCCCTGACTCAATCCCCAGCACAACAGTGTTCCTGTAGTGCTATGATACCAGAGATAGTCTGATAGAAACGGCTTTGAAATCCAATCAGGGAAACCCAATCAGAGAAATACAGGGACTAAGTGAGTGAGGAGAAGGAGCCTATAGGGAATACCCCCCACACACACACACACACACACACACACAAAGGGAATTGGGTGCCCCCCCCCCCCCCACACACACACACACACACACACACACACCGTCCTCACCCCCAGCCCCATCTTCACCCCTGCCCCACATACCCATGCTCATTTCCCACACTGCCCCTTATTGCCAAGTACTGCTGGACTGGCCTTCTCTGGTAACTAGAAACACTGGACTTAAGGAGCTGTGGTTGGAGCTCAAGGTTGTCCTGACTTTTGATGTCATTGTGCAAACTATTAAGGTAGATGGGTAGGCCTGGTGAATGCATAATGCTTATGTGTGTGTATATGCTTACAGGTGAGCAGGTACTGGCAAAAGCAATAATTTCAATGCAAAGTGGTGAGCTTCATCTGTGCTATTTTATGGTTGGGGGCCATTAAAGGCCATGACCCACTTGTCATTTCCTTTTAACAGGGCAGTGTATGAACGTTGACGTGTACAGTGTTTACAGCACTACAAAGCACATAGAGGGATGGACAGACGTAGAGACAAATACAGGTTATACATAAGAAAGGGGTGTGGCATGTTTTTTTTTATATTTTACCTGAGGCAGTTCAGTTGCAGGGCAGTCTATTTGAGTGAGCAGTATATTGGCCAGTATACTGTATGTCAACACTGCCTCTCTCAAACACATTTTTTAAAACCCACACCTTTTCATAATTGTGGGCTGTATAGTTTATACAGTGTGTGTTTTATGAAAAGACACTGTCTTCCTGGTTTTGTCATTTAGATGTCTTATTTAGAAGAATATGCCACCATTTTGAGAAAATAGAGTTAAGAGAATACATACCCATCTCTTCTCTGTGCATGCAATAAGTCTGAAACACAATGGTTAGAACTCTTGAGTAAATGGCAAATAAGCTAATTTTCCAAAAAGTTTCAGTGTTGAAGGAACATGCTATTTCATACACTTGCAGTTATTTACTGGATGCATAATGAATGTTTACTGTGAAAAGATTCAAAGAGCAGTAATTGAAACATGGATGCCTTGCACTATAGGACTATAAGCCATGGTAACACAATGTAATGAAAGAAACACTATAACAGGGATTCTTCTTGAATTTTCTAAACAAAACATATATTATTAATGTATGTGGTTGTGTGAAAGAATACCTCTAATAATTGGGGGCTTATCGTAAAATCTCTAAAATGTTAAAGATTTCAAAATGTTCTGATGCTACTGTTTATACTTATGTTGGTATTGTGAATGCGAGACCATTTGTGGGATTGTATGAGGGTGTGTATGTGTGTGAGTGTATGTTTTGACAGACAATAAAATGTTGTGTTAAAAAGTTTCACTCTATAGTGACTATATCTTTTTGTGAGTATTATGATAGTGATAGTGGCATTACGCCAATGGCATGGTTTTAAAGACTTTTAAATGAGTGAATTGAAATCATAGGCTACCATAAACATAAGAATAGCTTGTCGCTGGTCACCACATTGAATGTAGTTTTCTGTGACATAATAAGGTAATTTTTAACAAACTGCAGTTAATACTTTTACAGTACAATACACACAATAGTAAAATAGTCTGTACAATTCTGTTAGATTATTTGTCATATAATAAAATGGGCACTTGAGAATAGGAAAACTAGTAAAATTTCAAAAACATGACTTGAATTGTTAAGGATAAAGCGTTACCATGTAAAAACACTATAATTATGCCTGCATAGCCCAAAAGGTGAGAAGAAGATCAGAAAAACTACTTGAAAGTATAGCCTAATATAAGGCTTCCCAGCAACATCAGTCTGCTACATCCCACAGAAGGTTGGCCTGGATTCAAAACTTCTGAAGAAAGCCACCACGGAGATATGGCAGCCGAGACCAGTTCAAGATGGAAGTGGCTAAAGAGAGCCCGCAGTTAGACCCTTCTGCAGGCGAAGGCTAACTGCTCTTTGCTGCCCCACTCAGGCGAAGTGTACAGGTTAAGGGGCAAAATGCAGATTGCACATTGCAGACATTGCAGAATGGTCCTCAACAATTTGGCCGCTCCGACCATCCACTCACAATGGAATACCACCACAAGGATAATCTTGCAACATCATATCTTAGTAGCTCCTGCAGTTTTTGCTCGTAGTAAAGCATCTTTGATGTTTATCTCAACCTTAGCCCAGATGGTGAAAGGAAGCAGATTCAGAAAAACTACTTGAAGGTTTAGCCTATGGTCACTTGTTGGTCAACAGTAGTAGTAGCCTACAGCACCAACTTGATAACAGGCTAATTAAGCTGGAGAGAACAGTAATATTCTAACAAATAAATTAGATTTTTATTTGATTTGATTCGATTTGACTTTGGCTTTGTTTTGAATTGTCTTTTTGACTAGCATGTAAACTTTAGGGAAATCACACATGCATGTATTGGAGCAAAAGTTTATTTGTTTATATTTCTGTAAGATACAACAGACAATGCCTATCAAAATGAACATAGTCTTAACACGCCCATGACTAAGGAAAGTTGAACCGCGGTGTACTACTTACACTTGGTGGTTGACGTGTTAAGTTCACTGGTTGTTGTTACCTATAGCACAAGGAATTGTGGCCGTCACTATCACCTTTCCTTTCAAACAATGCTTCAGTGTACCCTATGCTAAAGGACTTTTGAAAGGAAGCAGCACCTTTCCTAAACATGTAGAGAGTCCAAACAGTTATAGAAACAGCGATAGAAACCTTCCTAAACAAATAGGCTGGAGTTCCCAACAGTGCCCTCCATGGTCATTAGCTACGAAAAAGGGCCTAGAAGAAACATTGGCAGCTGTGAGAGTTGACAAAGAATAGAACTCTTCATGTGTGATTGCATCAATGTTTGATGAGGGAAAGAAAGCCCCATCTTCACAGTTTTTTCTGATTGCTTAAGCACATTTTTTGTAACTATGGCTTTTTTTGCAAAACTCTACACACAAATGGCAAAACCTCTCACCCAATCAGCAAAACATTGTAGTTCTCTTGCAAAAGCTAACACACCTTGCTTAAGTCTTCACACCTTCGTAAAAATGGTGTTTTCGTATCTAACAGTAAACACAAGCCATCACAATAGTAAGCACACAATGTGCCAACTACACACTGATGGTATGAATAAAAAACACATCTGGCTTTTGCTTTCTCTGTGCACAAGGTAGACTATGTCAGTTTGAGGTCATACTTTTGTCATAGTTCTGTAAACATACAGGGATCCAAACTTCAAGTATTAGTGTTTATTTACACACATCAAAACAAACACAAGTGTGTTTTTCCAAGTCAAAACACAAAATAGCATTTCACTGAGACAAAACAAATCAGTCTACATCGGGTCGTCTCTCTCAAAATTCTGTCTACATCACATGCAATGTCCTAGTCCAAGGCACCGGGAAAAATATATTCTGGAATGACGTATCCAGACCTGACATGACAATATCCCCACATGTAGACTGTTTTTTTGTCTGTAAAAGGCCTATTTCTTTCTCTTCTCACTCTTCCTGCTCACTCCATTGTACCCATTGTACATTACCTGTGGCTTATTTATAGTGCTTAGGCTGATTGCAAAGTGAACTAATTATCTAAAACAGTTTTCACATGAGAAAGTGTGCCAGAGAGTTGGCAAAATAGTGTAAACTAGATGTACCGCGTAGCGGTACAAAATATGACCGCCGCTCAGTCCTGCACATCCATTCCGCGAAAATAAATCATATTAATGAATTTGTCTCCATCTTCTACTCCATCCCCCACTCTTGAAACTTTTGTGTATGCTTGTTTGGAATGTGTGTTTGCACACATTCCGCACACAAAGTAGCCTACTGGCGCTGCAAAGGTGAATAGATTTGTTTCTGGGCCAAAAAATCTGTAACATTGTTATAAAACCTTTAAAATCTCTAAACAATCACAAGTAGGGCAGTTCATCATAGTCCATCCATTGCAACTGGACTGATGAAAGGTACACCTGTAGGCTACATTGTATTTGGGAAAAGCAGAAGGTAGCAGCATAATGTATTTATTTATTTATTATTAAACTAAAACAATCCCTGTCAGTTCCATGCAGTTTTCAACAGCTATCAAGAAGAGAGGTCATGTCATGGATTTTTGTGAATGTTTCTTCTTCTACATATGCATAGGTTTAGTCATCTAGTTCAAATTATATTCAGCTTTATTGTCAATGCACAAATTAAATACCAGTAGTCTAAAACAAAATGCCGTTTTACCCAGTGGTGCAAATAACTGACATGTCCAAAAGGGCCTTCATGAAATGCGTTGCGAGACTGTTCATACACATTTTAACGGGCAAAGTTGAAGAGCTACTCTCCGTTATTGTTTGTGCAAATAATATGCTGATTCATGTTCCCTTGCATTTTGCAACCATGAGGTCCATGGTTAAGCTCAATCTTTTGACGCAATCTTTTGATTTTCACCCAGCCTAGTCCATGGTAGGCGCCCGATAGAAATATTGTTTAATTTTGCGATTGAGATATCCACGCACTGGCGCCCCCCCTGCGACGTGTTCGCCCCCCGGTTTTAGAGCTATTCTAAATGCAAAAATGCATAGACATTGCATGACAAAACCGTGACTGTTAACAAACTATAAGCTATATAAGGTAGGCCCTATGCTAGGCCTATTACACAACACAAATTGTCACCAGGCTATGCTGGCGACCCAAATAAAATCTCCGTTGGAACCAATGGCTTACACCTTACAGTATCAAGCTGCCACCTCTTGGCGAAAAGTTAATAGTTTTGCATATCAGTAGTAATACATTTCACGTAGCTGTGAATCACGGAAAGGGCGAATGAAGTGGACACTTCTAAATGGAACCCAACCCACTGTACAGTAACTCAAGGTCTGTGGCTAAAGCAGCCATAATGAAAGCGTTATCATTGTTTGGATACTTCACACACACGTGTTTTTTAATCGCATAGACTACAACTACCAAGCTGGAATCAAAGCACATCGACTCCCCTCTCACACCCTAAACACGCACTTCGAACAAACAAAAAGCGCCTCAGTCTCACGGAATAGCCATAGGCAAAACTGTATCTGACCGGTGTAACGTTGGTACTAAATCATCCATCGCAAAGAATGATTTTTGTAGCACGTGCAACAAATATGTGTAGGTACAGCCCTGCCCTGAATACATCTCAACGTGCGCTCTAAAACATCTGGTTTAAATGGAGATGTAGATCATCACGGGATCATAGACAGGTTATCTTTCAGGTAGCCTAGGCCTATATATTTTCCATTAAAAAACCATCACGTAGCGAACGTGTTGTGGCTAACTCACTTAGCTCCTGTTAGTAGCCTAGGTTATGGTCATAAGCAAATGAGATGACAGTCGAAAGATACAATTAGTGTTGTTATCGATTTGCTTGGTAGCCTATAAACGCATTTATGGTTTTCTACAAATACATCAATAATCAAATTGGCCTCCATCACTCAACCATGCTAACGGTAACATTATTTTACCTACGTTCTGCTATTGATAGGATTAACGTAGCCTACCTGCAGTAAAAAACAAGCATGTCCGATAAACATTCTCAGATTTATTTCGGCTTCAAGAGGAAATGGGAATTACATTTCATGCAGAAATCATCCTACCCTTAGACGTTCTCTGCGGTAAACTACTGTAGCCTACAGTCTTGTCCTTGTAGGAAGCATAGTGTCTTTCTAACCCACTTTAGATTAACTTCCAACAAAATTACGTCTCACTGCAACGATGCGCCATCTAGTGGACAAACGACTACTTATCGCCAATACTGGAAATGCAGCCATGATGATGATGATGAATATTTATTTTGGCTTTCTTTTAATCCTACTGAATTTGTAATTATGTATCAGCCGTTCTAATACCGATAGTATGTGGGTGCCTGTGTGTGTGTGTGCATGTGTATATGTGTGCACCACCATCTACAGGCCAATGAGTGTAGAGTCACTAAATGTACACATAACTTAATTTTTTAGACCCCCCCCATGGATGAAATTCTACGAAACTTGGCATACCCCCAGAGAATGTCAGGTTAATCATACACATAAAATTTGGTGCAGTTCTGAACGTCTTTACTGAAGAGAGGGGCGATTAAAGCAGAATGATATTGCATTTTCATTTTTTACCGGGGGGGTGCAAATCACAAATGAGTGATTATGGGCTAAGTTGATGTGGGCCCTTGAGACTAACATACCATAAAAATTTCTTCATCCTCGGTGCCACGGTTCAGGTAGTTATTTAGGAAAAACTGCATTTTTTGGGTTTCGGGGGGCCCAGCGCGGAGGGGGAGTGGCCCCCGGGACCAAACGAAATTTTTCCGTAAAAGTCTAGTGGGGCTACATACCCACCAAATTTCATGTGCCCCGGTGTTTCGGTGCCCCGGGTATCGTTGACCAAAATTTCAGGAAGTAGATGACGGGAAAAAAAAAAAAAAAAAAAAAAACTTTGACAATCCCTATATGACCGCTTCGCTAGCTTCGCTAGCGGCGGTCATAATAATAGCCATTGTGCCTACAGTTGTGCAAAGTGTGTGTTACAAAATTGCAAACTGAGTGCAAAGCAGTGTTTGTGCTTTTAGTTTTGCGAACTCAGTGAGTGGTTTTGCCATTTGTGTGTAGAGTTTTGCAAAAAAAGCCATAGTTACAAAAAATGTGTTTAAGCATTCAGAAAAAACTGTAATAGACACTCTACATTATTGCTATTGGTTTATTTATCTGGATCTGCAATTTATCTGGATCTTTAACAACAATTCCTATAAATTTAGTTTGAAAGATGATCAAGAACACACAGTGCTTCTTCAAAAGATAACACTACTTTGAGTTGGTGAGTTTTCATTATCTAAATGTTTTGATTTTCTGAATGTCTGTTTAGGCTAATGGTAAAGACCAAAGGAATGACCTTTAATGACATTCCACAATTCCAATCACTCCTCAGAATATATGTTTATTGCTAAGCCATCAAGGTCATGGTCATAAAAAGGCTACACTACAGTGTTCCACTCCACGAGCACCACTATGCTGTTTAAAATCAGATCAGTCACTTCAGAAACTACAGATTGTTCCTTTACAGAATTCTGTATGCCACTGTAAGTCCTGGATGAATAATGAGATGCTATATCCCACTGAAACACCCTGATGTTTAAGATCAAATGCCAAACACTAAAACAAGTTATTAGTCTTGTAGTACTACTGTGATACAGATTAAAGTAACACTTGTCATATTGTCTGTTAACTAAATATCGCCCTCTGCTGGAATTGCAACACTTTTGTAAATGAGCACTCACACTGACCTGTAGGCATTCGTTGGCAATTAAGCATAACATGTTTTTGTAAGTCCTGACAAAACTATAAACATAGGCCTGCGAAGTTAAGGCTGCAAAAGATGAACTGTTCTCAACCACATTAAGTCAAGTCAATAGGACAACAGACTTCTTTTTTGGTTCTGTAGCAAGAGAGACAGATAGAGACAACAATGTAAACAGAACAGACTAACTAAACTGTACAAAGACAGCTAAAAAAAACTACATATACAGGTGCTGGTCATATAATTAGAATATCATGAAAAAGTTGAAAATTCATTCCACACAGACTGGGGGGTATTCCAAGTACGTAGTTTAGTGACAAACCTGAGTAAGTTAACTCAGTGTAAGGGGTAAACCTCCTAATAGAAGAGCTGCATGGCTTCATTCTCCTTACAAAACAATCCCATAGGGCTCTTGTTGTAGGAGGTTTACCACTTACTCTGAGTTAACTTACCCAGGTTTTTTACTAAACCACGTACTTGGAATACCCCTCTGATATATTTCAAGTGTTTATTTCTTTTAATTTTGATGAGTATAACTGACAAGTAATGAAAACCCCAAATTCAGTATCTCAGAAAATTAGAATATTGTGAAAAGGTTCATTATTGAAGACACCTGGTGCCACACTCTAATTCACTAATTAACTCAAAACACCTTCAAAGGCCTTTAAATGGTCTCTCAGTCTAGTTCTGTAGGCTACACAATCATGGGGAAGACTGCTGACTTGACAGTTGTCCAAAAGACGACCACTGACACCTTGCACAAGGAGGGCAAGACACAAAAGGTCATTGCTAAAGAGACTGGCTGTTCACAGAGCTCTGTGTCCAAGCACATTAATAGAGAGGCGAAGGGAAGGAAAATATGTGGTAGAAAAAAGTGTACAAGCAATAGGGATAACCGTACCCTGGAGAGGATTGTGAAACAAAACCCATTCCTTTGGAAATCAAGGTCCCAGAGTCTGGAGGAAGAGAGGAGAGGCACAGAATCCACGTTGCTTGAAGTCTAGTGTAAAGTTTCCACAGTCAGTGATAGTTTGGGGTGCCATGTCATCTGCTGGTGTTGGCCCACTGTGTTTTCTGAGGTCCAGGGTCAACGCAGCCATCTACCAGGAAGTTTTAGAGGACTTCAAGCTTCCTGCTGCTGACCAACTTTATGGAGATGCAGATTTCATTTTCCAACATGACTTGGCACCTGCACACAGTGCCAAAGCTACCAGTACCTTAAGGACCATGGTATCCCTGTTCTTAATTGGCCAGCAAACTCGCCTGACCTTAACCTATGGGGTATTGTGAAGAGGAAGATGCGATACGCCAGACCCAACAATGCAGAAGAGCTGAAGGCCACTATCAGCAACCTGGGCTCTCATAACACCTGAGCAGTGCCACAGACTGATCGACTCCATGCCACAACGCATTGCTGCAGTAATTCAGGCAAAAGGAGCCCCCAAGTATTGAGTGCTGTACATGCTCATACTTTTCATGTTCATACTTAGCCGGTTAGCCGACATTTCTAAAAAACCTTTTTTTGTATTGGTCTTAAGTAATATTCTAATTTTCTGAGATACTGAATTTGGGATTTTCATTAGTTGTCAGTTATAATCATCAAAATGAAAAGAAATAAACATTTGAAATATATCAGTCTGTGTGTAGTGAATGAATATAATATCCTCCTGAGAACCAAGAAAAAAAAGTGTCCAACAATTTCTTTTTTGTTTTGATTTTCTTTCTATTTAGGATTAAAAAAACATCTTACAATTTTTATTTTTTAAAATGTATTTTTATTTAAAATTTTATAGCATGTCCAGTCCCCTGTGGTGGACAAAAGGACCGTTTTAGTATGAAAAGGTAGCCATGAAAATAGACAAAAATGGACAAATTATGCTTTTAGTGGTATTAAATTAAGGGTAACCTTAACCAAATATAAGGGAAAAGGTTATTTATCCTTCTAGACTACTTTATTTGCCTTTTTGGACAGTTGTATTTCTTTTTTCTGGATTGTTCATTTCATTTTCATGTTTTTCTTTCATCTGCGATAATTAATTTTTTAGTCTTACTCTTCCTCGCTATCTTCTTGAGGCACAGGATCATAGTCCTCATCTCTGTTTCACTCACTCATCACCTGAGCGCTCCAAATCTGACCCCCCCCCCCCCCCCCCCCCCATTCATCCTTTACAAATTATCTCCTAAATTTCCCAAAAAATCAAAATATTTTGGTCCTGGTGTCCATTATAATGGACATTCATAAAGTCCACATTATTTCAAAATGTAAATAACTTAACTTCTTTCAAAATGAATCATATGATTCCTGACATTTTCATTAACAAGACCATATATTGCCATCATAATGAATGCTTAATAAGAAGACACTATTTAACTTATCTCTCCTCCTTCCATAAAATGTGTTTGTTTTGATGTCAACCATTTTTGAGAACCAGGAAGAGGAGGTTCCCAGCAACCCAACCAATCACATGATATATCATTAGAAAGCCCAGGATGTCCTCTTTAAAAGACCACAGTCTTTTAGAATAGCTCAAAGGGGTAAAGGGGTATGCATCTAGAACTTATGTCCACTACAGAGCACATAGGTCTGTGGATTGGGTCTTTTGAATGGAATTACTGACATAAATCAACCTTTTGATGATATTCTAATTATATGACCAGAACCTGTATATAAAGTTTTACAACATGGAGTAACAGGCATGATAAGCTTATAAACAGTTATCTATTAACTAGTTACTAAGCTTTTTCTGTGTTTTTGCTCTTTGTTCTTCATTCTTTGCTCTGTGTCTGGGTGTGAAGTGATGTGGCCGGGGCTTGTTGCAACTATAAGAGGAAATCCACAAGTTTCTCTCACTTCCTGGTTTGCATATGTGCAAAGACGTTAGGGCCCAGACTCTTTCATACTGCGCAGAGGTCTAGGGCCTGTGGTAGACAGCTTTTTTTCTACACCAGCTCTCTACCTGTGTGAAAATCCCCCACAAGCTTTCACATGTTCACCCATGTGTATACACACGCACATAGAACCATACACTCACTTCTCACACACTCATAGACATGCACAGATATAGACACATTTAAACATAGCCAAAGACACATAGAACAAGCTTAGTAAGTCACGGCAGGTAGCGAAGTTGTTGGTCACTTGGTATCTTTAGCGTTGCCATATAGAATGTTTTTTTTTATCTTTTGCTTGTGTGTCCAGGGAGATCATCATGCAAAGTTACAGCGCTATAATCAATATGTCGGTAATGTAGCACACTCAGATAGCCCTGTGGCAGCTAACTTTAAATGCAAACGTGCATACTGAACTCTATGAGGGTTACACCTTGTACGTGATAACAAACTCTTGACACTTGGCCAAATTAGACTGAACAATTTATGGCTGTATGAATCAATCATGGCTGTATGAAATGTATTTGTATCAGAAAAAAAGAGTGAACCTGTCTTGTTTTATGCTGAATACCTATGTGAATGTCTATGTGATATCCTAGATGAAGGGTTAAAACATTTGCATTAAAATAAACATTAAATTCCACTTTCAAGTTGAAGCTGCAGGCCATCTAATCATTTTCCATAGAGCATGAATGGTATAATTTTACAAATTTCAAAATACAAAGTAAATATCAAGTAAACTTGTGTATTTATCCTGTTATATGCAAAAACTTTGAGAAACCCTGAGTGACTTAAAGTGAGTTTTAATTGGAATCACCCTATTCATTGCATGCTATACATTACAAGTGCCCAAATAATAACAGAAGAAGATCTTTAAAACAATATGTGACTCTGTGTGTGTCTACTGTACGTGTATGGGTGCATGTATACTGTATGCACAAGTGCATGTATTTATGTACAACATGTTACCTGGTTTCTGCTTTTGCTGAGCAGTCTGCAGAACTGCGATCACAGTGGTTTTGATGCTATCTTGTTTTTGCATAAGCATGAAGTTGTGACATGTACTGTAGGTGTCGGGGTTAATCCCTGTGATAATCAGCCGTGTTTGAACGGGGCTCTGTGGTTCGACTGATGTGGCCGATTTCTTCTCTTGACCAAGATATGAATCAAAAGGGTAGCAAACCAGACGGGAAGTGACTGAGCCAGTTCTGCTGGCCCAGAGCTGGCTAGGATCTGGCACAATGGTTCAGAGCAAGTGTAAAAATCAGAAATTGAAAAGATTAGTTGTGGTTGCGGAAGTTGATTGTAAGAGATCTGTGGGACAGGTGCAGCTGTATAGTTGCTTAATGAATGCAGATTACAGGGAGATGAAAATACCTCTTGGATCATGCTTTGAAAAAGAGGGAAATTGCGATCAAAAAGCTAGACCTACAGCTTGCAATAGCACCAAAGATTTGGTTCTGAGCAGACATGCTGTGCACACTGCTTTTGATGACCCACTATAGCACCAACTCATCTTTTTAAAAACAAATATAATCTAAACATCTGACGTAAGATGGAACTGTTATATAAAATTATTCTTTTTTAAAAACGCAAAAACATCCTGTCACTGACACACATTCAGTTTTGATGGAGTCAGTCTCACACACACACACACACACACACACACACACACACACACACACACACACACAAATTCAGGTTTAACGACACTATGAGGATATACAGAGACAAGGGTTTAGTTGCATCTTGATAAGTGCTTGTACACTTGTACACGTCTCCACAGCTCTGGTACGTTCTCACAGAGTCTGTACGTAAACAGGTCAAATGTCCTCACAGGGGGGACAAACCAATGCACACATACACCCACATATACACACACCCACACACACATACACACACACACACACATATATATCCTTCCTGACTCCTGGCTTTATGAGACATCACACATCACACACACACACACACACACACACACACACACACACACACACACACACATACACACACACACACACACACAGAAGCCCGCTTACTCCTCATCAGATTTGATGAGGTGGCCGTTGAAGGTGACGTAGATGTCGGTGTCATCACTGTAGATGGCGTTCTCCCTCTCCCGTTTGAAGAGCCGCAGCCACACCTGGTCCCCGCGCCCCATCGGCAGCATGAGGCTCTGACTCTGCATGATGGAGCGCTCGCTGGGCTGCGCGTACACGATGGCGCGCTCCGTGTCGTTCTGCATCACGTGCAGGTACGTCTCCTTGAAGTTCCACGTGTGCACGTTCACGTTGAAGAAGTAGATGCCGGGCACGCGGCAGCGGAAGCGGCCCGAGAACATGTCGAAGTCGTCGTCCAGGTTGACGAAGGTGACGTCGAAGAGCAGCGTCTGGTAGTGCTCCTCGCTGTGCAGGGCCTTGCGGCGGCCCACGGAGAAAGCCGCATGCTGCCGCTGGCAGGGGGCTCCTGGGGGCCCAGACCCACCTTTGGAGCCCTTGGGGCCCTCGGGGCCTGCTCTGCCTGGCTGGCCCTCCACTCCCTGTATGCCTGGAGTCCCTCTCTCTCCACGATCACCCTTATCACCTGGGAAGAGAGAGATGGTGAGTGAGAAACAGAGAGAGAGAGAGAGAGAGAGAGAGAGAGAGAGAGAGAGAGAGAGGAAGATGAAAGAATGTCTCCATGTGCATAAGGGTAAAACAAAGTGTGATGTAAAGAACACATATGATGCAATGATGTAAAGAACACATACACACATTCATACACCATGCATTCACTGCCACATTACAGCGTTTGATGTCAATGGAGCTGCATGGGAAAGTATGGAGATCCAATCAGTGTGTTCTCCAAATACCTCTCCAACCATTTCTCCAAACACAACTCCAGCACATTCTCCAAATACCTATCTGACAGTCTGTCCAAAGTACGCAGATAAATTCACACCGCCGCCTCCACTGGCCTGAAGGATGCCAGGAATCACACTGTTTTGATGATTCACTGCTTCGACTGCCCTTTGATTATCCAACACAGAGGCCTAATGAACAAATTGCCTCACACAAGAAGCCAGAGAGGAGATTTGCATCCTATTACCCATCCTATGACACAGTCCAATTCAGACTCTAAATCTGTTAAGCAGGTGTTAAGCTATATATTGCAATGGGATTCTGCATGCCTCTAGATTCTTCTTCTGCAGGTTCCATATTATACTGCCAGTTGCTGTATTTGGAACACAGTGCTGAAAGAGAACAAGGTCTAACTAAAACTGATTTACTATTTATGCAAAATATCTGGACAGTCTGTACAGTCAGGTTTTGTTTGTCTCCTGTTATGAGCTGTAGTTGGGAGCTTTTCCTTAATCCCAAAAATATGTAATAATAAAAAAAACAAAGAAATAAGACAACCCAGCTATTCTTCTAATAGCTAATAAGACAACCCAGCTAATCTCGGATTTCCTACATAAATGGCGAGAGGCTCTAAGCAAACCATGGCCATGGTCAGTATGGTGGTGGATCCCAAAAACCAAGAAGCCAACCTTTCAGGATTGTCATGTCAATGTGTGTGCGAATCTCTGGCATGTGTGCCACGTCGCCCTCTGGTGGCTCCAGATGGTCACAGCAGCGCTGGCAGGGTGTGGGGGTAGGGGGGACAGGGGTCACCCACGGCAAGAAGAGCAGAGTTGACAGAAGAGCCTCAAACATGACTGCGCCTGATGGATGAACATAACAAAGTGTAGATGTCAGTGGTCAAAGTTTTACGCTATCACATAACCCGAGCCATCCAAGCTTTTGAATGTTGTGTGTTGATCTGGAAACTCTCTGATGCGTACACTCTGATTGACTCTCCTTATTTGACTCATCCTTCCTTGAAATATGTAATCTAAAACATTTATGTATCTTCTAGGTAACCAAAGCCACACTTTCATCTTTATTGTTATAGACTGCCCTCATAAATAAGTCTGCTCATGGTTATAATGTTTTTAAGATATTCTAACATAGTCTTAAAGGCCCCCTAAAGAGTTTTTAACCTTAAAATAACGTTTCCAAAATCATGTCCATAGCACATAAACTCTTAATAGGGCGAACGGCACTTCTGCCGAACTCTAAGCAGGTCTTATCACTTGTAAAACAGCCATAGGAAGTTTGGTGTTAGGGTAGGAACATTGACCCCCCATTCCACCCCCCCAACCCGAAATCGAAAGGGAAAAGATCTGCTTTACTACAGGCATTCGGAGATCTCTTTCTACAGACTGCTGTTGGTTCCCTCCCTCTATATTGTATCAGAGTTATGTTCATACTTTGTTACCAAAGACGCATATTTAGTTTGTTTATTATAGACCCTTTCAAGAGAGTTCCATTATCAGCATCATTGGGCCCACAAGACTTCCTTTTTAACATTCCATATGTTATCTTAATGCAGAGGAAGTAGATTGGGAATCAAATAGAATGCTCAAGCATTGTTTTTGTTTTTATTGTTGAAAGGGTCTATAGTACTTCTCAACTGTAGGGGGACCCCGAGAGAAAATCTTCTTTAGTGTTGCTTTAAGTCGTTCACTCGTGGGGTTTTTTCTTGAATAAACAATTTTAGGGCTTGATGGCAAAATGGCATAGCAAATAGAGAGAATACGAATAAAGGTTTGTCTTCGAATATGTGTGCCTGACCGCATTTATCTTGTATGCATATGAGTTTTTGTGCGTGCGTGCATGCGTGCGTGCGTGCGTGCGTGTGTGGGTGGGCCGGAGAGAATAACTCATTGGCAAGTGAAACTGACCTACTCTCCCCATGCTCTGGTGGACGACTGCTTTTCTTGGCTCTGTGCCTGTCTGGCCATTAGGTCAGCTCTGAACTTGGACAAAGCGACTTCCTCTGCATCTGTGCCCCCTTATAACTCAAAGCAGTTCAAGCACTCTCTCTGTATTTGGCTAACTTGAGGTTTGATTCACATAACCCATACCCACATTGACCCATTATTGAGAAATAAATCTGGAAGATACAAGTACAAGAAAAGACAGAACCACATTTTATTCCACCTGTCCACCAACTGAGTGTCTCTGAGATAAACTCCATCCACACCGTGGATACTGTGACATCAGCAGACCTGAGGGAGATACTAAACAGGGGTGATGACTGGGGTTAGATACAGGTTGAATTAAAAGTGACTCACAACCAAGAGAGACTACCCATTGAATTTGTGATTCGGACAAGGTATATTTTCCTAGCCAGTCCAGAACTATTGCAGCGTGTGAGGCTTTTGCGTGATTGGAGTTTATTGGTTGAAGGTTGATTGTTTCCAGGCAAGTGAAGTCACTTACAACACAGGCCAGAGTTTGAAAGAAAGCAGACAGGTTTAAGCTATTTGTCTGCCCAACTTTAGTTTGCTGTTGCACTAAAAGCCTGGCAGTGTATTCAGTGTGTGTAAATGTAGTCCTGGAGTCTTTTGGGAGTCTCTCCCAAATATAAGTTCTTCCTCTTGGCGATGGTCTAATTGAACTTTATTTGAAGAAATTAATCAATAGTTCTTTTGTTTTGTAGCCACAATACCTTAAGCCGAAGAGCTGAAAGCCACAAACTGCCAGTGGCCTTTTGTAAAGCACTGGATTTCATTGTATTACTAAGGCTTTGTTGTTTTTGGATACATGTTCTCATGAAACAAATGTAGAACATCTGTAATATGCCAGTAGTTCACATACAGTACAAGAGAACTGCGGGCAAAGCATTACAGAAAGTCTTTCCTTTATATTTTCATACGGGATCCCAGAGTTCAGAAGGTAATTCCCTCCATAGGGAGTTTTCCTAGAAATTTTCTTAGAGGAAATTCCGATGGCATTTAAACCATTAACACATGTAAGTGCACTGGTGATACTGTTTCTTTTGTGTGCGGAATTCCATTGCAATTTATAAGGCGCTTATTTTTGCAAATATTGGCTATTTTCACAAAACCCTACACTCTAACCACAATGAATTAATGTCTTGTAAAATCATACAATTCTTAACTCTTTTTAAAAATAGTGTTTTTGTATCAAAACAGTTCACAGTTTTGCTAGAAGTGTAATATTGAATTGCAAACTAATTATAAGGCAGTGAGTTGCTTTAACAGTTTTGCAAAAGGTTTTGTGCTACAAAATTACAAACTGTGAGTAAAGCAGTGGATATGTGTTTGTTTGGTAAAAGGATTGCCCACAACTGTTAATAGTTTCGGAAATTGCACTTGAAGAGTCATTTTGTTTAAGAAATTAGAGAAAAACTTTAAATATAATGAACATAAAATGTAAAAGATGAACTAGAACTTGTGGGGTATATAAAGCTGTAATCATAATGCAAACACTGGAATAAATGCTGGAGGTCACATACAGAAAAGTTCAAAGCAATATCCTGTGAAGGAGTTTGTGTTGGTGTGTGTGTGTGTTTGTGTGTGTGTGTGTGTGTGTGTGTGTCTCTGTCCTGTATTAAACCTGCTTGCACTTCTGCTGCTTAAACAGAATACTGAGTCATACATTCACAGACATTCACACGGTTTTGGGCAGAGAGGCTTGGTGGCGGCACACTAACCTCTGTCCCTGCTGCGTGCCATCCGCTTGCTGTCGTCTGGACCGTCAGAAGAGGAGAGAGAAGAGGAGCTAACTCTTCTAAAGTCTCCCTCCCCTCCATCTCTCTCTCTCCCTCTCTCTCTCTCTCCCCCCCTCCCTCCTTCTGTACTCCCTTCTCTCTTCTCAGTTCCCTGCCCCCTCTTGACTTTCCCACAAACACAATATCCGCCCCATCTTCTCCCTAATTTCTCAGTCACTTCCCTCTCTCTCTCTCTCACTGGTATGGTATACTATTTCTCTCTTTCATTCCCAACATCCCACAACCCTTTCATCTCTCTCTCTCTCTCTCTCTGTGTGTGTGTGTGTGTGTGTGTTAGTGGTTCCCTCATAATTAGAGGAGTTATTGCATCAGCTGTGGACTAATTTTGGCAACACTTTACTTGACAGTATCGACATAAGAGTGACATGACACTGTCGTGAACACATGACACTGTCATGACACATAAAACCTAACCCTAACCCTAACCCTAACTCTAACCCTAACCCTAAACCTAACCCTAATCGTAACTTGTTATGACAAAAACCGAATGTCACTTAATAACAGAAGTGTTACGTCATAAACGTTTATGACTTGTTTATGACACGTTCATAAGAGTGTCATGTCACTTTTATGTCGACACTGTCGAGTAAAGTGTAACCCTAATTTTTGAATAGTGATAGCTTGAATAGTTGTGAAGACAGTAGGATATTCTGTCATTCATCTTCATTAACCCCACCCCCACACATTTTTCATGGCACAATTTCATGGCCCCCAAACTCCTGTCTGCAATGTTATTGCATTTGCAATATTATGCTCTTCCCCATGGGTCTGAATAAACTCGGTGGGAGGTGATGCCAGACATCCTCAGTGACTTCACTGTACAAGACATTAATCAGACGCCAGACTGTTCTCCCTAACCCATCCAAGCGTGCATGATGTGTCTACTGTTTTAGGAAGTCCGTCCAAGGCTCTGGCATTTTGTGTATTTTGGATCACGCCTTTACACATGAATCAGTCTCAGACTTTGTTGTAGCCTATTTCATAAATAAGACATGACAGTTATGGCTTGAAAAAACAAGCTATGAAACTAAATCATTTGTAAATAGGTCTCTTCCTGGAGTGGAGTGAAAAAAAATATTTTGTTATTTTTTCTGTGGCTGCAATTGAATTATGCAATTTTATTTATGCAAAGGAATGCCACTGTGTGTATTATAGCAACCAGCTGGTTTATGAATAAAATAAATAATACCTACTTCCTTAGCCTGTGTCTGAATGTCACTTTTCAATCCCTGAGTCCCAGACACAAAGCTGAGTTGGTAATTTGAGGTCATTTTCAGATCTTGGTCATAAGGACTTTTTCTGCTCTTGGCATCTGGAGTGCATGTGAGTGCGGCTGACATTCCTGACCACGTCCTCTGAAGGCTGTTCGCCGACAGAGGAATGTCCTCTGGCTCTCTGCTATCTAGGCCAGGTCACTGAGTTGGAGTAAGCACTTGCTGGTCACATAATCATGACTTTTTAACACATTCTCTCTCTCTCTGTCTCTCTCGCTCTCTCTCTGTCTTTGTCTCTCGTTTACAGACACACACAGAAACACATTTCCTTTTTATATCCCTTGACACTGGACCACAAATGAAAGTTGTCTTTACTTTTCCTCTCAGGGAGTTTACCACCACCGATAGCACTTCCTGTTTTATCAGAAACTACTTTCCTTGATCTAAGCCCTTAGAGAACCTGCAGAACATGACCTGGTTCTCAAAACTCACTCAGAGAACACACAGAACATGTCTTGGCTTCTTAAAGAAACAAAAATAAACACTGACACACTGACATTGTTAGAAAGTTGAGTGTGACAGACCTTTCTGGCTCGCATTCCAGAAAAGCCATCTTCAGAGCATTCTACATGGTATCTTTGAAAGTTCCTCTTTAAAGAAGAGTGGAGATGGATGTGAGCATATCCTTTTATTCACCTTGCTCCCTGTAATTATAAACTGAAAGGAATATGCTGAAAAACATTTGCCTTGCATCCCGCTGCTGCAAGAGCATTATAAAAATATGACAAATATCAACAGCATTGTGAGTTGGAATGCACAGAAATGCAGTAAAACATTTATTTGTATAGTCAAAATTAGTTATGACCATGTGGTGATATGCAATGCCATTATTGACATTATTGAAAAATCATGTGTGTCCTGAAATCTTCAGTTTATACTCATTCTAGTCCACCATATCCACTCAAAACGCTTCAGAGCAAAAGCCTTATCACTTCCCTTCCCTGATGTGTTATCCATACAGTACATCTCTGAGATGAAGCTTCATCTTGTGAAGTTCCTTGACTGCAGAGAGAGCATGCATCTGAAGGCGCCATGCAAGGAAGTGAAGTGACCATGACAATATGCATATTCAAAGGATCAGGAGGTTTGAGTTTGCATGCAGCCCTTAGACACATCTGGTAGACATTACTCCTAATGTGTTTCTGGTTAATACACCATAGGGTTTTATGCAACCATGGCAATGTTTTCTCTCTTTAAATGTGGACTCTCTGGGACTGGTCTGGACTTTTTCACATTTGACACAAACATGCCCCTTATTGAACTGTATATTTTGTCGTTGCAAGAAGGCTTTAAGGAGTTCCTGTCTAAAACTAGTATAGCCCTTGTCTTGATATCACTACAAGACCTTTACCTGAGTTCTGTATTGCTTTGCCACCTGAATATGTTTAATGAAGCTACCAGTTAGTGGAGACCATAAACAATTAGAATTATTTACTTGAATTATTGGTAACACTTTATAATAACTACACACAATTCATCATTTGTTAAGCCTTTGTTATTTATTAGTTAATGGTTTGTTCATCATTAATAATTTCTTGTTCATACATTACATTAATACACAGGATTAGATGTTAAAATCCCTTGTGCCAAAATCCAAGGTAAAAACACATTCAGAAGCCCCTGCTCAAGTTTAACTTTAAAAAGCACACTACCCACAAATCCGCCAACAAATGGTCACAAGCACAATGCAAATGGCCTATCCAACAGCAGTAGCCTATATAGTATGCGGCATGTCATTGGGGTTATCAAGTGGGCACCCTCATTCACCGATGTTTCGTTAAGTTAGGCCCACGACACCTCATGAAGGCTTAACAGTGAAACCAGCATCCTGGAGACACTCCCCTCCATGCTACCACCATATTACCACATTGAAATATCCAATACTCAAAATACTCTTAACCAGCCCAGGCATGGTCTAAGTTGGCTAGGTCGGTCCGTCCCGTTGATGTGGACTGAACCATAAACCATAAAGAACCTTAGCCAAGTACCATCACCCTAGGCACAGCCCATCACAAACACAAAACAAATTAGCCAGTTAGCTTAGCCCATTATCTTAGGCCCCATCCCAAACACAAAACAAATTAGCCAGCAGTTAGCAGTTAGCTTACGCCCCATGCTGCCCCATATTACCACAACAAGCATCCAAATACCTTTAACCAACCTAGGCATGGTTTAAGTTGGCTAGGTCGGTCCGTCCCGTTGATGTGGACTAGGGTTCGACCGATATGGATTTTTTAGTGCCGATACCGATACCGATTTTTTTCCCTCAGCCTTAGCCGATGACCGATACAGGCTGCCGATTTTCTTGAGCCGATATTTGGAGCCGATACTGCTTTTATTTTGCTCCCTCAATTTACATCATAAAAACGAAACATAATTACACAAATTATGATAACAAATGTTATAAGTCTCAATTTAAAAAAGGAACATTTATTGAACTTATGGATGGGTGCACTGGATATGGTTAACTGTGCAAAATGCTTTCATCAACATCTTACAGCCTTAATGATGCATTTCTTGCTGACTATAAGACATAATTCAGGTCATCACAAACACATTTGTCAACACATTTAAATACTTTAAGAAAACAATAAGCCTGAAAAGCTATTGAAATAAAGTGCTTGATTTGTAATTTAAGACTGCATGGTTTCATTTTTTCTATGTCTATATTTTTTTTTAAAAAGCTGCAAGATTTGTCAATCACAGAACATAAATCAGCCGAAGAAAATAACGTGGTGTCAGATGTTTCTGTTCTAAACGGCATCAACGTCAAAAGGTATAAAACATATCTCTCAAAGTTTTAAAATATCTTCTTCCGGTAGCGCAGCACTCTCATATCGCTGTGATGCGTGTGTCTCACAGATGCACACACAAACGTCTGTTTGGTAGCTGACGAACAACTATTGAACTGGATTGATAATGATAACGTTAGCAAACGGCTCTAAACAAGTAAGGCATACACGGTATGTCTGGTACATGGTAAACGTTAACACGAATTAATAGTTAACTAACACGTCTCTCATTATTAAAGCTTTTATCACTGTGATGGCAACTCCGCCCAGCTCGAACGGAGAAGTCCAAAACTCAGCCAGGTGGTCGCTGAATAAAACTACCACAAATATCACGGAACAACGTCGGCATTACTTAATCATATGATTGACCAGTGTTCGTAACAGCTACCGCTACCATACGGATAGCCTACAACTTAGCTATTTACAGCTCCCTAAATACAATGGCAAGCAGTTTTATAGAAGAGGCATTCAGGGAGGGAGACACACACACACCACACGCGTCCAAAACTCAGCCAGGTGGTCGCTGAATAAAACTCCCACAAATACCACGGAACAACGTTGGCATTACTTAATGACCAGTGTTTGAAACAGCTACCGCTAGCCTAGCCTACAACTTAGCTATTTGCAGCTCCCTAAATACAATGGCAAGCAGTTCTATAAACGAGGCATTAAGCATTAAATAAAGTACCTATCTATCTATCATTCGTGTTTTCCATTTGGACCCACAAACTTGCTTCCACCTTCAAAGTGTATGGCAATATTTAGCTAAGTCAAACAGTTAAAAGATGCTTTGAAAGTTAAAATTTTACTGTTGTCTTGAAGAGCAGGCTTTCAGCACTTGTGGGGGAGGGGCAGTCTGCATGTAAATTGCAGCTTCTCCAGCAACACACAGCTGCCTGTGGACGCCTGTATGTAAATAATGTGGGGGAAAAACTATCGGCGAACACAGCCGCTTATCGGCCGATGCCGATACACGTAAAAAACGTAAATATCGGCCCGATATATCGGCCGGCCGATATATCGGTCGATCCCTAATGTGGACTGAACCATAAACCATAAAGAACCTTAGCCAAGTACCATCAACCTAGGCACAGTCCATCACAAACACAAAACAAATGAGCCAGTTAGCTTACCTTAGCTTGCGCCCCAGGCCCCATAGCTTGCGCCCCAGGAAGGGTAACTTCTCCTTACCCACCACCAAAACAAATGAGCCAGTTAGCTTACCTTAGCTTGCGCCCCAGGAAGGGTAACTTCTCCTTACCCACGACCAAAACAAATGAGCCAGTTAGCTTACCTTAGCTTGCGCCCCAGGAAGGGTAACTTCTCCTTACCCACAACCATTCGCTTGCCCGTTCTGCTGCTAAGGACATGTTACTAACCACCTGCCTTAGACTTCGACCACAAATGCCCAATTCAGACAGCAAGCCAATAGCAGATCTGGCCACAAACCCACGTGCACCGATTTCAATAGGCCTTAATCGTGCACTCCAACCTCGCTTAGCTGCCTCCTCTGCTATTTCAGTATATTTAGCTCTCTTCAGCTCATTGGCCACTTCCACTCTGTCTTCCCAAGGAACAGTGAGTTCAATGAAGTAAACTATCTTCTCTGAATCCGACCATAGAATTACGTCAGGACGTAGCTTAGTACTCACTATATGTGGAGGTACCGCCATCTGCTGGCCAAGATCAACCTTCATTTCCCAGCCCGCCCCATTTTTCAACTGGCCGGTTTTGCACCTGGCCTTCGCGGAACAAGGTTTATCCCCCTGACGTACAAAGTTAATTTGCCTTACCCCTTTACTAGCTGCTAATGAATTGACTTCTCTTCTTTTATCCTCTATTGCCGCTGCCACACATTTCAATACCTGGTTATGACGCCACGTATACCGCCCCTGGGTGAGACTTACCTTGCATCCTGATAGGATATGGTGGAGACTGCCCACACACGGGCAAAGTATGCATTTATCATCCTCACCAAACCATTGACTTAAATTCTTGGGAGATGGGAGCACATCATATGTAGCACCTAACATAAATCTGATCGATCTTTCCATTTAATCTGTCTTTTTTCCACCCCTTCCCAGTTCACCCACTGCCCTTGTTTTGCCTGCGACACTGCCTTAGTACATCTTACAGCCTCCTCCTGTCTATGCATTTCCTCCACTACCATTTTCCTCTTTTCTCCTGCAGAAGCCTTACTCCACAAGGGTTTACTTGCACCCACCCCTAGACCCCCCCGCCCGTGCTGCACATGGCCCATTATATCTCTATGCTTCAATGCTGATTGAGCTTGCTTAACTGCCTGCTCTGGGTTCCACTTCCTCCCTGCATTAACTGAGGGTGCAACTTTCCTCACCACTGGGTCCTTGGACTGAGTAAGAGTCAATTCCAATCTAGCCTTAGCACACTTAAATTCCTCTGTCAGACTAGATATTGGCAACTCTACAATACCCTTCCCATACAAGGCTACACTGCTTAAGCAGCGTGGGACTCCGAGCCATTTTCTGACAAAGGAGTTGATCATTTTTTCCAACCTCTCTACCTTTGACAGAGGAACTTCATAAACTGTCAATGGCCACATTAGCCGAGGCAACAAACCAAACTGCAAACACCACAGCTTGAGCTTACCTGGCAGCCCCGACTTGTCAATTTTTGCAATACCTTGCCTAGTGACCTGTCTCAAGTCTTCAACCTGTGATTTATCACTAAGGCTTGCATCATACCACCTTCCCAGGCTCTTCACTGGTTTCTCCAGAACTGTGGGAATCACCTCCTTATTTATAGCAAACTTCTTATCTGTTACCTTCCCTTTAATAATTGAGAGACTCCTAGACTTACTTGGTTTCACCTTCATTCTGGCCCATTGCAGATTACTATTTAACTTACCCAGCAACCTGTTGGTGCATGGAACGGTTGTCGTCAAGGTTGTCATGTCGTCCATGAAAGCCCGAATCGGGGGGAGGCGTGGCCCTCCCTGCAACTTCTCCCCGCCCACTACCCATTTTGAGGCCCTAATAATGACCTCCATTGCCATTGTAAAAGCAAGTGGGGAGATGGTACATCCGGCCATGATTCCTATCTCAAGTTGTTGCCAACCTGTGGTGTAATCAGCTGTAGTAAAACATAATTGAATATCCAGAAAGTATGCTTTTACTAGGCTTTTAATGCTACCTGGGATTCTGAAATAATCAAAGGCCTCCCACAACAGACTATGCGGCACAGACCCAAAAGCATTAGCCAAATCCAAGAACACAACGTGCAGGTCTCTCTTCTCACGCTTTGCTAATTGAATTTGGTGCCAAATCATGCTGGTATGCTCTAAGCACCCGGAGAAGCCAGGAATTCCAGCTTTTTGCACCGTGGTATCAATTAGTTTATTCCTTTCAAGGTAATTTGTCAGTCTCCGTGCCACCACACTAAAGAAAACCTTCCCTTCAACATTCAGTAGACTAATTGGCCTAAATTGATTAATCTCCACTGCGTCCTTTTCTTTGGGAATAAATATTCCCCCAGCCCTCCGCCAAGCCTTGGGAATACTCTGCTTTTTCCAAACTATCTTCATTAATTGCCATAAAAATCTTAAAACATCTGGTGCACTCTTATACAACCGGTAGGGCACTCCATTAGGTCCCGGGGCTGAAGAGGCCCTTGCACGTTTTATTACTTCTTGCACCTCTTTCCACCTTGGTGGACTATCGTCGCATTGGCTACTTAATTCACCAATAGGTGGGATATCAGCAGGAAGTACCATCTCCCTGAACCTCTCCCTATCTTTGTGCACTCCCTCTAAATACTCCTCAAGCTTCTGCTTAGGTTCCAAAAGACTACCACTCTTCTGCATTACGAATAAAGACTTAACAAACTTAAATGGGTCTTTATAGAATGCTAGTCGGGCTCGTGATTTCTTCTTCCTATTTTTCCTAATATTTTCAGCTCTTCTTAGCACTACTAACCGCTCCCTCACATCTGCCTGTAGACAGTCAATACCTTCCTTCTCATCATCTGTAGCTTTTCTCCACTGCTTCTTAAGCTGCCTCCTCTCCTTGATAAGTTTATCTATCTCCTGCTGGCGCCTAGATTTAACTACCTCATGTAGCCGTTTTGTCCTTCTCTCAATAGTCCCAAATCTTTCCTTACCATAGCTATAAATAATGTCTCCCATTTTCTCTAATTTGCTTTCAGCCGTCCCCTTGAGCTGACCCAGGATACTGACCAAATCACTATTAACATCTTCCCACATTCTACATTCTGCTGCGCCTGGCCATCTAACCCCAGGCCTATGACCATTAATCTTCTCCCTCCTTGGCTGACTGGCCTCTCTCTCTGCCTCAGTGCTAGAACTTACCTCAACAACAGGGGTACTGATGTCCTGCGAACTGTGGGTTTCTTCCTGTCGCTGGACTTCAACCGACTGACTTGATGCACTTCTTAAGAAATAGCTATCAATGCGGGGACCCTGTGTTCCCTCTACCTTTAATTTATCATCAGTAAAGCATTGGTTCACACAGCTATAAATGGTTTGTTCATAGTAAATAAGCCTATCCAAAAAATATGTTTGTAAGTACATGATTTATACTTAATAAATAATGAAACAACCGCTTATAAATGAAATCATTTTCCCATTAAAAACCAGTTGCAAACTATTACAAAATGCTTTGTTCATCATTTGTAAAGCATTGCTTCTATGTTAATTCTCAAAGATAAAGTATTTGTACACACAGTTATAAATGGTTTGTAAATGTGTTGCAAGGCATAAAACATCCTCACTTTAGATGATCTCACAAAATATAATTAACTAACCACTTGTAACTCCTGAGTTAATCATGAATTATAGTATTAGGAAGTGATTTATAAAATATGTATCCTCACCCTAACTAATCATTAGTGCATGTGTATGTAACAACTGTTAAATAATGGAAATATTACTTCATCAAAAACATATCATTGCATCATTTATTAAGCATCAACAATAATGTATAAACATATTTTAGATATAGGCTTATTTACTATGAACAAACCATTTATAACTGTGTGAACAAATGCTTTACTGATGATAAATTATGTATGAACAACAAATTACTAGGCTTAATAAATGATGAATTGTGTGTAGGTATTATAAAGTGTTACCGAATTATTTATTAATGTATTTGATTCATAGGTTATATTCACTATACAGTGATAAATGAATGTAATGAAAAGTGTAGAAGATGAGATAAGATACGACAAGTATGTTGCAGTAATGCTACTGTGTAAGATGAGTACTGTACTGTATGTATGTTACAGCAAGGGCTTCAATTAGGCCTACTAACTTCCAGAGGTCAACATACTTTCTTTGCAAATATCACCAATACAGTTGACAATGATAAAAGCTAATTATCTCACTAGTTGATGTACTTTGGCACTATTTGGGATGTGAACAATTTAAAAGCTATTTCTTCATTTGTGCAGGTTTCCTGATCCAGAGCACAAGAACAGTCAGAATGATAACAGCATCTGTTCTTTACATGATAGTTTGCCATCAAAATGGATGATATAAAACTAGATCACAAAAAAACGGCCTTACATTTTTTTTTTTTTAAATGTGATGAGTTTTTATTTTACTATTACCGCCACCATATAGTACAAATAGAAGTACACAGAACAGGTATGACAACTCATTCAAGTAACTTCACATGGTTATGTTTGTGTCCAGCTTTTACCACACTTGGTTTCTGTTTCTACTTTTGTTTGTGTCCTATTCAGTATGGATGTTATAGTGACAGTGAGAGACACACACATGCACTTACTGTACATTATGTGCATGCAAGCACACAATGTAAATGAACATAATATGCATGCACTCAGTAACAGAAACACTATGTTTTTATACCACATCTGTACCTTTTTTCAGTAGTCAGTGTTGCAAGATGTTGCCTTATCTCTCTTTTGCACTCTCTCTCTCTACCGCCCACCCCCCTTCTCTCACACACACACACACACACACACACACACACACACACACAAACACACATACACATACACATACACATGCACACACACTCACACACACACTCACACACAAAGAGAGACTTCATCTACATGTGAGCCCCAAGAGTATACATCAAACCACCAGATATGCTGACGAGGCACTCTTAAGTATCGGCACATTTGAGCATTGAGACATGCTTTGAACAAAGTATTTTGTGTTGTGTTTTTTTGAAAGTGCAGTTGTCTTGCGTATCGGTAACGGCTGAAACAGCAACACAGTGTTTTGGGTTCAGTAACAATAGGTAACAGACCTTGGGAAATAGTTTTCTGAAGGAAAAGTCGTTAAGTTTCATTGCCAAGATGCTAATGCAATTGTCTGAGAAGTTGTTGGTATACAACCAAGCAAACATTAGATTGTGGTCCTCTTTGTGGTGTAAGCCACAAACCCCAGCCTTCCCAAAACCCAAGCACACACAGAAGAAAGAAAGAAAAAGAAAGAAAGAAAGAAAGAACGAAAGAAAGAAAGAAAGAAAGAAAGAAAGTGTTATATTTCATCTCAGGTGCAGTTCACCTCATTGAATATCGGGATCCATGTTGAGTGGTGCTGACACAATACATTTAAATGAAACACACAGTCAAAGTAGATGGAAATATTCTTCTGAAGTAGAATGCACCTGAACATCTGGAAACTTGATTGCTCTGCTTTGTGACGTCAAGAAGAGTAGAATTCAGTCATGTTGCTGGCATAGGCAGAAAAGGCGCTGTTTGTGGGGTTTTTTCTCCACAGCTGTTCTTAACCCATGCATCTCTGTCATTTTTCCAGTGAAGTTTCCAGTCAGTGTTGCAATATGTTGTCACACACACAAAGATACCTCATCTACTCCTCTTGTCAGCCTAACCAGCAGAAATGCAAAGGAGGCACTCTTGTGCATGTGGGCTTTGTGACATATAATGTATGCAAGCTTTGAGCAAAACATTTTATCTGTAATGACTAAAAAAAACTCTTCATAGTGTTCTGTACCAACCATATTTGTCCATAATTAATCATTAACATTTCAAACACAGGGGTAATTCAGTGTGATTTATGGTCTTAATGTTAATGTAAATGTTTTTGTGTCTTTATGCTTCTTCTTTTCTTTTATTTTTGCTTTCTTTCTATCTTGGCATGACATCTCTTAACAAAGAAAACCAACGGAAGCTGGTTGGCAGTAGGACTCTCACATATAAATGTCAGACCACACATTAATACACGTAACATACTCACTGAGGTCCAGGCTTTCTCATCCCCCCCGCCCCCCCCGCCCACAAACAAACACACACACGCACACACACCTCCACCAACCACACACACACACACACACACACACACAACAACAACAACACCCGCGACAAAAGCCCACACAGATACACACACAAGGACACAACACACACACTCCCAAACACACACACACACACACACACATCCACGGTGACACACACACACACACCGACAGAAGCACACACAAATACACCCACAAGAACACATAGCATACACACATTCCCAAACACACACACACACAATAACACCCACTGACAAAAGCACACATATATTCACCCATAAGACGCGTGTAACACGCGCGCACACACACACACACACGCATGCACACACACACACACACACACACACAGAGCAAATAAAAGAGGTGGGGGGATAGCCACAATTTTCAAGAACTCTTTTCACTGCAATCAGTCGTCATTCGGTGACTTTACTTCATTTGAATATCTCTCTTCTCCTCAGATTTTATTACTGACAATTTACAGTCCTCCAAAACATTCAGCTAAAGTTTTTCTTGAAGAGCGAAAAAAGGTGAACTGCTATCAGTCATTTGCATAGAGTTTGACTGTCTTATTATATCAGGCGATCTAAACTTGCATGTGGATAATCCTGAAAACAATTATGCCAAGGAATTCATTGCACTAATCGATACTTTCTCCCTAACACAGCAAGTACAAGGGCCAATACACTCTCTCGGCCATACCCTCGACCTTGTTATCACAAAGGGTCTCGATGTCTCTACAGCTGTTAAAGACCTGGCCTTATCTGATCATTTCTGCGTGTTCTTTGATGTGTCTATGTCCCCACACACTCAAAACACAGCTATGATGGTAAAAAGGAGAATCATAAATGATCAGACAAGTGTTCTCTTTGAGCAAGCACTTTCACAAGTCAAGTCAACTGTCAGACTCTGTAGAAGACTTATTTGATCACTTTAATGCAAAAATGGCAAACATTATGGATGACATTGCTCCATTACAATTCAAGAAAGTTAAGGACAGACAGAAAGCACCATGGAGGCAAAATCCAGCAGTTAAATTTCTAAAAAGAGAGTGTAGGAAGACTGAAAGAAAATGGCGTAAATACAAACTTCAGATCCACTATGAAATCCATAAAGAGATGCTCCGCACATATAACTGAAATATGCAAAGCAAGACAGTCTTTCTTTTCTAACATTATCAATAGAAGTTCAAATAACACTCGTACTCTATTTTCAACTGTTGATAAGTTAACAAATCCCCCCTCACAATTAGCGCCTGAACTTCTCTCAACTAATAAATACAATGAGTTTTCATCTTTTTTTAAAGGTAAAATTGACAAAATCAGACTCAACATATCTGCTCAATTACTAATTCAACAACCTGAACTTCAAGCAACAAACAGAGGGAAACTTAACTTGATGTCAGAGTTCAGCTTGATAGACTACAAAACACTTGAAAAAACGGTACAGAATCTCAGCTCTTCCACATGTGTATTAGACACTCTGCCTACCAATTTCTTTAAAACTGTTTTTAGGCAGATATCCTTCAAATTGTAAATGTATCACTGCTGTCTGGCACTTTTCCTAAGTCACTGAAAACAGCTGTTGTAAAGCCACTTCTCAAGAAGAATAACCTGGATGCCTCCATGCTAAACAATTACAGGCCCATATCCAATCTACTTTTTATTGGCAAAATTATTGAAAAAGTAGTCTTTAATCAATTAACCACCTTCCTAACTTTAAATGGGTATTTTGATTACTTTCAGTCTGGTTTTCGGGCAAATCACAGCACTGAAACAGCTTTCATTTAAGTTTCCAATGAAATACGCCTCAACACAGATTCAGGTAAAACATCAGTCCTAGTGCTACTGGACCTTAGTGCAGCATTTGACACTGTTGATCACAATATTTTACTACACAGACTAGAACACTGGGTTGGATTTACAGGCATAGTTATCAGCTGGCTAAAATCATATCTACAAGAAAGGAGCTTCTTTGTTGCCATCGGAAACTGTACCTCAACACTAACGTCCTTGACCTGTGGTGTTCCCCAGGGGTCGATCTTGGGGCCACTATTATTCAACCTCTATATGCTTCCACTTGGACAAATCATCCAAAATAATTTGATTTCATATCATAGCTATGCAGATGACACACAAATTTACTTAGCTCTGTCACCAAACGACTATGGTCCTCTTGAATCTATGTGTCAGTGTATAGAACAAATCAACACCTGAATGTCTCAAAATTTTCTTCAGCTAAACAAAGACTGAAGTAATTATATTTGGTAAAAAGGAGGAAAGACTTAGGGTTGCCACTCTCCTTGACTCTCCTACACACCTTCTCGTCCTCTCAGGTCCCAGGTGAAAAACCTGTTAGTAAAACCTACTGTTAGAACTAAACATGGTGAAGCAGCTTTTAACTGCTATGCGGCTCAGCTCTGGAACCAACTTTCGGATTACATCAAAAAGGCCCCAACTGTAGCCAGTTTTAAATCTAGTCTTAATACCAAACTGTTCTCAGATGCTTTCTGCTAACTGCGCCGAATTACAAATTCTGAATCTGCCTTGATAATTATTCTACCTTGTCTTTTATTACTTGTTTACTACTTTTGCCTTTGTTTTTGCTTATTAATTATTATTTATTTTTACATTATTTTACCTTGTGTTTTATGTTTTCTTTTTTTATGATCTTTACCTTTTAACTATTCTTTGACCATATTGCCCTTTATGCTTTTATTTGTTATTATTGTTTGGTTTTGTTTAAAGCACATTGAATGAGATCTGTGTATAAAATGCGCTATATAAATAAACTTGACTTGACTTGACTTGACTTGACACACACGCACACACAAAATGTCAAATCCCTTCCTGTCTTTCTAAGGGGTCTGGGAACTACACATTCATTTTCTCGTATTTGAAACGTGGTTTACGAATGCCCAGAGCCTTTTATTGGGCTTTATTGTAGCGAATGTCTATCAAATGCGTCTGTACGTAGCTCATAACTGCTTCGGTGTGTCGTCATCGTCTTGCTGTCCCCCCTCCGTTCTGTGATTGGTTCCTTCGTTGAGGTGAAAACGAAGTCCATGGAATCCAGGCTGCCTAGAAAACCCAGGCTAGCTGAAATTAGCATTTCATTTAAGTTAATATTATGGCTGTGGGCGTGCGTGCGCGTGTGTGCAACTGAAAATGTAACTGATAAGTTAAATCATCATTAATGGTAAGGTAGGGTAGAAGTTATTTTGCATGTGTAGATCTCAATGAGATGAAGTTTGGCGTTAGCCAGGCTAAATTTCAGCTGAAATGCTAGCTCTTAAGTAGTAGTTTATATGTTATTTTAAAAGCGCATTGACAACAGTCATATTGGCGGGTGCACAACGCACCATCCTTCTATTATCCATGAACGCACACCAGCACCATCCTTCTATCATCCATGAATGCACACCAGCGCACGTCCATGCAAAACATTACAAATTGCACAATTACAATGGGAAACATAATTACAATAAAGATATTACGAAATACTGTACATCTCTATTTACCATCATTTGCAAATTGGTAATGACGGTTAAAAGTGATTAGGGTATTGGCCCCAGCTGTGGCGCAACTGGCTGGGGCACCTGCACCGTACGCCGGCGACCCGGGTTCGATTCCCGCCCCGTGGTCCTTTCCGGATCCCACCCTGCTCTCTCTCCCATTCGCTTCCTGTCACTCTCCACTGTCCTATAATTAAAGGCATAAAAAGCCCAAAAAATATACTAAAAAAAAAAAAAAAAAGTGATTAGGGTATGGAGCACAGCTGAAGACGCACTGTCAGGAGATATAAGTAACTCCTCTGCAGGATAAATGTTGTTTTATTCAGTCATTTGAACAATATTAGGGTAAGTGTTGCTTTTTCCAGCCTATGTTTTCGATGGTAACCCATTGTCAGACATTGGTAGTATTTTAATTATGTATTTAATTACTTTAACATATTTTGTAATTTGTTTTTTGCAGGATTGGAGCACATTTAATGTAAATACTTTGAGGGATTGTATGTAAAGTATTTCAAATACTTAAATACTTCTGTAATTTTTGTAATTTTTGTCTAATAAGCCACAATTGCATCACTCAGTTAAATATACCTATAACCATGACAGCTATGCTTATCATAGTCTAGGAGCAAAAGGCGAGAATCTTGGTGAACCTGTTTTTGTCGGTTAAAGTTTTTTTTTCTTTGCTGTTTCTTGTTGCCTAGGGGTTTCTCCACAAGAATAGGGTGGGTGCCCAATGATATCCCTTGGGTAATTCCCTATATTCAGCTGAAAGGAAAGTCAAATGAGGGAGCCAAAATGGTCAACATGGGTTGTAAACCCAATTTTTTTATTTGTGCCACCAATTTTATGTCACCCTGTAGACAACATAAAAGCATTAATATCTGTCTTTTCTGTTTCATCATCTCCTTAGAACATTGAAAGTTGAAAAAAACTTCAGGAGCTTGAATTGTCAGGTGTGTCAAATGCTACAAGACTAAAATGTAATTTTGTATATTGGGACACCTTGTCCGCCATGTTGCGTGTCATGTATGTAGGCAATATAGGCATGCATTCATAGCACAAAAAGGGAAATGCAGTTCAGTTTAAAAACAGGCCAACCTGTTAAATTTGTCGTACATTCATTGGTTAAGGAAATGATGGTGGGTAGTTTGGTATGTTACAGTTGATTCCACTGTTTCAAAGTCTGCTTCTTGTCAGTTCAATCATTGTTTACATTGATATGGGACGCTGATTATATTTTTTAACAGATCTACTTCATACCTGACTCTCGCCAGATGAATTTCGTTCCGCCTAGCTCCACTCATCCATCTGGGATCAATCCATTGGAGAGGTGTTTCAGAAGGCTGGGCCTTATCAAAAATCCTTGCATATGTTTGGATAAGCCACTTGTCCGTCATCTATTGACGTGCTACTTCAACCACTCACATTTAAGCCAACCCGTGGCGCTGAGAACAGTCTCACAGTCGCTTCTACGCTACATCACATCTATGAAACTCCCGCCCTGCGTCCTGATTGGCTCTACCATAAAATCTGGTGCCGAAATCACTCTCAACGGAAGCGATCCCAGATGGATTTTTCACATCAGTATTTTGTATTTTATGTTGTTACATTTTATGAGCCAGCATTTGTAGTTTGTAACAAAATAGTTTTTGATATATTTGTGCCCACCTCTGCCCATTGTCAGTCAATAGTGAAAGTAACTTACTGCGAATAACTGTCATGTTGTTGACTGACACCATGGTGAAGTTAGTTTCACTTTGCCAATGAGTTCAAATAAAATACGAGTGCAAATGTGTGAAGGCTATGCTAGGTTTTAGTAAAGCACGGTTTAGGGGTCTCGCAAGCAGCCTCCTTAAAATGCACCGTTGACTGTCAAAATACCGATGCATTCTTTGACGACACGCTTCGCACCGTTAAAGGGAATGACATATGTCATTCTCATTGGATTAAATGATGTTACGCCCCAAACACACCCATGACTGATTAAGAAACCTAGGAACGCCTTGTTGCGCCATCCGCTCGATGTTTGATCACGGAAACACTCCCAATGTTGACTGAAATTTGAATAAGCTTTTGACTAGTGACCATGTGCTTTAGAGTGTCATGATAGGGCCCTGTAAGGCTCTAGAATGAGGGTCAGAGTGCTTTACTGTTCATTCTTCGATTATAAATGCAATGTTACATTAATTTCCCCTTGGGGAAGTATCTATCTATCTATCTATCTACATACATTTTATTTGACCATCCCAATGACACATTGACCACACATGAAGGTATTATCACTTTAAAGCTTTACTCAGCATAAAAATATATGTCAATGACAAAAGGATTACTACAGTCATACTGAAGTTATACAATTTAAAGGAACCATATGTAAGATTGTGGCCAAAACTGGTACGGCAATCACTTTCAAATTACTGTAGAGCGGTGTATCCCCCCCGACTCGAGGTTGCCAACACGGATGCCGAAACACTACTGACTTTGTGATTACTGGATAGGTGGAGGGTGGCACATCAGGCCAAAACACAACATTAAATGACAAAACACAACATCAACATCAGTTGAGGGCTGCAACTTCACTTTTTAAATGACAATATCCTGGCCGGACTACTGTTGTCAGTGATATAAGTATTTGAAATGAACATGATTCCTTAATGTCTAGTGACATATTAGGGCCATTTTATGATTAATTGAAATACATTTCTTACATATGGTTCCTTTAACTTTCATGAATAGTATACAGACTGAGTTATCACAAATAATGTTCAATATGGAAAAAAGGGTACATTTCACCAAGATAACAAAGGAAGTAAGAGATAATTTTTCATTGAGCAATAAATCTTCTGTTCTACTACATTTCTTGTTTCTCTAAACATACTGTACACAAACATAAACACTTGTCTTCTGTAGCATTGGATTAAAGCGCAGTGTTATCAGTCTTTGAGCAGAGCTTATTTAGAGCCTGTGCAGTGACTGATACTTAAATTCAGCAGCTATTTAAAGTATTTAAAACTTTCACAATTGCTTAACAGTTTAGTAGCCTTTATTAATATTGTATTTGTACAAGTCAGCTCATGGCATAATACTATGACATTACATTATGAATCATAGTCAGTATTTACAAGAAATTGTGACATTATTAAAAAAAAAAAAAAAATCAACATAATACTGATTATTGCTGTGTGTTTTTTGATGTTTTTTGAAAATACAAAACCCTCTTTTAAAAGCAAACATCAAACCCCATATTATTTGTTTTTTTAATGTATTTGTTAGTTTTCTTTTAAATAATTATTTTTATGCATTCTTAACACAGCAGGCAATGTACGCTGAAGCCTGAAGGTGCATGACGGTTAAGGCTCAAGTTGATTTAATTAGTAAGCAAAATCATTTTGCTAATTTAATACCTTGTGCACAACCACACAACCACACAAACTGCAGCTATATAAACACCCATAAATCTGAGGAGAGGCTGGAAAACCAGTTGTCACTAAATCATAGAATTCACTATAGGTGCATATTTACATTACAGAGCCTACTTGAGTGTCTTACTGTAATGGAGCATAAAACCTATGGGAACTTCCCTATCTTTTAGGAGACTTGGCCATGTGGCTGTCACAGCCACAGCTTGTCTATGAACAAGCAAGGTAAAAGTCGAGGTGAAAAGGGCATCAAATGCATTCCACTACAGAATACAGAATATCCTTGTGTCAAAGAACCTACAAAAGAGATGCTTGTCTGCACAAAGGCTACCAAATCTCAAACAAAGTATACACATATTTTGTTTAAATGAATTTTAACAGCACAAGGGGAGTTACATGCCTTTTTGCAGAACACTATCAAGAAATCACTGCAAAAAATCCTAGAATTCAAAATCTAAGTGAGATAAATAAGCTTAAATCAAGTGAATATGTACTTATTTTTCTAATATTAGCTTATTACAATACATTTTTGCACTTGATTTAAGTTTTCTTTGCCTTGTACTAAGTGAAAATCTTCTTGTTCTATTGTTCTTGTACTACCTTATTTTAAGGTAGTACAAGAAACTTTCACATTGCAAGATTTGCCAACAGAACAAGAAGATTTTCACTTATAACAAGGTCGGTAAGGTATAATAACAGTGTAAAAAAAGTGAAAAAATGTGTTGTTATAAGCAAATATTAGAAAGATAAGTATATATTCCCTAACCTGACTCTCGCCAGATGAATTTCGTTCCACCTAGCTCCACTCACATCCATCTGGGATCGGTTCCGTTGAGAGTGATTTCAGCACAATATTGTATGGTAGAGCCAATCAGGACGCAGGGCGGGAGTTTCATAGATGTGACATAGCGTAGAAGCGACTGTGAGACTGTTCTCAGCGTCACGGGTTGGCTTCGATGTGAGTGGTTGAAGTAGCACGTCAATAGATGACGGACAAGTGGCTTATCCAATCTTATGCAAGGATTTTTTTAATAAGGCCCAGCCTTCTGAAGCACCACTCCAATGGATCGATCCCAGATGGATGAGTGGAGCTAGGCGGAACGAAATTCATCTGGCGAGAGTCAGGTTATATATTCCCTTGATTTAAGCTTATTTATCTCACTTAGATTTTGAATTCTAGGATTTTTTGTAGTGAACGAGAACTTATAATAGCTTAAAACATGCTGGCTCAATGTAGGCATTCCTTCAATGTAGCATTCCTTGACACTAACTAGCTAAAGATAATGTTCCGACGCCTGTAATGCCATTGCTTCAATGCCTGTGATGTAATGCTCCTAGATGGACTTGTTACTATAGGTATTTTGCATTTCTTTTACTGTCAGATACCCACTGCCACAAGGCTGAATTACCATGGAGGCAGATCTGGCCAGGCTGGCCTCTGGTGGTGAAGGGGTGTAATTGCTTGTTGTTACAGGAGCAGTATCTTCACACTCCATGATGGTTGACATCAACTCAGGGGGTCTCAAAGGGGAGCTTAAAGGGGCCTGAATGGGGATGGGAATTCCTAAGCTTTGGAGACGCGCAGTGAAGCTGTGCTCCTCTTTCTGCCTCCTCCACTCCTCCTCCTCCTCCTCATTCATCCCCCCTCCCTCACTCACCTCCACCCCAAATCCCGAATCTGGACTCAATGGTTCCCCCTGGGGATTGTGGAGGTCTGGAGCTTCTGTGAAATGGAACTGCTGAATCTGCTCCAGTCGCTCGTACGATGTACCGGAGGTTCCGGACGTGTCGGCTTTGGGTATGTTCCCGCCAGCCTCAGGCGGGTACGTGAAGTAGATGGGGCAGGACTCGATGTGCAGTAGGCCGGGCTGGGACTCGGAGTAGAAGTAACCCATGTTGGAGTAGCAGGAGGACTGACCACTGCCTATATAGTCCTCGCCGCTCTTGCCCCCCAGAGGCATGAAAGTGCCTAGGGCCAAGTAGGGCTCTGTAAACAGCATCGGGGTCACCTCCACTGGAGAAATGCTGTCTGGGGGCTGGGTAGCAGCAAATGACTCGGGGCCAATCATGGGGTTCAGCCACTTCTGTGGAATAAGAGATGATAAAAAAAATGTATAAAAATAAAAACTACTCGATAATACATGAGGAAAGGAGGGAAATGAGACACAATCATATGGAGAGACAGTGAGAGAGCAGGATGGGTGGTGGTTTTCAATGATGAACAGATGAAAAAGAAAAAAAGAACAGATGAGAGAAAAAAAGGAAGAAGAAAAAAAGATGAGAGGTTTCGAAAATGGACTCGAAAATTAGGTGTGAAGTGTAAGTGTGTCTCGCCAAACACCTGACCCACCTAAACAGCCAACCGCAAGAGTTTCTTGGAATGGAATATATGTTTTAGTGGGTGCTTGTCTGCAGGTGAATGTGTGTGTGTGTGTGTGTGTGCATCCGTTACTGGGTAAAGTTGGAAGGTACAGACAAACCACATAGCTTTCATTTCTTAGCAAGACAAGAATTCTATCTGTGGTAAAATACACGCACGCACGCACACACACACACACACACACACTCAAATGACACACACCATTAATTCTTCTTGGATTGATATTAACACATTGCATTGTACACTGTGACTCATGCAAATTAGAGCCCCAGGTGTTTTTTCTGAGAGCCGAGCGACTTGCTGCAGATGGCGTCAGCCTACCTGAAAGTCCCCTCCGTGAACAGTGTGGAGTGGCTGGAAGTATCTGGACGGGTCTGGGATGTGTTGGCTCTTCATCTTGAATCTGTTACAGCTGTAGAATTTTTTTATTTAAGGCACTGTCTTCAGCTCGAGGTCGACTTTATTAAGTTTGATGGATTTGTTGGGGCAAGGGCAGGGGAGGGGGAAATCAGAGGGAGAGGGACTCACCAGCTTAATGTGCGGACTTTTTTGTTGCAACACAATGTCATCGCTACAACCAAGCAAAGTCCTCCACACACTAGACTAATTTTCTTGACCGGGAGAGGCAGACCTAAGATGGGCAAACACACCAAATAGTGTCACTAAGTTTTACTATTAGCATTTGTAAAGCTCCAGCACATCTTGTTATACACACTAATACCAAATAAATTATTATTATTAATAATAATAATATTATTATTAATAATAATAATAATAATAATAATAATAATTGTAGCAGTAGTAGTATTAGTACTAAGTAAAGTGCTGGTAATAATGTTAGTGCAGTAGTGGCTGTTTTACGTTGGAGAGGTGGGGTTGGAGGTGGAACTCCCACATCAGATGTCCAGGTGAGTACAGGACCCCAGTCACTCCATGTGCCCCTGTAGGAGCTCCTTTCCGCAGTGATGAAGGGCATCACCCTTACCCTGGCCTGGTACCTCACCCCCAGGTGCAGCAGCGGCCCCAGCTGTTCCGTTGTCTCCGTATGGTTCCGGACCCGGGCAGCCTGGAAGAGGGAAGAGACGAAGAGGAGGAGGAAAAAGAGAAGGGGGAGGAAGAGCTTAGCAACACAGCAGGTTGATGTCTGGGGAGAAAGGATGATGATGATGGAAATGATGAAGATCATTAGATAGAAATAGAGAGCAACATACATATGTATTCTGCATTGTGTTGACTGTGTAGTTCAGCTCCACACTAGCCTGTGTTTGAACCCATAAACCTGAGTGGCAGCTGCGCCAGCAAGGAGGCTAAATCCAATGGCTGTTAGTGTCTAACACTGACAAGCCCCTTTAAAGCAACCCAATGCAGAACTTTTACCTTAAAATAATTCATTAATGCTAAACTGACTTATAATATGGAGAATGAATGAAGTCTCTGACATAGCCAATGTGCACCCAGAATTCTTGCACTGTGTAAGGTTGTTGATCGGGTAGGATCATGACCCTTTTAGTTGGTTTTTGACTAAATGGGTACCTTCTCATCACTTAAATTGTGTTGAATATGTACGCCTCCAAACCCCACTCCCATCTGGGTCACAGTACCAGTGTAACCTGCGTTGGTGTTGACTGTGCGGTTCAGCCTGCACCAGCCTGGACTCAAACCCATTAACCTGCTGCACCATGGATTGGGAGGTTAAAACGCATGCTTGCTAGTGTCTTGCTAAATTTTTAAGCTGGAGAGACATATTCACTGCGTAGTACCTGCTGACTACCGTCTCTCTCTCTCTATCACACACACACACACACACACACACACACACCTCCCATGGCTCATCTGCCTTTTTGAACTGTCGCTCAAAGATGAATTTTTCCATTGTCCTGGGCTTTTTGGGTCCAGGGCTCCACGATAAGTTACCCCGGGCAACACTCGGGATGTCAGGAGGCCGCAGCTTGACTGTAACACAGCAAGATAAGACGACTTTTTGTTATTATTGAATAGATATGTGTGTGTGAGAGAGAGAGAGGAAGAGAGAGAGAGAGGGAGAGAGAGAGAGAGTACTTACTATTCTTTGAAAAAGTGTAGTTGGAAGATTTCTCAACTTTGCCTTTACACTTAACTTCAAGGGCTGCTATGTGTGTAACACTGTAATCCTGTTTCAAAATTATACACATGAAACAACAATTTACAGAATTATTCTCAAACAAACAATGTTTTTGCACAGTGACTCAACCAAAGTATTCTACTAAAGCTAGTTTTATTGGAAGACACCACAAAAAGTATATAGTATATATACTCTTTTGATCCCGTGAGGGAAAAAGTGTCAATAGAAGACCCGCTTGCCTTGTTGTTAAACTGAAGATGGCAGCCTTTGTAGCAATGATCTTGACCCAGAGACATCAATTCACATGAAACACTTCTGATATAAATAAATAAAAAGAAAACATTTGAGACAAACCCTGAAGTCACTCAAGTGTCTTGCATTTTCACACATCATTGTGGTGGTGAGGTAAGAAATAGCATCCGTTGATGTGTCGCCATATTGTTTGACAAAATAACTTCACAACACGAAGCGGAGCTACTCACTATTGTAGATTCATACACATTGTTATGTTTACTATTTACAGTTTCTTGATAGCATATTGATAAAGACTAGTCACTATGTCTATTGGGACAGAAATATTAACCTTAACGCCAATCAGAAAAGAGTGTATTTTCAATTGAGAAACCAGTCTCAGATATCCTTTTCATCTCAGGCACACATTTTTTATATTTGGCTAAACATCACACTATACAGTACCTATGTCTCTGTTGACATCACTTGCTAAAACACCCAGTGCTATCATTGTTTTGGGATCAAAAGCACATTGTTTGAATCCAGTTAATTTGATTGCATAAACATTTGGAGTCTGAAGTGAAAGTCAGTCTTACTCTTTGCCTCGTTTGGTCGTTTTGGCCCAGAGGATGCATTGATCTTTGACTTTCTCTGATTTGTTTAAACAGTTCCACACACAGCTGACATTTCCCAAGTAGTCGTTCAGACAAGAGAGATCTGCGCAATGATAGAGAGAAAGAGAGAGAGAACAATAATGGAGGGGCTCATTTTCCATTTCAAGGACTACACCCTTGTGATGACAAGTGTCATGATTCAAATGGACAGAAATTAGACTAAGCATGAGATTAGTCTGGACGTACGGTACCATGCTGAAGTGTTAGGCACTTGTAAAAAATTTTTTTGTGAGAATGCTTGATAATGATGCTTGGCAATACACGTTCACATACAAGTTATCAAGGCAAAGCAACAAAATGACATGTTTGATTGGTTTTGCTAGTTCTGCCTGATAGACTATGTTTTTTCTCTGGGTTACTTCACTTCACTCACCCTCCTGTTGATGTTGTGCCTGATGAGTCATCCTTGCCAAGAGAAGAAGCTGCAGGAGGAGGAAGAGGAGATGAAGAGGAGGAGAGAGGGAGGGCTGCCAGGTGCCTCCCATCAAGACGCTTTCTGGATGTTTACTGTGAGAAATGGAGAGAATCATCTGGTTTTAAACACACTCACAGAAGCCTTTAATCAGCAAAGAGACTTGGAGATTTGTTGTCGTAACAGTGGATGCAAGGAATGCTCCTGTTGCCATTATCAGATTTATGATTTCAGTGGTTTTGCTATATTTTGCAGGACTTAAACTTGTAAATAAATAATGGTGTGATTCATTGCAGAATTTAATGCAGTCCGTGTGAATGTGCGCCCACCGCAAAAAACATTTCACACCATGACAAGTACACCAGTGTTACTTAATTTTAAAGCCTTGTTAATATGATAAACTTCAGAGATCCCTATCACTATCACAACCGCTGCTGCTGCGGTTAGAATTAGACATTCTCAGAATTAGCTCGGACAGATAGTGCATGGGTTTGGGTAGGATTTTTTGGGCCTGATCTCAGCTAGTTAGAACACATGTCATATTCTCCTGATAGAAACAGAGGACAGATTAACATCGACATGACATCAGATAAGGCTGTGGAGAAGGATATGCATAACCACTTCCCCAGCCGGCCTTCTGATCAGAATTTATTTGTTAAATTGTTTGTTTATGTCCTATGCGTATGCACAAATCCAGCTAGTAATCCAGTCTCCAAGTGATGCTGGTTTAGGTCTCCAGGTGTAATTGCCGGTGCGTCAGGATACTGAAGTTGGAGGTCATGAACACATTCAGCTATATACTCCTCCAAGCTGCAACGCATCACAGGCAGCACACACAAAGGGTAAAATACACCCACATTCTCTCGGCAAATAAAAAGGTCTACTCTAACAGATATCAATTAAGGAAATGCTCATTGAGAGTTAAAATTAATACACATAAAAAGATAAACCTAGGATCTAAAAGACAACACATGTTGAACATCAACAAATAGACTGGTTGCTCAAGACAAGCTAAACGTTCTACCTGTGTGTTGAAGGAATCGTTTTGTTTCTCTATCCAATCATGAGCAGTGCTACCTTGATGTGTGATGTGGAGCGAAATGCTAAGAGACAACTCATTGTTCCTGTCAAAAGTCACACCTCACTCCCCTCTGGCATGCGCAGGGTCAGCCCCAGTCGTCATGGAGATAAAAAGAACTGATGATGACCTCAAACACCGCTGGCTTACCTGTGGTTTAGTGGGGCGACTCACTCTCATGCACAGAAAAAGACTACAACCTGCAGCAACAGACACATGAGGGGCCCTGTATTGGGAAGCAGCTAACTAACACTCTCCCCTCAAATGAACAGATCTTGGAGCTGTCTGTCCGAACAGAGTCCATGTGTGTTGTGAAGGTTCACTAAACAGTAGCGCTAGTGTGGAGTCAGCTGGACCCTGTGAAACTGAGCTCTAGCCTATCAGGTGTACAGCGATGTGCTGAGTTCAAGTCATGGGTTTGACAACGAGGATGTCTGTACAGCACTATGAGATGTTTTGGAGAGGGGGTCAGCTTGATGATTTAGGCTATTTATTTTGTATAGTATCCTCAGGAGCAGTGGACATCCCGGTTCCAGAAAGTAAATTCCTGCCATAAAGTCTTTCTACCTGTGCACTTAACACAGGTGATATCACTAATTATCTGATCTATGGCTGCTAATTAGGATGAGCTGGTTTACTAAATAATTGGATCAAATACTTGGCAACTTGGAATTTTACTTTCTGAACCCGGGACGTCCGCCAGGAACAATACTGTCAAATCTCCCAGGACAAAAATCTTTGAACTGTCAGATAGGCGTTAAAAAGGAATTCTGTCAACCAGCCCAAACCTTGGTGTCCGAAATCAAGTAGTAAAACCAGAGAGGGTTAAAGCGGAGCAGTAATCAATATCTTTATATAACTGAGTGAGAAGCCATTTTCCTTACTCTTGACTAATCTTACACATCTAAATTCTAAATGAACACAAAATCAGGCAAAATGGAGGGGAGATGTGGAAAAACAACTAAGTAACTACGTTTCTATTTTAAACTGTTGAGACATCTACATGTCTATATGTGACATCAGGAGTACACAACATACATACATTTTCTTTGCGTAAACTTTGAGGCCTCTACCCTCTGGTCTACAGAAAGCGTGCTTAAGTCAGCTGTGAACACTCCCTCACACTGTGCATAGAGTTCATTATAACATGTTGTGAGACAGTTTTCACGGTGTATTATCGACAGCACTAATTTAGCAATGACTGCTGGCTTACACACACAGATGGTCATGTGTGGGCGGGTGAAACTCTCAAGAGTTTCGAAAGGGTGGCAGTGGTGGGGCGGGGGGCAACAGGGGGGCACATCTGAGCAATTATTTCACCTAACTTCTTACACACATCTGTGGATCATGATGGTGCAACCTTGATGATAGATCAATCGACACAAAGACACACACACACACACACACATATACACTCACAGACACACAGACACAGAGTGACAGCAAGCGCTCATCTTCTTTATGCTAAGAGACTAATGCCGTACGTCACTGGCGATTAACCTGAGTAAACATAAGCAAAACAGAACACACTTGACGCAAACCACCTAATTGAGAAGCCTGTGTTGCCAGTAGGTTTTTTCCAATTAGTCAGACGTGTCTTACAGCATCACCATCTGAAGTCATGTCTTCTCTTGTTAAAGACGTCGGAGATGTATTATGTCTGACCTGAGTCAGCTATGCTGTACAGGGTATAAACACTCACCCTTCATGCGCAGGTTAGATCAAGCACTGCCCATCGCAACCGTCCAGGACACTGTTGTTCAGGTGGTCGCTGTTCGTCTCTCTCCCTCCCTCTTTCTTTGTTCTCTCTTTCACTCACTCTATCTTTCTTTCTCCCTCTCTCTGTCTCACTGTCCCCTTTCTCTCACTGACACTCTTCCTCTCTCTCTCTCTCTCTCTCACTCTTTCTCTCTCTGCAGTGAGGCTCTTCCTTTTCTGTTTCAGTCTCCCCGTTTAAGCATCACTTCTACACTATGTGGCAACACAGCTGCCTGTCAGTCTGAGCCCCTTAGTCCAGGTCTGCACTCCCCTCGGTCTCAGGAGTGTGTGTGCTTCTTTGACCAGTACTGTGGTGATATTTCTGTGACTTGGTCACACCACATGCTTTCACAGGGGGGACAGTTGCAGGCAGGAAGAAGAAAAAAGCATGAAACAAACAAACAAAAGTCACACTCACAAAAAACACACAAATACACACACACACACACACACACACACACACACACACACACACACACACACGCACACGCACAGCTGAGAGTGAAGAACCATTAGATGCCTGGCCCCACGCAGTGTAGAAGACCTGACAACTAGTAGCATGATTAAAAAAAGAGATACGATGAAGACCACATCCTGTTTCAGTCAAGCCCAAAACATCAGCTTATTCTATCACATTAAGAGGCCCGCCCACCATACCTAGTGACTCCAGAAATACTGCTTTCACAATGAGCAATATTGGTTGAAATATTATAAGATGTCATAAGATGTGGTTGGCGACAACAATGCCAAAGAAATCCACATGCAAAGCCATCACTCAGTGCTGCAAAGGTGGCAAATACATTTTATTAGTGGCTTTCTGTCAGACAGATCATATCTATTTATACTTAGAACATAAAAAAATGCTTTTAGACGTGATAATTGTTGTCTTTCTGTGAAATGGCACAGCTAGAATCTATTTCTTGACTAAAGGTGACTGGGTGCTTAGAGATAGGTGAGTGTAGTTGAGACTATAAATACATGTAGTTCAGATTATATTTCTCTATCTACACCCTTGTACAAATTAATTGAAACAAATGAATTACCAATCATTTCATAAGATAAAAGGCCCCTTGAAAGGAAACATTTCCCATTCTTTTCTTTACAGGAAAGTGATAAATCAATTTATTTAAAGTAAATTTGAGTGGTCTGGTCTCAAGCCTGGTTCATTTCAGGTGCAATTTCAACAATTATTGCATCAGCCAGAGCCAGTCTTACGGAGCCCCAGAGATGTCATTGCAAGATATTTTTGCATCGTGAGAATGTGCACACGTTTTACTAAATCGTGCACATGTTTTACTAAACAGTGGTCTCATTTTACTAGATTGTGTGCACAATTTAGTATACTGTATTGTGTGCTCATATCTTGCAATGACGCCTCCAGGGTTATGTACTGTCTGACTTTCAGATGATCACATGATTAGCTTTCACACAGCCATCATCTGTGATGGACATGACTCTTAGGAATACAGTATATAATGCTACAGACTGTGAAGAACACACAAAAAAAGACCTATAGAGACATTGCAGTATTGCAACTGTCAGCCATGTGGCCAATCTGAAGGAAACAAAATCCATTTTTCCAAACTGCAAAGAAGATTATGGTTGAATCAGGAAGACAGCACCATCCTGATTTTACTCCAGAAAAGCAAAAAATGACCCTTCCAAAACAAGTTGCATAACAAGTTAATTGGAATTTAAATGGGACAGGAATTGATATTTGTTTATGCAACACTTGCAGATCTTAGAAGCAGGCAGAAAAGCATGAAAAAGCAAATCCCAACAAAGCCAATGACAGAAAGATGACATAACCACAAGAAAAGGAGAAAAGTGATATTCAGTAAATTAATTTTTTTGCCCAGGATGAGGGAAGAGCAGGGATGGATTACTGCACGGGCCTACCGGGCCCAGGCCCAGGGGCCCAAGGGGTCAGGGGGCCCTGAAGCCCAAGCCTTTGCATGGAATCATTGCCTCAATATCAACAAATCAGGATGTAGGCTATGAATCTGATTGAATTTAGTATTGGCCATCCCCAAAATGCACCAGAATACAGGAAATCACATCAAACAAATTAAAAAAATTCTGGGGGAGGACCCCCAACCCCCCCCTCCCACATATACGACAATAAGTGGGGGGCCCTTAATACATCTGGGCCCAGGGGCCCAAAAGTTCATAATCCCCCCATGGGGAAGAGAGAAATCTCCCACGCACACACAAGAAGATGCTTTGATGATGTTTCCGTTACAGCATCAGAACCTTAGTCAGTTAGTGAGTATCACAACAGAAACCTAAAGTCTGGTCCTAGCCAAGCGTCAAAGATGGTAAACAACGTCATGATCCAAAATAACATAATTCTCCAGATCTCAACATTATTTGGAATCTTTGGTCAATTAGCAAATGTCACCTTAGTTGAATGGACTGTACGCTTAAGAATAAGCTTATTTAGACACTGCTTCAAGTCTGGTACAAAAATCATCAGTGATACCATATTATACCGTCCAGTTTATATAATATACGAATTGATCGTCATAATGTATGATTGATCGTCATTCATGGAGAGATTTACCCTGGAAATCCAGAGTTCTCGCGAGAGCACAATGGAATTGCCTTCTGCGAGACACTGAGCAATGATGCATGTTACTTTTACCCCTTGCATCCCGGGGAACCAATCAAATCGGCGTATCTGATATATGCGGGCCAGAGGCAAGTTTAACTGATGACAACAGCGCTGCAACGTTGGAGGTCAGTAAACATTGGTCGTAGTGTTATCCAATTGTGTTGAAGTCTGAAATCATTCAGAGTAAACATTGGTCTAGTGTTATCCAATTGCGTGCAGTGAGTTTTTCAAATGCATGCTTGGTGCCGCCCCTCGAGTTGGGCCATTACATTGTTCGTGGCCAGACCCTTAATCTTTCTAGATTAACAGGGTATGAATTTTCCAGGCTAGGAGAGATTTGCATTCAAAGACATATTGTTGTAGCCTGGCGGGCCATCCGATATCATTGAAATGTATAGTCTGGAATCGAACAATTTACCTCGCTTAATCCAAGGGGCGGGCAGAGAATTGTCTTTCAAACTGCCTAGGCATGCAATAGGCCAGCGCTACGACCATATCCGTATCCGGTTGGCAAAACGGCAAATACATCCTTCTTCGAAAGGAATGACTTAAGTGCATTGTGTTGCTCAACTTTCAAAGAAAAGCACAAGTCCAACTCCTCCAAAGTTGACGCCAACGCCGATTTAAACAACGGCTCTTCGTTCGCCATAGCCACCTTCCTTGTTGTTCACAGTCGCAGGACTGTCGTTATCCTGTTAAGCCCGCCTTAAGACTCTCTAACAAAATAGAGCGCTGTGATTGGATGACGTCCACGGCGTCAGCCAATAGAAATCCCTATGGTTTGATACTAGACGTACAGGCTGAGCAAATTAATTTGCCGCCGCTAGGGTGCATCTAGATTTCTAGGCTAATATTGTTGATAAATAGGGATATCCATCCTGTGGCCACCATCAACCACCTCTTTGACTGTTTTTGCAATGACGGTTGGCATGTGTTTCAGTGGGGGTGCTTGCATAGGCATCATTTTGAAGGTGTTTTGTGTGTGTGTGTGTGGGTGTGTGTAAGGTGAAGGGGATGTGTCTATGTTGTGACACAGTATTTCAAAGGTCAGAGGCACTGAGGGGGCGAAAGAAAGCATGTTGTGCAGCTCTGGAAAGCCAGTCAAGAGACCCAGAGCTTCAACTACTACCATCAGGGTTGTTAAAAGGGCGAATATGTGTATACGTGTGCATGTGTGAGTGTGTGTGTGTGTGTGTGTGTGGGGGGGGGGGGGGGGGCTTTTCCACACCTCCAGGTTATCTTGGGTCTACCTCTCCTGTGCCTCCCCTCGGCTGTCCAAAAGAGGCTGGTTTTGGTGATATCATCAGGGTCCTTACAAAGAACCTAATAGGTCCTAATTATAAATAATGTACTTTGTGGCCAGAATACTTATTATCCTCCTCACACTTTAAGGGTAGAAGGAAGAAGGAAGTTTTCCGCATTTTGTTATGTCTCAGACTCATCTTAAAATGGATTCAATTAATTTTTTTCCTCATCAATCTACACACAATACTCCAACACTCCATAAAAAAGCAGGTGTTTGGAGTGTTTTGTAAATTTATAAAAAAAATAAAAGACTGAAATATCTATTTACATAAGTATTCAGACCCTTTGTTATGACACGCTCTGGTGCATCTTACTTCTATCATTGGTCCTTGAGATGCTTCTACAACTTGATTGGAGTCCACCTGTGCCTAAATGAATTCACTGGACATTATTAGGAAAGGCACACATTTCTTTAAATAAAGTCTCAGTTGATGGTGTATGTCTGAGTGAAAACCAAGCCATGAGGTCGAGAGAATTGTCCGTAGACCTGCGAGATAGGGTTCTGTGAAAACACAGAACTGGGGAAGGATACAAGAAAATTTCTGCAGCATTGAAAGTGCCCAAGAGCATGGTAGCCTCCATCATTCTCAAATGGAAAAGTTTGGATCAACCAACAGTCTTCCTAGATCTGGCCGCTCAGCCAAACTGAGTAATCCGGGATGAAGGGCCTTGGTCAGATATGTAACCATGGACCCAATGGTCACTATGAATGACATCCAGAATTCCTTTGAAAGGATGAGAGAAGCGTAAAGAAGGACTAACATCAGTGCAGCTCAGTGCCTGGTTTCTTCCACATATGCCATTGGGAGTTGTGGCCAAATAGTTTAGTCTTCGTTTCATCAGACCAGATGATTTTACTTTTACATCTGCCGTTTTATCAGACCAGATGATTACTTTTACATCTGCCTAGGGTCAGATACAGGACAGTAAGGTCTGTATACATGACAAATGCATATGATAGTCAGGTGTAGAGAATAGGACATGGTGTTTAAAGCCACCTGAGGTGAAAGAGGTGGGATGATTACATATCCGGTATGATAATGCATTAATCCTAATTTAGTCTCAGAAAGTTCAAATAGTCCAGCGTTGGAATTGTCCAGGCCAAGAGGGAATAAGAGTTGTCAAAGGGCATGTGGTGGTTCGGCAGTACGGGCCAGGAATCCGGGCAGAGTTGTCATAGGGAGGTGATGGGTCGCTAGGCTGTACGGGCCAGGTATCCAGGTAGGGGGACAGTAATAGGCGATGATAGGGCAGTCATGGGACTTCAGGTTGAGATGGGTGAGAAGAGGGCCAAGCACCCGGATGGCCAGTCACACAAGGACTCAGCAGGGTAGTCCATTCCAAAAATCCCTTAAGTGGGTGAAGTTCCACACCGCACCATACCTATGGGAGGCAGTAAAGAGGTATGTTTTAAGTCTAGACTTAAAAATAGGGAGGGTGTCTGCTAGTCGAATTGAGGAAGGGAGATTATTCAAGAGGAGGGGTGCGCGATAGCTGAAAGCTCTGCCTCCTACTGTAGTTTTTGAGATTTTTGGAATTACAAGAATGGAATTGTCAGTCAATAATGAAAGTAATTTACTGTGTAGAACTGTTTTGCCGTGGACTATGACAACATGGTTAAGTTAGTTTCCCTTTGCCAATGAGTTCAAATAATAAATGAGTGCAGATGCGTGTAGGCTATACTCTGTTAGGTTTTAGTAAAGCATGGTTCAGTGGAATACCTGTTCCATACGGTCTCACGTGCAAGCAGATTCCTTCAACTGTGCCTCTGACTATCAAAACACAGATGCACTGTTTTGTTACACTGCTTGCTGTTAAAGGCAGGGCTTTACACAAACATTTTTTTCCAGGAGCACTTGTGCACCTTGTTTGTTGGTGCAAACAAGCATGCATGGAAGTCTGGAGTTGCAGCGTTCTACCCTTGAAAAAAAGAGGAGTATTACGGGAGGTTTTGTCCCTGTTAGCTACAGCAATATTTTGCATATTGCAGCCAATCTGTCAACTGGGCTAAAAGGCATGTTACCTTTCCTTCTCTAAGTGCATTCTCAGAATCTCATCCTTTTCCTCCTATATCTGTTGAATTTGGTGGATTGAAGAAATTACTTTGCATCTTGGCTGGCTAGTTTAACTTTCCGCTTTTTCTGTGCGCCCTTGAATTTGATAGAAGTCACTAGCGGGAGGTGATGGGAGGTCGATGTTGCTGTGTATTTGGTAGACAAACATTGACGGTCTTTCGCACAAGTGCGCCAGATATTTTTTTGCACTTGCACGCCATCATTTTTACTCGCATGTGCCAGTGAAATGGCGCACTGTGGAGCCCTGGTTAAAAGGAATGACAGATGTCATTTTCATTGGTTTAAAGGATGTTACGCCCAAAACACACCCATGACTGATTAAGAACAAGACCAACCTTTTTGCGCCAGTTTGATAACAAAACCACCCCCATGTGGACGGGACAAACCCCGAAATTTGTTTAAGCTATTCGCCAGTGACCATGTGTTTTAGATCACCAAAATATAGCCCTCTGTTTTTATTTACAATTTACACACCTGCAACATTATATATATATATATATATATACATATATATAAATAAAACTCACCCTATACATAAACTACCCGCTGCCTCAAGCCACTTGTACAGATACAATGACTTTAAGTTGAAGGGATGAATAAGACAGAAAAACAGAGAGAAAGAGAAAGAGAAAGAGTTTCAAGTAGACAAAGCATAAGAGTAGGCCTATTTGTGTGTACGTACGTGTGTAGCAGATAAAAAGAGGCCTGCTTGTGGCTTTGATCTCTGAAGTTATTTCTGGCCAAGGTTAAGTTCATGACAATATCAGCCCTGGTGATGGTTTACACTGTGGTGTGTGGTTATGGAATGAGCTGTCATTGCACGTCAAGATCACTAAGCATCACAGTACACCCTATAGACACTCATCTCAGTAACACTGTGTAAAAACTTAAGAAACACTGGTTTTAATACAAGCCAAATTGAAATGTTGAGTATATTTTTGTGAGGTAAGCTTGGCACTAAGTGGTAGTAACAAAGAAATAACACAACACAACATGCTGTGAAATGAACAAATTCTCCATACATAGTTATTCATCATACATTTCATTATTTTTGACAACAAGGATCCAGACAATAGTGTGCAGTCATTATTATGACCGCCGCGCAGCGAAGCGGCGGTCATATAGGTTTAGTCAGATTTTAATTTTTTTTATTTTTCGCATGTCCAAATTTCCGTCAAGGATTCCCGGGACACTGAAAGACCGGGGTAGACGAAACTTGGTGGGCATGTAACCCCATATGGATAGCATGGAACCATCGTTTTTCGTTTTGATCTGTAGCCCCCCCGCTGTACTGGACCCCCCGAAAGGAGGATAGGGCAGACACAGTTTTCTGTGAATATCTTGAGAACCGTATGGCCTAGGATGACCAATTTTTTCTGTATGTTTGCCTCCAGGGGTCATGTTAACCCATTCCATGTGCACACATGTGCATAAACAGATACACACGCACACACATACATTCACAGTAATCATACGTATGACACATACTCACACAGTAGACATATGTACGCATGCATGCACATGCACAAACACACATACGCAAGCAAACACACAAGCACACACACACACACACACATAAACATAAACGTGTACACGCACACATGCTCACAATTCAAGAATTTCTCAGAATTATGAACAGGCAAGATGGGGGTGGGGTTGTATAACATGAATTTTACATGTGAAATCTATGAACTAATCATGTTTTGGTACTTGTTGTCTAGCAGATACCAGTGAGAATTTAGTGTGGATAATGCAATTTAGTGAGACAGTTAAAATCATAAAGGCCTTTCAGCGTGATTTATTTTTGTGGAAAAAATGTGCTGGACTGGGCGGCGGTCATATTTTGTACCGCTCTGCGGTACATCTAGTTCTAAAGAGTTTTCATAGCTCTGAAATAAGAAAAAATAGCCATGTGAGATACTGTATATGAATGTTTAGTACCAGCTCAAGAATCATCTGATTGCTATCATAACTCATGTTGATATTCATAACAGGCCAAACATTGTCAACTGGACTGAGATCACAGACCTTTGGCAAGAAAACGGGAGAAGGGTGAGCTGGAACATTTCTCTCCATTCTAAACTGTCAGTTGCACTTTCATAACCACATCTTAAAGAGTTTCCGGATAGGCCACCACAAAGAGTCAAGGGCTAAAAACCCCCATTGCCCTTCATCTATGTTAGCAGTAAGAGGTGACATTTTGACTCATCGCATTTCTAAAGAAACGTTGCAATGAGTTCTGTCAGCTCATGCCTCTGATGCTAGATTAGGCTGAGGGTTATTTCACATCCCCTCTCTGGTTAGTGCAAAACTCAGCTCAACAGTTAACTGATTGTACATTTTCCATTCTTTTGTAAATGCATCAGGGTTGTGAAATATTACTTAAAGGGCATACATGCATTGTTATGTGCTGCTAAACATTTTAAAGATATTTTAAGTAAAATAGTGTAATCAGAAATATTGTAAACAGTGACAATTCATTTCTAAATACATTCAAAATTATTTCTAAATATTTTGGAAAATATTTTACTTTTGACAGTATGTTTAAACGTATGAAATTGATATATTAATGCTCGCCTGTCATATCCTGAATATAATGTCATTATTTAAGATGGTATTTTCACTCTCTCACCCCAATCACTGAAATCATCAAATAATGTAGCTTGTTTGAATTTTCTGTTATTTCCAAATGAGATTGGTTTTATGTTACCTTTTGATGTCTGGGCATGAGGTGCCAACACAATGTATTAAATATGGCAAGCTGTTTAATACAGCAGTAATTCACGCAAGTGACACTGTCCTAAGCTAGAATTGACATTTATTTTGGTCTAGGTTGTGAAAGGAGTGAGGTGTTGTGAGATCACTTGTTTGAGAGTAGAATGTTTGCATATGTGTGTGTACATGGGTGGATGGCTAGGTGTGTAGGTGAAGTGTTGTATATATGTGGGTATGTGTATTTATATAGGTGTGTAGGTGGAGTTTTGTATATATATGCGGTGGGACCAGAAGGAAATGCTTGCATGCAGAAAGTGTAAAACATAACTTCTGCGGTGAGCAAGGCGTGAAAAGCACAAGCAGCTTAGGTGCCTCCACCCTTCTTGTCCATTGCCATCAGAGCCTTCTTTAGTCGCTGGTTCACAATGTTTCTCTCTGTCCACCTCACTGATAGGGGTGGGGGGCAAGGATAGCCAAAGAGGGGGCAAGACAAAGAGAGAGAGAAAGAAAACAGACACAGATAAAAGTAAATTGTAGTAAGAAATCATCAGCATAAACAAAAAGCATAGTCTATTTATAGATTTATAGTGGTGGAGGTAGCGTAGTGGTTAAGGAACTGAGCTAGCATGAAGTAGCCTGAAAAAGTTGTGGGTTAAATACCCTGATTCCACCATTGCACCCTTGAGCAAGGCACTTAACCCCAAGTTGCTCCCGGGACAGTGGCCCTTGTAATATAATTGACGTATGCAAGTCGTTACGTTTGGATGAAAAGCATCTGTTACATAAATGTAATATCCCTAAAATATTGGTCCAGAACAAGACTGAAATCCCTACCATAAATAGCTCACATCAGTGAGAAGTGGCATGTATGGAAGGAAGGGTGGAGGAGAATCATCATACCCATGTCGTCAGTCTTTCGGCCATACCACTTCTGGGGGTCAATGGGGGCGGGGGGCAAAGGGTGACTCATGTAGGAGTCCTTCACAAGGGATGACCACTCCGACGGTGCCCCTGCAAAAATCAAGTTCACAAGAACAGCCAAAAATGACAACAAAAACCCACACATGGATGATAGCCCAAGCTCGCTTCACAAAATGTTGTTTTTGTTTTAAAAATTGTGTTGACATTTTAATCTTCATAAATTCCAGGAAGCAACTGTATAAACTGTAGGCCTACTGATAGTTATCAGAATATGTTATCAGTTGCTACAAGTTATCAGTTGCTAGTTTTTAGCAATGCTGCTGCTGATGGTGTCAGCCAACACAACTGGCTGACAATATTTTGAAAGTATCCTAAGATCAAACTAATTGCATGTGCCTGCAGAGTTTTTGAAGACTTGTCAATGGGTTTACTACCACCAAGAGTAATTTAAAAAAATAATCTCTTTCTAAATGCACACATATGGTTTCAAAATGCATCTATTTGAGGCCATTGTAAGGAATAGATACTTCTATTGATAAATAGATACTTTAATGATCCCGAAGGAAAATTCAGGCATTCCAAAGGAGCAGAGCTCCTGGATAGGCCGTCACTCACATCCAGGCATGGAGCTACATCAGGGCTAGGGGAGATTATAGCCCCAGAAATCGGCATAGCCCCGCCTCAGCCCCCTTGTCTGTGGCGGAGGCACATTTATGCATTATCATGAAAATTGGTTATTTTCTGAGCACCCCAGCACATATAAGTCAAGCCCCCCAACCCCCTTAGCCTCGGTATAGAAAAAAATCCTGGTGCTGTGCCTGCTCACACCAATGCCAAAATGAATGAATGAATCAATGAATGGATGGATGGATGGATGGATGGATGGATGAATGAATGATATTTGCTGGTGATACCTGGGAAGATGTTGGTGCGCATGCAGTGGCTCAGGCTGTGGTAGGAGTTGTGGGAGTCTGCAAATACAGCACTAGTGCCTGCGTAGTGAGGAGCCTTCAGAGGAGGCACCTGTGGAGCAACCAACTTTCTCATCTAGTGCACACATGCGCACGCACACACACAGGCACAAACACACATGGGTTGCACTCTGTGCATACAAAAAATGTGCTATATAAATAAAAGTGACTTGACACACAAAAATGCATCCCCAAAAACGAATTACAGAAATGTGTACACATAGACATACCATGTACCCTATATCATGACTGAAAACCAAAGAAAGCTATAGTTCATTGACTATGTTGCCTAAAAAAGTATCTTTATTTTTTGTATTCTGTCTTGACCTTCACCACAACCAGTTTGAGCTCACCTTTGATTTTCCTTCGTCCATTTCACCCGAGTTACTACTTATTCCCGTAGGCTACACCACTTAAAAACAACAGGGCATAATAGAATGACGAATAGTTAAATTACGAGACATGGGTTAGGCTTCAGTGACTACACAAAAGGCACAAACACACTAGGCTAATAGCCCACCGACCAAGACAGAGAGAGATGGATGTGCAGAGTGAACAGTCTTTGCTGACTGCAGAGCTGATATTGTTTGCTTGGACTCAAGCCAAGGTAGGCTACACCACATAATTGTTTTATTAGGCTATTCTCGTAGACCTACCTGGGCGAGGTGCGAATTAATCGAACCAAAACATATCTGGATAGCAAACTAGTACCGCCTACAATGGCATGTGAATAACATGTAGGCTAGCATGTATAGAATGTCATACATTTAACGCTTACCTTCGTGAGACCACATCAATTAGCTTATCAAGAAAATTAACAAGAAAAGACACGCCCTCTTTAGTTATTTGAACTATGTCCGTATACAGTTCAATGTGGGCATTCAGTACCACCCGATTAACAATACTGAATACTTTATGGCAAATGATCCTCAAAAGCACAAAATGAACGTCCTTGTTATACTTACATTGATAACTTCTCACGCCGTGTAGACTCTTTGCTGACACCTAAGCTATCTTGTGTGTAGTTTATAAATGAATGATTTACCTCAGCCGACCCCCTGCTTGGATTTCCATGCGGATAGGGTTGCTGTGATGTCATAATTGAGGATTGCATGGCCTTTCAGATGTTACGTCTGCTATCTGATCCCCTGCAAATTCTTCGGCGCAGTAACAACACTTACGCAAAACACCATTAAACTTTTATTTCGGAATGTACTCGACTATTAATTACTTTCTGGTAGATGTTGAACGCACGTGTACACGTGTGCTTCCGTGACTATGCTTACCTTTTCAGATTCGGCCATGCATTTTTTCACCCAACATCATCACTACACAAATATTTGGAATACTTTAATTTTATTTATTTTACATTCAGTTAACAAAAACATCAAGTTGTGAACAAAAGCAAAAAGTTCAAATTTCCTCCACTGTTCATTTTGTTGGTTTGTTTATTTTTTTCTGTTGTTGGTTGATTTGATTTGATTTGGTTACACCACACATTGTCAAAACATGGCTACCATGACAACACACAACATCAACTAATAATAATAATAATAATAATAATAATAATAATAATAATAATAATACAAAAGTTGTCATATTTATATATTTACACACCCTCCCACCCTTAGAAATGGGTTGGTGTTTAGTGCCTCCTCCCTTCTCAGGGCAGAAACTCCTCAGTGGCTGTTCAGTGTCATCTTAAGTGGGAGCAAACTTCTTGGCTTGTGCCCTCACACGCTTTTCATAGTCCATTCTGTTCTGACTGAAAAGTAAGAAGAACACCCACATTCATAAAATGTTTGACAGATGGGTGCAGGGGGGGTCATTAGGTACACACACATGCACACACACACACATACCTATATTAAACTGTAAACTCAAAAATTCAACTTCAATGGGCCCTCATACCAGTATATTGTGTAGGCCTCTGCCTGTGCTGGATCTTGGATGTTGGGTTCATTCAGCAGCTCCTGAATGCCTAGCAAGATCTGCAAAGGTCGACAAATACTTGTTCAGTCTTGACCTTAAGAATTGTATGTGGGTGGAGAGTCAGATAATAAATAAAACTGAAATGGGGGAACAGGGGCAGTTTAAGAGAATGTTTGCATGTGTGTTTGGGGGCATGCATGCTCAGGTGTGTGTGTGTGTGTGTTTGCTCAGGCTACGTGTGTCTGTGTTGATGCATTAGTGCTCTTAGCTCTTGCCTGTTTAATTGTAATGGCTGGCCTCCAGTCCTTTTCCTCCTCCAGGATGGACAGACACACAGTGCCTGAGGGGTACACGTTGGGATGGAAGATCGGTGGCTCAAACTTACCTGCCAGTAGGAACACACATAAGAAATCATCATCTAATAAATTACACAAGATTACAAAAATAGACTATGGGCCCTAATTTAAATATCAGGCAGAGTGCAAAGTTGAGAAACGAGTATGTGTGCCGTGCATGAACTAAAGCTGTCATGTGATGAGTGGGAATGGAGCTGACCCACTGACCTTTGTGCTTAGGATCTTGCTACATTTTTACAAAAGGATTTTGCCAAGTTACTAAATTAGCCTTTGTTAGCCTTCAGATTTAGCACTTTGCCTGACATTTATATTAGGGCTCTATGAATTACTTTGTGGTAAGGTTTGCTGCGCACAAGTGTTGGCCTTAGTTCCCTGTTTTATAGTATTTTTATAGTATTTAAAGCATCATGATACTAAAATACTAACTCTTGAGTCCTCTGGCCAGTGATGCCACTACAGGGCAGGAGTAACCAATGGCTTGTTATGTACTCACATTTGGGTGGTGAAGAAGGGTAATCATCCTTAAAGAGCATGCGAAGCTTATACAGACCTCCCTCCCACAACGTCTGCAGAAGAACACACACAGAACAACACACTGTCTGATCTGGAGTAATTCAATGAGTTCACAAAAAATACATCAGTCAATGACAGAGTGAGAGGAAAGCTGTTATATGTGCTACTTAATTCCTCAAAAACATACTCTGGTTCTGCTCATTCTACTCAAAATATGACCCAAGACCAAGTTTCAGATCACCTCGCATCCAGACGTCTACTTACCCCTTTCTTCCCAGGGATGGCACATTCCCAGTTCATCAGATTCATGGTGCCATCAGGGTTCTTGGTTGGCACAGCAACAAATCCCTGATTGTGTTAAAGAGGTACAGAAATTCTTTCATATGTAGTCTATGAAAGTAGTCAAGATAAATACGCCCACTTATACATGCATTACAAGGGTCAGTGCTAGTAGGGCATAATCGTTATGTAAAATCTATCTGCAGCCAAAATATTCAAGGACACATAATATGACATAACATATATAGGACAGTCAAATCGCAATAAAAGAACGATGGATTGTTGCTTACAAATGGATGGTCTTTTCTCCAAGCTTTGCGCTCCTGCGACAATCTACTGAGGGCTATGCCAGACATGGCGTGGCATTAACACCGTCCTATGGACAGAAGCGGGATTGCATGTGATTACAGATAGCGATCTAACAGTTATTTCATCAGTCTAGCTGCTACCTGAGTTCCCGCGTCAAACTTTTATTTCTTCGGTTTGGAAAAAAGGATGTGTTAAACCAAACAAGGCCAGAAAATGACATTTACCAAATGTAGTCAAGGCTTACCCTAGATTTCTGCTGTTTCTAGTCAACGATGCCGTTTACTTAGTTATTCTAGCTAGCTAGCGATAGTAAGCTAGCTAGCTCCAAACACCCTACAGGAGCGAGTAGCTATCTAGTTTATTTGAAAAGACAAACAAGTTGCCTTTGCAGTGTTAAGCAGTAAGTACGTCTTCATGAGATACTACAAAGAACGTTAAACTTCGTTTGTTAAGCCTGAACCGACTTACAGTCGCTTTTAATGTAAACAACTGGTTAGAGGGAAAACACGAATCTGCTGTCAACTACAGGACCCCAATTTGTTTTTACTTTCAGGACCCTCAGGCATTATCACGGATGACCTCCTTCGTACTCCATGATCCGCCATGGTTAGTGTGTCGTCATGAGCGAAAACCTCGAAATCCACAATACATATGACATTTAAGAAAGGAAACAATTGCACGAGTAGCAGCTAGTATTTCTTGACTAGAGCTGTTATCAAATGGTAAATTGGTAAAATGATTGTACCCAGAGTATGTCTATATTTTGAAATATTGGCTAAGCCAATTAAATAGCCCAGTTAAGATGATTCATTAGGCCTACATATTGGGTCACCCTGGTAGTATCCAGGGCACCCATACTGATTTAAGACGAAAGTATCAGTTAGTGGATGTTGGTATTACATTTAAAACATGTTATTGGTCATGAACATGCCCCGCTCATCATGGCCGTCATGGTGGCTACACATCGTCGACTTCTCTTTAAATAGCCTACACGCCCCTTTTCGCGCTTCTTTCAAAATGTAGTAAAGTAATTTGTGTTAATACCTGGAAAAGTGTTATCGGCTTTGTTAAATAACTTACAACTACGTTGCTATTAAGTAAAATAAAAAGCTCAGTCAACTGTGACCGATGACTATAAATCTGTCAGGCTTATTAAGGGACTCCTAAAATATCATTGAAACCGGATTGTACCGGCTTTTCATTGCGCCCTGCTATGTCAGTAACTTTGATTCATCAGCCTCTTGGTAGCCTATGCTCTTGTTGGCCTTTACTTAACTTAAGGAATAGAATGGGACATCACTGAACGTCTAAACACACTTGAAAGTTAGCTATCAACTGTGAGAAAGTCTGATTAATATGTTTTTTTGGAGGTTATATCGTCATGCTCTAACAAGTCAGTTCATTTCAGGGTCATAACATTTTAATAATAATAATAATAAAAAAACATATTTGAAAATAGAGTTTGTTTATTATTATATTTCAATTACATTGGCGGAAATATTTGATACACTATGCCTTTTTTGTACTGTACAGTGATAATTAATAGACTTCTTATAAACAAGGTTAAATCAGTAGGCCTATTCAAAAGTGCACGTTATTTTCACATATACCTACCTACCTTACCCCAAGCCTAAAACAGGGCTTAGGCTATTCTTTATTGTTAAACTTGCCATATCCATCAACACAACATAATTTCTGAACATTCATAGTCTATTCACATAGGCCTACCAGGATTAGTGACTGGCAAACAAATACAAGGCAAATACAATACAAAAACAAGGTATTGCCCAATTCCTCTTTAAAACATTGCCATTATAACAAAGTAACTTAACTCTGAAAAAGGATTTATGAGCATCAGATTAGGGCCAATCAAAGGGTCTGCATCTGATTAAAGCAGAGACCTTACTCAGGGGTCCCTCATCAACAGTTTCTGCTGAGAGGCAATAGACAGACTCACCAGTCTTACACAGCACCTTTAAAGTATACAGGCACTAAATCTTCTTAATGCCACACCTTTAATTTAATGTTAATATCCTGAAGTTTGTGTATGCACAATGTAAGAGTAAATTCTGAGGGTCAGACAGCTGGAGTACAGTGCATCATCATAGGTTGTGGGAACACTTTGTAGCCTTGGCCATGTAATTTGAACTTTGCACTGGAGTGTATCGCACTGATGTTGCAAACCTCTCTGATGCACTGTATTCTACCAAACACTAAACATTTCAAAACCTACAGTTATCATAGGTATGTGCTCTTCAGACCACACTGGTGGCCTCACGCCTGTTTTCCTTTTCCCTCTGAGACGACGTGCTCCGGTGCCGCCCTGGCAAACCACTCTGACCAAGAACCATCGTACAGGCATACACCTGGATGCCCACACAGGTGCGCTGCCAGAGCAATGTGGCACGCTGTCACACCCGAGCCACAAGTGACCCAAAAGGGCTTCTTCAGGTCCACTCCAGCCTCGTGGAACATCTGGGCCAGCTCCTCAGGGTCCTTCTCCAACCCCGCGGAATCCATGAAGTTAGGGAACGGCATGTTGATGGTACCTGGGATGTGCCCTGGCTCAGTGGCTATTTGATGGGGAGGGGAGTAAAGTGTGTGTGACAGAGAGATGTAATGTGTGTGTGTGTGCAGAAGAGAGTGAAAGAGATATAGAGAGAGAAACCAAGAGAACAAATATCAGTAAGAGAAAGAGAGAGTGTGAGTGTTGTCACTTAGGCCAAAATGTTTTTGTTTGTTTTTGTCTGATTATTCATTTTTAACTAGGGGCTGTGTTTATTTTATGTTATTTTTATAGCCCAACTCAGCTTGGCAGCACCAACATGCAGGCTATGTAGTCAGATTGCGCAACCTGTTGTAAATTAACTACTGTTTTTTCCAACAACTGATAACCTATTAACCTGCAGCTACTGTACAGATAGGCCTAATGCAACTATATAGCATGCCCTGACCCTGAGTAGATGGCAGAAAATGTCAGCCTGTAGGCCTATTCAAATTGTCAATCAAAATGCATTTTGTGTCATGCCCAACTGTGTCATTTGAATTAAGCGTAGCCTACAGCTAGAACTGAACAGAACCGAATGCAGCTTACTTGGTCTTGGCTCTGGTTCAATGCCACGAAATCTTCCACTAGCCCTTGCGTCAACGACTTGGAACTGTTTAGTTGTTAAATTTTCTAGTACGTCTTCGTAGGTCTTCACCCAAGAGCTGTTGGTAGTAGTTGAATGAAACTCTGCTCGTTCCGGTTCGGAGTACTCTGAAGAAACGGGGTGACCCTCATTCAGCCAGTTTTTCATTCCCCCGCTTAGCACAGATACCGATTCGTGGCCGAAGAACCTGAACATCCACCAAACCCGTGGTGCTGCGAATCCCCCGAAGTCGCTGGTATCATAAACGACTACATGTGTGTCATTACTGATTCCTAAATTTCCCACGTATGCAGCAAACTCGGTGTCGGTAGGTAGCATGTGATCGAAGGTGGAAGTTTTATCGCAGCATTCGTCGATGTCGAAGAAGGAGGCACCGGGTATATGTCTCTGGTTGAATTCTTCTAGAACATTACGATTAAATTTAGGGAGATACCAAGAGGAGTCGAGAATTCGGAGCTTAGGTCCCACTTTGTTGTTTTTAATTGCTTCGGCAAGCCACTTTGCAGCGACTAGCGCACGAACCTGGCCTGCCATTATACTTGCTTCACCCCCTATGTTGGTTTGTTATTAACAGTCCCCTCTTGTGGTGGATGCACAAACCGCAAGTGCTTTAAGCGGCATGGCGCCATCATAACTTCCCCAAAAAAATCAACATTCCTTGATGTTGGTAAGCCATGTGTAGCCTATATTTTAATGCCAGGAGGATCAATGTAGAAATGTAAAATCCATTATTAGGGCATCTGTCATTTTCTGGTGTTTTTGTTTGTCCAAATCCTCTGATTCATGTGTGCATATAACAAAATTGGAGGCGTATATTGACTGAATAAGTCTGCCATCTTATAATTATGATTAATAACAGACGACTCATGCTGACACTACCACTTCAGGTTCACCAAAGTAGATTAACATTTAGTGAGAAGTAAGCCTAGCCTACTGTAAATCATCTGATCTCTCTATATGCCATCATCACCCATACCAAATTTTCAGTGAGCCATTAGCTGGAATTCTCCTAAAACTGTTTGGCTCTTATGTGTTTACGATTGAGTATGAGTTTTTGTGGATGAAAGAAGCCTCTTTTCTTTGTCTATTGTGTCGTGCCACACTTACCTCAGAGACCCAGCTGTGGTTTGGCCTTGTGGTGTCCTGCTGGAACGAGCACCATATCACGCGGCCTAGGGAGCGGTAGCATGGCGTCCATCCTAATGTGTGTGTGTGTGTCATGGGGATACACTTATCCTGTCAATGCATGTCTTGTGTATCAGGTTGTTTGGGGCTGTCGGTGTGGAGACCTGTGATAATTGGCATCTGGGGCTAACTTGACGCCTGCTTCTGTTTGAGCAGGACATAACTGATTTCCTGAGGTAATTTACCTGTTGTGATAGAATCCTGACATGGAAAGAAGGCTGAGTGAGTGAGATGTTTTTTAAGCAGTACATGCTGACTTTAATTCCAGCTATCAAACTGTGTGTGTGTGTTTCTTATGTACATATTATATAAACTGTATTTCTAATATTCAATTGTAGTAATTATTCAATAACTAAATAAATCTAAAACCAACACTTGCTAAAAGGTAAAAAGAACAATAAATGTTTTGTTAATAATCTTTATTCATTGATATGTTGAAAAGCAATAATAGTGTAAGGTTTAGAAACTGAGTAGCCTATCAGCTGGTTCTGGAAATAATTCATTTTTCAGACTAATAATTGAAGTATTACATCAAGTCTCAATCACTTCATAGGTACATGATAATCCGCAAATTAGAAATAAATGAATCAGATACAATGAAATGAAAAACTGTGAAAAAACATGAGTGGCAATACAGATAAAAAATAGTTAGATGGAAAAATCAAAAGCATAAAATGACATTAAAATGTATTTTTAAAAGGATATTTTGTGCTAAGATCATAGCATGCTCTAAAATAATAAAATCGTATAAAATCACTATTAGCAGATCCACTTAAAATGCCTCCTAAACATCCTTTATGACAAACAATCAAATATCAAAAGGCTGAAACATCACAATGCCTAAAAATCGGATTCTTTGATTAAAAAATATTTGTGTAAGTAGTGTAATTGACATTTGAAATAACTATCATATCACTCATGTTGTCCACAAACTCTGAATTTTCTGAATGGGAACAATGTTTAAGGCATGTATTTCTTGGCTTTCATTCGTGGTATGATGTGCATGTCTCTGACATCATTATGCTGAAGAAGCCAACATAAGTAGCGCTCAGTGCCCATGCCCCACCCACTGGTGCGTAAAGGGATGACCTGTCTCATGTTAATGTACCATTTGTATGATTCTTCGGGAACAGCATGGTGCCTCAAGGCCTCTTGCACTGTCTCTGGGTTAGGGTGGCGCTCTCCCAGGCCTACAGTCTCACCCAGTCCCAGCAGGAGATCGGCGGCCTTGGCTTTAGATCGGCCCGAGCCTTCTACATATGCCTGATAGAATGGCACTCCAAGGTGATCCATTTCTGTCAGCCAAACGACACCACCGTACTTCTCGATCATGACCCGCTCACCTTTCCGAGTGAGCTTTCTGCCAAACTGAGGCTGGCCCTCTTGAACCCACTCCAGACAGTCAGGGGATGGCATCATAGGGATGGCTTGTTCCAAGGTGACCCTTGGGAGGGGTTTCCCCCCTTCAAGCTTTTTCAGCAGGTCCTGTGCATGGGACAGAGTACCAGCTGTCCTCAGGATGATCTGAGAGTGTTTCTTTAGCATTTGTTGCGTTATGTGGGCCACAAAGCTCTCGGCCACAGATATGGCGGCATCCATATTGCCCAGAAGTTCACATTCAATGTGGTAGAACTGGTTCAGATGTGTGGCATCAGGATCTTCTCCCCGAAAACTGGGTGAGACGTAGTAGGCTCCGGGTAGACCTTCCTGGAACCGCAGGAAATATTCAAGGACAAACTGCATGGAGTCAGCCAAGTAGACATCTTGTCCCAGCATGTTGACAAACACAGGCTCTGAGTCAGACCCAAGACCCATTGGGGATGAGATAGTGTCAGTGGTGATGGGGGTCAAAGCATAAGCATAATGACAGATGTTATGGAAATACTCTACAGTGCTGTGGAAGAGGGTGCTCTGGATCTGGAAGAGATTTTTGTACCATTGGTTGGTTATCGCTAATGTGGCATGGCTTTGAGGATTCTCCCATGACCTTGGGGCTTTGTTCTGTGTGATCTGAGTGTGGACCTTTTTGAGTTCTTCTGGTGATGCGGGTGGGCCATTGGCCGAGGTGACAAACCCTGGGTAGGTTTGAGAAAACTGTGGTGGCACAGCAGTGACCTCTGGACAGGATAAAGCCACTAAGGGAATCAACTTTGCATGGGCATAATCGATTTCAAAGCCCTCGAAAATGAGAGCCACTCCCTGGGCCCTCATACCTTCCTGCAAGAGCTGTGCAACTTTTCGGGCAGCTAGGATGAGGGCTGTGTAGTCTGCTTCTTCTAGACGGAAGATGTCACTGGAGAATGGTTTGCGGGGCACCAGAACTGTGAGTCCAGGTGTGTTGGGGAAGGGAGTTAGAAAGGCTACATGACTGTTGTCCTCCCACACTCGCCACTGTTTCTCTTCGCCACGTACAATTCGTGAGAAAAGATTGTTATGTGATGGGTCTCCCAGGAAGTCATAGCAGGATGGAGCATTAGGTGTTGGAAGCTTAGCTCGTATCTTGGCTTGGATGCTATCAAGGTAAGCATCTTCACAACGTGGGCCACTCTTAGAGCAGCAGTAGCCTGGATCATTGGGGTTAAACTCTTCTTCCCCAGCAAGGTGTGGTCTCCAGCTAGGTTCCAGGCCATGCAGAGGCAGTACTTTGATCTGGACAGGCTGGTCTTCCTGGGGATGGACTACAAGGGCACAACGGTGAACCCCAAGTCGTTCACAAAGCAGATTTGCAACTCTTCGGGCCCCCAGTAGCATCGTTATGAAGTCATGAACAGTAAGCTGGAAAATGCTACAAGGACCATTGAAAGATTTGCGGGTTAGTACAGTGGCTCCGGGAGTCCATGGGTCAGGTTGTAAGTAAGCAACCAGTTCATTAGTCTCCCAGATTGTGTTGGAGAAGGTGATTGCTGGTTTGAAGACTTCTGCACGAATTGTGTTGTTGACCATTGATGCGACAAACATGACAGCTGCATTTGTCTCGATCACAGCTTGGCCTTTGTGATCCACTGCAATGATTCCAGCCTGGCAGCCTTTCAGGTTCTCAGAGATCACCTCCCGACAGGCCTGTTGGAGTGTGTAGCCTTTGTGACTGTACAGACTAGCAACTCTTTGAGCAACGGTTTGCCTGAGGAAAACATCACCGTCACCGGAACATGTCACTGCCACTTTCTCGTCAGCGTATACTCCTGCACCCACCACAGCAGTGTCGCCCACTCTGCCTTTCCATTTGCCCACAAGCCCACCAGTTGAGGTTGCAGCTGCCAGTTTACCCCATCTATCCAGGGCAACTGCGCCAACAGTTTGTGGGTGATTGTTTTTGGTGGACTGGATACTGTTGAGTTTGGCATCCAACTCTCTATGGCGCACATCGGTGTCAAAATACTCAGCTCCCACTGGCTTGTCTTTTTCTGGTAATCCCTGTAGAAACTCTTCAGCCCCATCCCCAACCAGCAGAGAGTGCACACTTTTCTCCATGACTTGTCTGGCTGCCTTCACTGGATTTTTCACAGTACGCAAGCAGGCCACTGATCCTGAGTTACTGCCATTACCATCCACTATGGAAGCCTCTAGCTCATGTTGGCCATCTTTGTTGTAGACAGCACCTTTGCCAGCATTGAAGAGAAAGCAGTCCTCCAGGGCTACCACACTCCTCTCCACTGCGTCTAAGCTGCTCCCTCCATTTCTCAGTACTTGTGCTCCAAGGCTTAGGGCAGTTTCCAGGGCAAACTCAAGGACCTCCACCACCTTTTGGTTTAATGACACATCTTCACCAGCTCCACCATGAATCACCAATGTGAAATCCGGTTTCATTTCCGATGACTGTGGTAGTTTGCTGCACACATTAGGACCTTTGTGAATTCGAGCTTCAGTGTTTACATTCATTCTGAACTCATCTCCCCCCTGCAGAATACACTCAAGTGCCCCCATCTGCCCAGCAACGGCATATCTAAGTGCCAGGAGCATAATTAGCTTCAGTGTCACTTGCAGGTTTGTGTGAAGTTTGTCCAATATACTTGCAAAGCTACCTTTTCCATTCAGGACAATACGAACCCGGTCTTTTCTTCCAAGGTAGGTGACTGCTAGCTGGTCACGCGCATACACATTTCCAACTGCACATTCCACACCTTCCATCAGGTCTTTTCCTGTGAGGTACACAGACGGACATCCAAAAGGATCCAGAAACTTTTTCAAGGGATTGTTTGAGGACATGGAATGACGCAAGACTGCCAAGTGAGGCCCTACACCTTGTCCACTCTTTGTGGCTTTAATTAGATTTTTGTGCTCAAAAAGTGCTAAATGGAACAAGCCTATGAGTTCCTTGGTGTACCGAGGATTCCCATCTGGACCAATGCAAGTAGCAAGTGTGCTAATTAACTGCCGAGATCTGGACGTAAGGGAGTATGTGGGATCACAGCGACCATGTTTGAAATGGCGCATGTGTGTAGGAGTGACAAGGATGTATTTTGCAGCTGATTCCCCAAGTGTTTGTCTCAAGGCTAGCTGCAGGGAAAAGTTGACCCAAGCATCATAAACCCCTCGTTGGCTCCTCAGGATGGTGAAAACATCAGGATAAGACGACATTTCAAAAGTGAGAATAGGGTGGGTTTCTGGGGTAGATATTTCAGCAGGTTGACTTGGCATGGCTATACCTTCCAATTGAAATGTTAAGGGTTTGGGTTTTGTCAAGCTAGTGTCAAGAGCTACAGATTTATTCTCTGTCTGGGCATGGATGAAGTTTCTATTCTGTGACTCTGACAGATAAAAGACACTTTCAGCCACAAGCCCAGCCACCATTCCATCCACAGCACTATGTTCAAACAGCAAGCCTGCTGCACTGTCTTTGAACACCACCATGTTAACCACCTGTAAAGAATAAAAGAGTTTTTTACCCTAAAATCATTTTCTTCAGTCCACTTGATTAAAGGAATGTTCCGGAGCAAAAACAACTTAGGATCTATTTCCACAAGCTAACAGGTTCTAACCTCAGTTGTTTGAGAGTATAATTATGTTAATCGGTGCAGTTTTGAGCAAGACAGTCGTTTGCATAACACCAAATTGTCTTACAATGCAAGCAAAGGGCATAGACACACGTCAAAAACAAACTCTATTTTTCACCACTGACAAGGTTCAAAATACAGTAGAATGACACTTCTGTGGTAGTGTGGTGAGGTTCTCCACACACAAATTTAAGTATTGTAAACGTTGTAAGTGTTTCAAAAGGTTATAAAAAAAATTATTTTCTGAATATTTTAGCCTACCTTAGCTGTCTTCTTGTCGCTGCCATCTTGGATGAAAGGCCTAACAAGTCGATTAACAAATGCAGCGCAGACGACAGTCAATGAACGCTATAGGAGAGTAGCTGTCTGCGTTCAAACAAATGCATGAATACTTAGCTGTTTGTGACAATATAGGCTAGTATCGATATTAACATTGAAAAGGAGTGTCGTGGAAAAGTCCACTTCCAAATCCTGTTAGTCAATTAGCAATTTTCAGCTAACACTTAGCTATTAGCACTCTAGATCAAGCATCCAAACGAGACAATGTAGACGGAAGACTCTGAAGATTGTTGATCATTATTCACCGTATTGCAGTGAGAATTGAGCCCAAACAATGTCCAGACCGAACTGTCAAGCAATAGGGTGAAGGTGATGTTACCAGCTGGTACCCTTGATGAGATCTGATCTACGGATGGCTGTGGCCTGCCTTTTATGCTCCTCAGCCCTCGAGAAGCGCCTCCTTCTCGAGCCATCCCCAAAAACGCTTTTTAGCCAATCATCGTCGAACAGGATCAGTTATATTGGTTACAACGTTTACAATACTTCGATGTGTCTGTAGAGAACCTCACCACACTACCACAAAAGTGTCATTCTATTTTGAACATTGTCAGTGGTGATAAATGGAGTTTGTTTTTGATGTGTGTTTATGCCCTTTGCACTTGCATTGTAGGACAATTTGGTGTTAATGCTGTCTTGCTCAAAACTGCACCAATTAACATAATTATGCTCTCAAACAACTGTTTGAACCTGTTAGCTTCTGGAAATAGACCCTAAGTTGATTTTGCTCCGGAACATTCCTTTAAGTCAGACATTAATTTCACTTTTAAATCTGATTATTATAATGTGTGCCTATATGACACAATCTACAATCTGATTTAATATCACAGTATTACTGAAGGAATATGCTGTGATTACTCATCTAAACAGAATCCAAACTTGAGGATTCTAATAAATTAGCAAATCAACAAGGCATCCTCCATGTAACAAGATAATAGCTTTATTTTAAGCCACACTAAAGTGGCTCTGATTTTTCCTCACTGTCTCTCTGTCTCTTTCTGTTAGGGTTCTTAAAAGGGAATCGTTTACCAACCTTGTCATAAAACCTCAAGCAGTTCCAACCTCTGCCCCCAAGTCGGATAGCATTGAGGGTGCTTGCCACGTCAGGTGGTGCTGGCCCATCCTCCAGAGAGACAGCCAGGATGGCACTTTCCATAAGGTCCAGGGATGCCGCGGTGGGCCCTCCTTTCTTCAGGATCCTTTCCCTCACGCTATGCCAGTCTCTACGAGGCTGCGAGGAGAGGGCACAGATGGCTGAGGCATCCTGCTCTGTGCCAGCAGCAGGCAGGTTACTGATGTGTTCTATTTGATCATATATGTCCCCCAGAGACAAGGCGGTGAAAGGACCCTCTGCACTGGGCCTGTGCAGGATCTGTATGGGAAATGCTCCGGCTCGGCTGGTGAGGATGGCATGAACACTGTCTGGGTAGAGCTGGAATGGAAAAGACACACTCAGTTCTGAATTATTGTATATCCCCTTAATGCTAAAAGTAGCTACCTGTATAACCTGTATCACGACGGGGAAAACATCCCTTAAATCTGCTGTAAGCAGTATTTGAGCCCAACAGCCAATCAAATTATACCCCACCCTCTGAGCTCCTGAAGTAATGTGTTGATTAACTGGAATAGTGCATGGATTGATCCAAGCCACTTTGTTTCACATTTACAGAGCCAGGACTGTGTACACATCACAACAGTTCTTTTGAGCGCGCGCGCACACACACACACACACACACAGTTCAGACAGAGGATCATAAGGAGCAACAGAAATTGTTTGATTGTTGTTGATATATTGTTGACTGCTCCTTCAAGTAAACACATCTTATCAGAAGGCATGTGTTTGTGTGTATCAGTGTATTACAAAATAATAACTGAACTGCAGAAATTATTGTTGTGTTGAAGATTAATGCTAATATAGATTAAATGCTGTTAATAATCTTTAAAACAATGAAAGGAGGCTGAACATCATTACTAGTTGTGTTATACAACCTCTTGTAATTTGGTGCACATTATATCTACTTCCAGTCTTTGTCTCTGTCTCTGACTGTCACCCTGTCTATCTCCCCCTCCACTCCAACCCATGACCACAGTTTTGTTGTCCTCCTTGTGGTATTTCACATGAAGACAACACATCTTATAAACAATATCATGCAGTGAACATATGTTGCAGTCTCCCCACCCTCTTTTAGCCCTTATGCTAATCAAAATAGTCGTTTATATGGTTGTTTGGGATTCTTATAGTTAATTAAAATGACACTTCAATCACAATCAAATCGAATCTCACCTTAAACCCGACATGAATATGAAATATGCTATATTTCCCCCTCATGCTATGTAAATCAGTATGCATATGCCCTATCACCAAAGTTCACCTTAATTTCATCCTGTTTCTTTCCAGGAAGTCGGCTGGCAGCAAACACTTCTGACTGCTGCGTACGTTCCATTGGCACATCTCCCTCGACCAGCCAGGGTTCACTGTAGAGCTTGGCCATGGCCCACACCAGTGCTGCTGCCCTCCCCAGTTGAGTGTCATTCTTCCAGGCCTTCGACTGCGGCAGGACTGTGGGGATGGCAGTGGAGGTGGGCAGCGCATCGCCACAGGACAGCAGGCGGCTTTTGAACTGCTCCGTCACCCAGTTCTCTCGACCCGAACCCGCTTCAGACAGCTTCCTCTGGGCCTCCTGGAGGATCTCTCTCTGCTGGGAGAGGGCATTTTTGTACTGCATGTACAGGTCAGGGCTCAGGGTGAGTTGGAGGACCCGGCCTGCTTCCTGCAAGGTTATGTCAAGGTCTGGTATGGGGTAGTCATGTAGCGCCATCCTGTGGAGGGGAGGACCCGAGACACCAACCAAACAAAGTTACCTGGCAAGAGAAGCATAGTGTGTCAATAACAGGATGTCCAGGATTATAACATTGTACTGTGTGCCTGCAACTTCGAAAATCGTATTGATTTATGTAGACTATTGGTTCTACTGTAAGTTTATGTTATGTTTAAATGTCTCAACATAACTCACATGGTAGTGCAGCCTGTGGCTTATTTAGTTTAAAAAGCAACTTACATAATGTGTGTCTTCCTACAGTATGTGCATATACTGAACTCATGGCCAATTTAATTGAACCACAAACAAGTTATGTAACATCAAAGTTGTCCAGAAAAACAAATCTACAGCTCTACTCTTTACCAGCATGAGTATACAGTACCTTGAATACCAAACCAATAAGTCATTTTAATGTCATAAGGCCATCAGAAAAGTATCCATAGGAGAAAACATTAGAACTAGAACTAGAAATGGGACACACAAGCAACATGGGGAACATATTATTCAATCATCAACTGGACCATAATAATGCCATTAAGAGTGTTCTCTCGTGCTGCACGAGTTTCTCTACTTTATTGTTGTGGCTTAAATTCAATCACTTCATTACTGTCCCCTAGAAGAAAAGTCTGTCAGGGCTAACAACAGATCCATTGTGCCACAACGGGAGCTGCGCTGGTGAAATGCCCTCAAGTTCTATCTCAGGAATTTTCTATAGTGAAATATCTCAAAGGTTAATTACTGTTACGATAAACTATTATGTGCCCTGACACACGTGACTTCTGAGGTTGCCGTCAATCCTGATTGTTTTCCCCCTCCCTACCAAAGACTGTAAAAAATACATCCTATGATGACTATAGAATGGTTGTTTGCATTCTGTTGTCATGGGAACTTGTCTCATGGTGCGTGACTGAGTGGTAATTTGATTTGAGCTGATTGGTTGAGGCCTCAGTTTTTCATAATACTTGCTCTTAGACTTTTCTTTTCTTTCTCAAGCACTCTCACCACCAGACCAGGTTAAGGTTCAAGCTGACCACTGACCAGGCAATAGACTATACCCTATAGTTACACTGCACATTTTCAACACTTCACACGCCTACAAAAGTTATCAGCAAACTTAGTTCACACACAATCACATCATAGTTCAGGCAAAATGATACATTCAGTATTTAGTCTTGCCAGATTCTGCCTTCAGACATAAATGAATATTTGTACAGAAATATACAAAATCATAAAATGCACAAATTTTGAACAAAATGCAGAAAACGTGTAATATCAGTGAATGCCAATTTCAATACAGCCATAATCTTAACATGTATTGTTAAGTTATGTATTGACTCTGACCAAACCAATATGACTTAATAAAATACAAAGGTCTCCAGTACGAAATTTAACAAATATAATTCAGGGATTTGAAGAGAAGAAGTCTCATGAATTATGGTGTCTAATCTATGATATTCAACCACCCATGAACAAAAAAAAGTTTCAAATGACGAGGTGAGGAGCAACGGCCAAATAGCACAAGCATCCACTGAATCGTCAAGGTCCATCCACATCAGTTACGCTAACAATGCGCTGAAGTATTTTCAGTCTGACTAGAGCACATAAAGACTGTGTCTAGAGGTACAGGAATTTTGCTCAATAATGAATTCACAAAACCCGCACAAAATCCATGCCCTGCACATAAAATTGGAAAGTAATCTACAAACTAAAACAAATTCACCTGGCTTGTAGATGTATTTTAGATATCATCCTTCTGAATAAAAGAGAAGAATATAACCCAGCATTGTCTTACCTCAGTCTTTTGCTTGCTCAAAAATAAATGGCAGCACAACGCGGAGCTGGTCGCTGCACAACAAGTTTTGTTGCATTCAACACAAGGGATAGTAGTAATAGGTACCTAGTGACTTCAATTAAGGAATTCAATTTCCTGTCTTGGGGCAGTTGGGTGTGCTCTAAAAATTCTCTCTTCAGTGGAACTGGAGGAAAGTATTTTTGAAGTGACCTTGTAATATAGAGAGGGGGGGAACGTGCCTGATTATACTTAAACGATGACTGGTTGAAGCATGCTGGTGACACGTCACACTTAACCAAGAGTTTGGCTTCTGTGGAAGAAGGACACTGTATATTGGATTATGGCCTATAGTGAACAGTGGTTATAGTGAGTATACTGTAGTTACTAACAAGAGGGAGCTCATCATGTACACAGAAAGAGGGCTTTAGTCTCAAAGATAATGAAGGATCAGGAAACAGGTGTACGGGACACCCATTACAAGATGGTGAGAGACAGATGAGGGGGCAAATATGCAAATTCAGGAGTTTTTTTTTTTTTTTTTTGCCTGGATACTTGAGATTGAGATTTGGAAGACCATGGCTAAAAGGTTTCAGCTCGGGCTTTTTTTGTCCAATTGATGAAAGGTGCTGTCATTTGCAGTTTAAAAAGGTTACTCAAAGTAAAAGTCTGGTCAGATATCCAAGTTTATTCACACAGAATTTTAATTTTGTTAAGGATGTTTTCTTTGGCATGTTGAATTGAGGCAGATTATGAAGGTTAATACTCCATAACAGCAATAGCAGAACAGCAAATTCTGTGGTTAAAAACCTTTTTTCCTGCTTTTATGATTGATTTTGGATAATTATAGGCCTACTGACACTATAGTGTAGGGTAATCTAAAAATACTGAGGCTATGAAAACTGTGGCTTAATGGACTCGTGTGGCATCAAAACTAGCCTACTGTTGTTTCTTTACTGTTCCTATTTTTTTTCTTCCTAGAGAAAAGCCTGTACTACCTATGTAGGCCTACCCCTGTACAATGTGAGTGTATTGTATTACATTATAGCAGAGCCCGTTTACGGAGAGCCGGATCACTCCCTATTAACTCCATTGTACCTGCAATCTGCTGCAGTTCCGCTAGGGGCGATCACGAATAAGTGCAAAAACAATGGGGGTCTATGGAGCTAGACGGCTAAATGCGTCTCTTTCACCTGGTTGTCGTTGAAAAATCGAAGATTGGATTGTGGTTTCTGCAAGATCAATATGGATTATAGGTCAAAAGTTGAATGAACGAGTACTTACGTCCTTTTGATTTCTTACAGGTTGGGTCGTTGTTGCCCACAACACACTAGCTTTCTGCTAATGAATGACGTCATTGACGCATTTGAAAGGCTTTTTAGAACAAATAAGTGACTCAAAAATATAATACTCAGCGGTGTGTATTTTCTCTGCCCCCTCTTTTGCATGCAACATTCAAATTTCTGGGCAAAAAATTATATCACGAGAAAGGTGGATTTGAGGGGTAAAGCTCCATAGACCTCAATTCATTCTGCACTTATTCATGAGCGCCCTCATGTGGAACCAGAACAGTAACTGCAACCAGTTCAGAAACCGGAAGTTTCCCGAGAGTGGTGGTTCTCCCCTTATTAGACATTCTCTGATTATAGGCACAAATCTGGCTAAACGTAATGCATGCTGGACCTTTGCACAATGTAAACAAGCATTGTGTTAATGGCTCCCACACACAGCTGCATTCCGTCAATGCATGCCAGTGGGTGTTCCCGACGGTAGCTATGCAAATGACTTGAAGTAAAACCGTAATGTGATTGGTTGGTGCCGTCCGTAGATTGGCTTGATTGGCCGGTGCCGTCTGTCGGTGCAGCAACAGCTGAACTCCTCAACGCGAGCGGCGGGAGAAACGCGACGCGACGGACCCACAATTCAGTTCGGCAACGGATCACGTGAGCCCATGTAAAGTGAACTGGATGCGTCTCCAGCAACGCGAAGCACGCAACTGTGTGTGGGAGCCGTAAGTACAGCATGCATCATGTTCAGCCAGCAGCCCAGTCTCATTCGACAGACGAGCAGGTTGCACGTAGTACCAGCTAGGTTCCTCAGAAGGTGCGACCATAGACACTAGTAAAGCGTGCAACAGGCAAATCGCTATCGGCTATTACCAGAACATGTCTAAACGGGCTCTGCTATTACCATAGGGCAGGCCATTGCCAGCCAGATCTGCGCAGCGCTCCATGTACTCGAATGAGCCCAATAAAAACACCGGATGTGATCTGTGCTCTGCGAAAATCAGGCCGCCATCATCTTCCGGTCTGAGTCTTCTTATGACCCCGGTGTGAGGGAGAGCCTTATTTTTGTGGAACAGTAACAGTGCAAGGACATTTTCTTTAAGGTGTTTCTTAAACGTACGTATCAGTATGTATAGCATTGCATCTGCGGAACTGTAATTCCTTAAATCTGGTGGTTGATGTATGTATATTCATTTAAACTTGAGGTCACTGATGATGCTACGAATGTAGCTTTCAGCTAATGTTAGCTGGCCAACGTCAACGCTGTCTTCCTATCCAACATCGCCAGCCTTGACTAACCAACTGTAGCTGTCTTTTCTACCAGTGTTCGTGGGTCACCCCACGTAAGCTTGCAGTAGTTGTTATTTACCATCTATAGCTACACGGCATGATAATCAGAAAACACCGCAAGCTAATTCGCATAGCTACGTATGGTTTGTCAGACACAGGAGTCAGAGAATTCTGATTAGCCAGACGCTCACACCACTATTTTCAAGCTTGCGTGCTAGCTCTGTAATTTCTGAATACCATTAACTTGTTTGTTGCGGTCATCCTCGGTCTCCTCTGGTAACATTAGTTAGTGTCTGGCACTGGCACGCCTTGACGTTACTCAACCAGTCGCTGGGCCTAAAATCTTGGAGTCCAAGATTGATTATTAGTTTGCTTTTTGAGCTGAGTTAGATAACGACAGCTTCATATTGATACTTATATCAATATTTGATATTTACGACATGGTGAAAGTGAAAGCGTTTTAAAGTTCTAGTTATTTTGGACTGGCACCAGAGGTCCCTCATACAGACTAACTAATGGCTTTAGCAATGCTAGGCAAAATTGGGAAGTCACCTATTTCTCAGCATTGACAAGCTCAGCTATTCGAGTTGTTGCAAAACTGTGGCTACTGATAGCTGGGTTATGTCATCTGTCAATCCACCTCAGTCTTTCTTTCATCATGGTAGTTTGCTGTTGCCATAGGCTAAACCATTTGCTCTCTATGGTTTTCTGTTCTGGTGCAGTTTGGTGGGGCTGTGTTGTTAAAAGTTATTCTATCACTGAGGAAACCACAAAAATATCAGCAGAGTCCATCACTTTATGGCATTCATGTATTCATGTTTTTGACATAAAGAATAATTATGCCTGTAATCTGCCAGCAGTCAGCCTTATATTAAATCTTAATTTCACATGTTGTCATGCACTTTTCATTACGTATGTACATTGAATTTGAGTCTAAATGGATTGGATGAGTTATTCTGGAGCTTATTTGTATGTGTCCAGTATGGCTTAATGATATGACCTATGACTTCCTTTAGTGAGTTGTAGTCCTTCATTATGATGTATTCTCATATTTATCAAAAATCTGAGATTTCTCTTTGTCAGATAGTATGCTTCAACTAAACTTTCTCCAATCATCATTTCTCACTCCCATATGTCGTCTCACCCCCTCCTCTCCCTGTCTCCCTCCATCTGTGCATCAGGGGCCTGCGTGTGTGTGTCTGTGGGCCGTGCCGTAGCGTTGTCCCTGATGGGCGGCTGGTCTCGCAGTGCCGTGCTGGAGCTGTACAGAGCGCTGCTGCGCGCAGGGCGCCACTTGCAGTACACTGACCGCAACTACTACCGCCGCGCCGTGGCCCGTGAGTTCCGCCGTTGCCAAGCGCTGTCCGCCCCACAGGAGAAGGAGGACGCGCTGAAGAGGGGCCAGTTCTTCCTCAACAGCCGTCTGGGGGGGCTGGTGTAAAGAGAGAGGGGGGGCCAGTGCGTGACCAGGTAGGCATGGTCAATTATTATTCACCCTTTGTTCCTTTTATCACTTCACCTATTTAGGGAACAGTTTGTCCAAAGGAACGTAAAGTATAAAACAGATCTTTTTGTACATACTGTGTGTGTTTGTGTGTGTGTGTGTTTGTGTGTGTGTTTGTGTGTGTGTTTGTGTGTGTGTTTGTGTGTGTGTGTGTGTGTGTGTGCTCTTTGATTAATGAAGCCATTACTGTTGTGTCGGCACCATGCTTTCCAAGTTGGACTTGGAGTTGATAGCACTCTGATCTACTGGTGGAGCTATACGTTTTTCATTTTGTCAGTGTCTAAGTTCTCTGTGCGGTTCATTAGTTTGGGCTTGGGATCGTTGATTTGTGGATCATATGCATTTGTGGACTTCATAAAACAGTAGATGGAATGGTCACATCATGCTCTACCAATTTGAGTTACAGTTTGAGTTGTGAATCTTTGTAGTGCATAAAAGGACTGTATGTAAAATGGACTAGCAGTCAGTTAGTGTGCTAAATTACTTCAGACTCCCCACCCCAAGAAGATTGGTAGCAGTGTTTTATGTTTTATGTTTACCTTAGGTCTGCTTATGGCAAAAATCATAATCGATTATTTGGTCAATATGGAGATAACGATTATTTAACACATTTTGTAAAGGTAAATATACAACAGTTACCACTGTAAAGCTAAGGGTGTGCTCGACAAAATGTTGTTACAAAACAGAATACTGCAGAAATGATCATTCTACCTCAATTTTGTTGTTTTCATAATCGTTGGAAATCATAAATGAAATTGACATTTCATTTTTATGATGGAAAGATATTATAAGTTACCATTAGTGTCTCCATGAACATCAGTTGAGGAATAACATATTACTGGCTGATAGTCTAACTAACCAATGAGCACGTTTTCATGCCAGGAATAAACCGGTTTGAATCAGTTTATTGTATATTATTCCTATTATTATAGATGTCAATATTCCGTTTAAAATAGGCATATGCCAGGGTGTTCAAACAGTGTTAGTAAGCCGAATATGGCCTTTTTCGGTTTATTTCAATCAGAATAAGGTGTTTACAAGACAAACGCATATTCGGTTTATTCCCAATAAACTGATTTGAAACTGTTTATTGGCTGCATGGAACCACACTCAGTGTTTATCGATGGATTTGCTACTGAGCTACTTATTGGTACAAGATAGCCATACATACTCAGGCCAATACAACACACTGAACAACTTAAAAACTTCACTTGAGCTTTGGCATTTAGAACCTATAGAATGACAACAGTGGTTAATGACCCCACCCTGTTGAGTAAGCACTGCAAGGTGTGGGGTTTTGTTGTTATATTATTCTTGTCTGAAGGAACTTATCTGTCACCCTTCCATGTGAAAGGCTTATTTTTCAAGTTTGTAAGAATGGGGCTCTTGCTCAACTTCACTCATAAGGTTCCTGGGTAAAGTGGGTATTAAGAAAGATTGTAAATTCAGCAACACTTGTAAAAATACACTATGACAGATGTTTTATCCAGTACAATGACATTCATCAGGACTACCGATCAGCTTTTTTTCTGGAGATTCCTATACATTTTTTCTCACAGCAACACCTCTGTTGATGGTCTTATTTGTCTTATCATGTAAACAGTAATACAGTAAACAGTAAAATGCAGTGCTCCTTTCCCAAGCGCTCAGAAAACCTAAGTAAAAAGTTAAACTCTAATTTCAGTCTAAGAAGCTTAAAGCAGTGTGTTGCCCAGAGCTTGGTAGAGATGACGACATTAGCGAAATATAGACTTAGGGCCCGTCCCAATACCTCCCCTACCCCTAGATTTTTGCCCTAACCCTCGTTTTTGCGCGTGCACGTGTAGGGCTAGGGTGTCCCATTACTATAGGGAGCAAGGGGAAGTGCTATTTTGCCCTTAAAATCAACCCTCAAAACATAGCCAGGACCGATGCAGGCTTAAAACGAAGTGGGAGATGAAATTACCCTGGATACCGTGCGAGCTCAGAGAGCCGGCCAAATTTATCATATATTTTCGCAAATAAGCATATTAAAATTTCGGAATATGTTGGAATATGTTAGCTGGATGCACATCTGATGGACTGTTGAGTTTTGAACACTAATGTTAGAAAATATCTCACGAAGCTATCTGACGATGTTCATGATATCTGCTGAGTGCTTTGAGAGAGTCTGCCCATTAAATAACGTTATATATCTGATCTGGGTAGTTTCGTCAATATTTAAGGTGGGTGTTCTGGCGTTCACATGAACACGAATATCTTTGTTGATTAACTAGACGTAGATAAACCAGCACAGCCCACACAACAACGACCGCTGGAATGGGCATGTTCCTGAATGAAAATAGTAGCAGGCTACTACCGGTAGACACGTCGGCGCTGCGCGTGACGTAGGTGAGCACGTTCGCTACGCTAATTTGCATTTAGCGGTGTCCCAATTTATAGGGAAAGATCTTCACCTCCACTTCCCTTGTCAAGGGGGCTTTAATGTTGAGGGCAATCAAAACCAAGTGGAAGTTTTAAGGGGGGAGAAATGGGACGGGCCCTTAGTGTTAATTAACTTTCTTCTTTAAACTACTCTTGGTTTTATCTGGTTGACCGCCTTAACTATATGTCGTCATCCATTGATGACTGATATCTATCACTGGCTTAATCTTTCCCTTAATCTTTTCCCTTTTGCTCTGCCTCATTCTCTCTCATACTTCTCCCCCTCGCTCTCTCTTACCACTTTCTTTTATTTTCTTTCTATCAATCTATCTTTCTATTTTTCACGTAGAGAGGGGTGAGTAAGGTATGGCAGGAGTGAACGGGGATCGGAAAGGCAAGAAAGATGACAATGGCCTGGGCACTGCCATCGACTTTGTCCTCTCCAATGCTAAGCTGGTGCTCGGAGTGGGCGGGGCAGCCATGTTGGGCATTGCAACGCTGGCAGTCAAACGAGTGAGTGCCCCCTCCCCACACCAGTGCACACAACATTACATGGCACAACACAACATTCTTAAACTGCCATGCCCGGTTATCTGGATTATTTAATTCAATTTAATCTTTATTTCAGACTCACAGGAGGGTCCCCAGCTTATAAGACAATTACATAAATAGAGTAAAATAAAATAATAATTTCATAGCACTAGTAAAAGTGAAACATACATGATCAATGTATCAAACAATCAATCAATCAATGTTCAGTATAGCTTCTCCTGCCAGTGTTTCATTATCCAAGTCATTTTACGCAACAGGGTTGACCCAAAGTTCTTTACAAATGATTACCTATGAATAATAGCAAAATACCAAATAATAATACAACAGAGTACAAAATGCCTACATAAGAAATAAAATACATAGTACATAAAATAATAATAAAGCAGTGGTAATAATAATAAAAACACCAAACACATGTATGTATACCCCTCCTCCATCTTCTTGTTCCTGTTGTAAAACCCGTCCCCCCACCCTTGGCTTCTGCTCCCTCTGCAGATGTATGACCGGGCCATCAGTGCCCCATCCAGCCCCACGAAGCTGGAGCCGTCGGGGAAACGCAGCTGGGAGGAGCCCAGCTGGCTGGGGTCCTCTCCACGCACCCTCAACCGCGACATGAAGTCCACGGTCAGCCGCTCGCTGCAGACGCTGCCCACCTCTGCCAACTCCTTTGAGCCAGGTGAGCTTCTAGGCGAACCAGGGGAAGGTCATAGGTGAGCTGCCAGGCAGGTGAACCAGGTGGATGACCGCTGCATAATCATATCAGCTTGATATTGTTTTTGACATCTGAATGGGTGGTGTAATGGGTGATTGTCTTGTCACTGACAGGGGGATGGCTGTACTACCTCTATGGTGGGTGATCCTTTGACTATTTTCTGGTTGCTATAGAAATAGCCCTTTTTTTTGTAGTATCCTCACCATTGTAAGCATCTGAAGTAGCCTCAATCCCACAGACTTTGGTTTGAGCACTTATGGTAGTATGTTTATTATAGCTTATCTTTAATAGTGTCCTCATGTGATAGTTTGTAGTTTGTTCATGTATTTAAATTGAACAGCAGAAGCTGATGTAGTGGTCTTCCTTTAATAGTATTGAACAAGCTTAGAAAGTACCCTTTGGCTTCATTCCAGTAGACAAGTATTAGTTGTATTAATGAGACTTAGACAAGTTTTTGGCCTCGCCTTACTAATTGTGAAACATGTTTACTACGGCCGTTGTCCTGTGGTTTTTAACTTCATTTGACATTTGATGTGGCTGTGTGACTGACTAATGTCATCCCAAGAGCAGGTGTGTGTGTGTGTGTGTGTGTGTGAGAGAGAGAAAGTGAGTTCACTGCAGTTTACTGGTTAATGCAACAGTCTGTTATCATGACCTAGAATAGGTGATGGCCTAGCTGATCTCAGAATGGCCTCCAAGGTTTGATCATAATTAGCTACTAAATAAAGGCCAGTAACATCAACTGTTTCTTCTCTCTGAATTCTACTCCAAGATTAACATGCTGGTGTAGCGAAGGTGTTGATCATTCCTCAATGTCTCAGTTACCAATGTACTTTGTACATAATATGACTTCCTGTCCTCTGTTCCCCTCCCACACCTGCATGGTTCCTCTCACCATCCCGCGGTGTCCAGACCTGATGCGTCGTGCTGCGGGTCGCAATGCCCATGAGCAGGTGGGCCTGGCGCGGGCACGGATGCGACTCTCGCTGCAGGAGCACCTGTGGGCGTTCTTCCGCGAGCGCGTGGCCATCCCCGCCGAGGAGCAGGCCGTGGCTCGCCGCGCCGCACTGGACATCTGCTCCGAGCTCCGCGTCTTCCTGCACGCCAAGCTGCCCGACATGCCGCTCCGCGAGATGTACCTGAGCGGCAGCCTCTACGACGACCTCCAGGTGAGTCTGTGGAGATTGGGGCACGCCAGGAGAGGGCTGGTGACCACACGCTGAAGAGGAAGTGTTGAATTCACTCACTACGTCTGTTTTGTTCACAGGAAACTCCAATATGATCAAAAATGTAATTACAATACACTGGAATTGCGATTTTGCATTGTAGCCAGCCACTCCCATGTAGAATTGTAGAAACAAAATATTGTTCTCACTTTTGTGTCCGTCCACTTCTGTGTCCCACTGCTATTGCTACTATGCTGTTTTGAACTTTATGCTTCTCTTTTACGCTGCGGACTGCGGTTACATTTGGAGATTTCTGTAAATGGAGCCGTTTATTTCCATTACATTGTTTGGTAGATATGTAGCCATAACCTGTCAGTACTGTAGAGCACCTGTCAAACTCTTACCTGTCTTACCTATCTTCAGTAGCAATGCTTGTATTACTACTATGCTTTTATGAACTCTATGCTTCTCTTTTATGTCATGGTTACATTTGGAGATTTCTGGAGAGTTTAATTTCATTACATTGACTGTTAAGTTCACATTATACCCTTTTTATATGCAGCCCAAACCAGTCCATAGAGCACTTGTCTAATTTTTATCTGTCTCAGGTGGTGACCGCTGACCACGCCCAGCTGATGGTGCCCATGATCCTGGAGAAGAACCTGTGGTCGTCGGTGCCAGGCGAGGACACCATCATGAACGTCCCCGGCTTCTGGCTGGTGCGGCGGGAGAACCTGGAGTACTTCCCCAGGGGCAGCAGCTACTGGGACCGCTGCATGGTGGGCGGCTACCTCTCCCCCAAGAGCGTCCTGGAGGTGTTTGAGAAGCTGGTGGCCGGCACCATCAACTGGCCGGCCATCGGCAGCGTGCTGGACTACGTGATCCGGCCCGTGGTGCCGTCGGAGACGCTGACGCTGGAGGTCCAGTACGAGACGGACCGGCGCCTCTACGTGGACTTCCTGCCGCTGCTGGTGATGGACGACGGCGCGTCGCTCATCGCCAAGCCCCACCGGCTGGCGGCCGAGCGGCACGAGAACCTGTGGCGGCAGAGCTTCCGCGTGGCCGAGACGGCCCGGCTGCGCGCGCTGGACCAGGAGGACGGCGGCTGCCGCTGCGCCTGCCTGAAGGTGGCCAAGGCCGTGTGCAAGCTCAACCCGGCGCTGGGCAGGCTCAACGCCAGCCAGCTGACCAACGCGCTGCTGCTGCTGAGCGAGCACGAGGGCGACTGGACGCAGGAGGCGCTGGCCGACCGCTTCATCAGCCTGCTGCGCTCGCTGGTGGGACACCTGGAGGCCGGCCGGCTGCCCTGCGCTCTCTACCCCCGGGTCAACCTCTTCTGCGAGCTCACGCCCCTGGAAGTGGACGAGCTGGGCTACACGCTCTACTGTGCCCTCTCCGACCCCGAGAGCCTGCTTAGGACTGGCCTACAGGAGACTGACCAACCATAGCATGGCGTCTGAGGTGCTGCTGGTGCGTACGTCTGTTGCCATGGAAACGGGCCGTGAAGGTGCCAGCCTTAAAGCTTAAAAACATCGGACTCATTTACTCTGTGGTTGGCTTGCGCCCTGGTACAGCTCACTCTAAAAGCAGCCATCTGCAGTAAGAGAGAGGCAGCATCTGTGTAAAGCCCATGTAAATGTCTATGGGAGTCATCACAGTGCCCTCTTGTGTATTCTAAAGGTAATGCAATAGAATCATACTCTCTTGTAAGAACCATATAAAAGAATAAAATGCCCCTCAGCCAACTGAGAAAGTAGCAGAGGCCCCTTTGTGTCCACAGAAAACACCGTTCTGAGGCTAATCAGAATCTCATGGACCACTTTTTCTTTTCTACATGTGTCACCATCTATATTTTGTACTGATGTTTTAAAGATCTGCAGTAGAAGCAATCACAGCTAAACCATGCAATGAGAGACTATGGGGGACACGCTGCCTAATTTGTATGACCTCTTGACTTCCTTGCGCCCTCATATCAGTTACACACACACACACACACACACACGGCAGACACACACTGTGATGAGTGAGTGTTTTGTGCACTGTTTCTGTCAGAGCTACTGGAGATGTTAAGCACTATGTGAGATCAAATATTTAATCTATGGCAAATTCCTAATTGATTGGTGGGTGTGAGTTTGCTGCACGGCAGATGGGGCTCTCGTATTCTAGCAGTGGTCTACAGTGGGTCGAACAAGCTCATGTTTTGGTATGTCTTTCTGGTCCTGCATGGGCTTAGAAGAGATGCTATTTTAAACTGTTCCATGTTTTGTCCGTGTCTTTCAAAGCGCGTCAGCGCCTATATGAGATGACAGTGGAAGCTGCATGGATATGAACGATGTTGTCACCGTTCTCACGTGACAGGCTGCCTTCTCTCTTACCCACAGGCGTTTGATTAGTCAAATTCCTTTCGGTGACCCGGGAGGCTCAAGAAGTCAGGAGGAGAGGACTTGCTTGTTTACAAGCTCTGAGACGGGTCCTTGTTTCCCAGAAAGGGAACTAGTGTTGAGTGTCAGTGGGCTTTTGGGTCGGACTCAGGCTCTTTAGCCTGGTCTTTCTGTTGGCCTGAACCACCACAGCTGTCTAATGACTTGATTTTTTTTTTCTGTTTCTTTGCTTTTTTTTGTCCAATTTTTTTCCTCCCTTTTTTTTCTGAAGTCATCGTTTTAGAGCTCGTCTCTTAAAATGAATAAACTGATGTTGATTACACCAGTCTCTTGACATTCTTGAGGGCAGAGGCATCACCTCACACTCTCTCATTACTCAGTGTTCTACATTATGTAGCACTTTGTAGCTTGTATTCATCTTTACTTTTTCCTTTCTTTTTTATATACTAGTGTGCAGAATTGCCCTGTTTTACTTTTTTTAATATCAAATGTTTCTCAAAGATTATAACACCCAACAGAATGCAAGTTGCTTTCCTTTTACCTGCAACGGGACAAAAGATTTGCAGTAGCAAACAGCCTTTTCTCCTTTATTGCATCAAAACTGAATAAGAAAATTGAGTGAGTGATCGGTCCCAAGCTCCCCCTAATCTCTAAACAGCAAGTCATTTTTTACGACCCTCCGTCTAATCAGATTTGTGGAGAATGTGAGATGACAATGTGACACTGGCGCCCTTTCCCTGGTCGGGTGATAAGAACGCCTTGTGAGTTGGATGTGAATCATTAGGATCATGTGAGTTTACAGGGCATGGGGGAAGAAGCTGCCTCTAGCTTTTCTGCTGGATTGTGTAGAGGTCACTGAAGAGTAACATTGCAAACAAACGTAGATCTCTTCCGTGCGTAAAAACAAGCAGACAACTTTTCATTTGTCCGCTGATGTCCGTTTCTTTTCTTTCTTCGAATAACTTACTTGTGGTTCAGCGTATGTAAAATGTTTTGTCTTGCATATGTCAGGGGTTACGGGAAGGCTAGGGTCTGAACTTAGGGACTTTGTTGTGCATCTGTAAACATGCCAAGAAAGAACTGAAGTGCATACTACAAAACAAGATAGTATGTCGATCCTAAAGCCTAAGTTGTGTTAATTGACAAGCCAAGACAAAAGTTTGTGGCTATTGCCTTGTTGCTGGCCATTTTCTTTACAGATTATAGCAAACAATTGACAATTTTTACACAAAAAAAAACAGGAATGTCTGTCTGTGAAATGAACACATTTCAGGCTTTATGCTGAACATACTATCTCACATATCTCACTTCCTAGTATACCTCCCTGGGTACTGATATTATCATCCCTGCTCTGTCACACATTGACACTAAAAAAGACAGTTTATATATTTGTCTTCCTTCTCTGGTTATGCATGGGAAATAATCATTACAGACGTGACTGGGTCTGATTTGTTTCAGCTGGAATCCTCATGCTCAGAATTGTCACAAGACTAACTGCTTTGTCCACTTTTTGTATTTAGCCTTTGTTCAGTAGCAGAATGTTTGCATTCAGTGTAGAACCTGTGTGGTAGAACCACTCTGTTACTCCTCCTTTATGCTTTAGAACAAAAAGAACTCAGTTGCCTTCCATTCGTGACCTCATTTGCCCACAAGCATTGTGTTGAACACCTGAAAAGGAATACAGCTTTTTTTTTCTTTTATTATGAAAACAAAAGCCACTTCTCACAGTGGCCCTTCAGGACCAGGTTTCTGTTATGGAGATGTTGCACATCAGGGGTGGTAGATAGATTTTTGGATGAACTAAATGGTTTATGAGCCACCTAAGACAAGGGTTGCCTTAGTGCAGGGTGCTGGGACATTTCTCTCGATATACTCCAGTAGTCAGCCATTTCAGATAAGGTGTGTGGGATCTGCTTTTTGCCATAGAAAAAAAAAAACACAATAAAACAGTAATACAGATGTACATGATGTGTGTGAGGAGTTTTAGTATTTTTGTATTTATTGTATACTTGTAACCAAAAACATGACTCACTGAGTAAGAACAGTCCTGTGAGAAACTACTATGTCTTTATGTGCTAACGAGTTAAAGCCTCATGTGCATGTACATAGTGCACACTGGGACACATAGTCAGCAGGGGGGTTGTCTGTTAATAGAAGAAGAGTGCCCATAATGTGTATGTGTGTGAGTTACAGGAAGCCTTTTGTCTCTTGTGAGCTACAGTGTGTGGCAGTATTGTGTACAGGTTACTCTACGTTTTAAAGGTGCAGGAAGTCGTTTTTGTTGGCCAAAAATGAAAATGCTTCTAGACTCTTGATGTAACTTTGACAGCATGATGAAGTGTTCCCTAATATTATTGTGCACTTTAAACATTTTGTTTCGATTCCAGCCCTATTCTGTTCTTTTAATTTCCAGACCATTAAAAAAATCGTACAAAAGAATAATGTACTTCAGAGATTAAGAGATTAGTCATTACTGTGGGTGTAGAAGCTTTTTCAACAATACAAAAGCCACTGACTGCACCTTTGACCAACGTTCATTTCTCTTGCATTTATCTGGCCCAAAGCAAGGCATCTACCTCTGCCTGGTGCATCTTAGCGTGGCCAAGGACATGCATGCAATGTGTCTGTTGTCTTACTTTCTGATGTTTTTGGGGGTTTTATTTGTACATCTTTTTTTTGTTGTTTTTGAATTTCTAATTTCTGAATTGAATGAAACACCAAGCACTTTGTATATCCAAATAAATGGGATGGCAGATAGCAAAAAAAACCTGAGAAGAATGTGACTTTCTTCTAGACCTGTCTGCTTGGACAAGACTGACATTTACAATTATGTCTCAGGGACTTGTTTAACCTGGGATGCTATGAATGCACAATAGCTATCAATTATATATCTAATCTAATACATCTAATCCAATATTAGAAATCACGTTTTTAAAGCAATCGATTACACAAAGCTTTTGTTAACTGTACGAGTAGTCCGTTGTCATGTTCCTACCATAGGTCAATCTTTCAGTTATAAGTTTTCACTCAGACTCAGCAACAACAAAAAACGCCTCATAGATGTGTAGGGATTTTGTTTATTAAAGCCTGAAGCAGATTATTGCAACAATCACCCATCTGACAGAATGGGAATAAGAGAAGTAGTCGGTGTTCATTCATTCACATTTGTTCAGTGCTCTTTGGTTGATTCATTACTTCACAAAAAGACCCAGCAAGCAGAGCAAGAAGTTAAGCTTCATTAACAAAAATCTCATGGTTTAATCCACCCCAGTGACAGCCCATTCATATATACACACACACACAACAAAATTAGACACAAAGTACTTTACTGAAATAAACTTATTTAAAACTTATCCAGTACCCCTCATTCAGTATTTCATTATTGTAAATCTATGCAACGCTATACTGGTTTTAAAAAACAAGAATAAACCTTTTCCAAACAGCTGGTGACTTTAAAAGTGGATCCATCCCTGATTTGAAGTGAAATGGCTAGATCGCTTCCTAGGTCTGTTTCTCCTTTGGTTGGGAGAGAATCCAAGAGACCAGTTCTAGACTTAAGGCCTCTCGTTTTGGTCTGTGCTATGTGGCCCTTCAAAACGTGGAGTTATTTCCCCGCCGGTCACTTGGCAGGAGCGAAGCCCACACGGTCGTGGTCGCGGTCAAACACGCTGTAGTAACGGCCGATGAACACGTCTCCGAGAATCCACAGAGGGCCAGCAGGGGGCGGTATGTCCATGGCCATGAAGCCAGACAGGCAGATCTTAGCCCCCATCTGAGACTCCTGGGGAGGGGACAGACAGACCAAGGAGAACATGTGAAAATCATTTGCAGTACTGTCGATTCAGCTGAAACTGAACAGACAGTTGTGCTGGTAAAAAAATTAAATAAATAATAATAATAATAATAATAATAAATATAGCTGCAAGCAGCAATGTGGGGGCCAAGCAGTGCGCTATAGCAGGAATGGCGTTGCCATGGCATGAGCAAGCACTCACAGCAAGAAGCCAAATTACACCAATGTCCTTGTGCATTCTCACAATCAGCTACCATGTCCCTCTACCAAGTTTGGACTTAATACACCAAAGTGTTGCTGAGATGTGAGCTCACTTTCTTTATTACAGCACCCCTAGAGGCCAAATGAGACCACTTTCCTTCATGTCCTCACAATCAGCTAATATGTCCCTGTACCAAGTTTGGACTTCATACACCGAAGTGTTGCTGAGATACAAGCTCACTTCCTGTATTACAGCGCCCCCTATGGAGGCCAAATGATGCCAATTTCTTCCCGTGTCCTCACAATCAGATACAAAGTCCCTGTACCAAGTTTGGACTTCATACATGAAAGCGTCTCCGAGATGTTAGCCCACTTCCTGTTTTGCGGCTTTATCGCCATATTTGATTGGCTGTCATGGGCCAATAAAGTGGAATTTGAAAAATCTGACAAGTATGGTTTGTGCGGCTCGGTCTGAAGATCATCTCCGCCAAGTTCCGTGAAAATCAGATGAAATTTGTAACCGCTGAAACTTTTCGTAGAGTTTGGACTAAATCCAATATGGCGGAGGTCCAATATGATGGAAAGTGACGGGATAGGGGTCGATGAACTCGGGATCGTCCAAGGATTCAGACGCTACCTCAATTGTGAAAATCAGACAAAAGAGTCAAGAATCACGCGCATGAACGCATGTCCAACATTGAACTGCAGGTGGCGCTAGAGCGTTCAATGTATATGCATAAGAATTGCTGTGAGTGATTGGGACAGTGTCCTGACTAATAGTATCGAGTTTTGTTATATTAACTCAAAGCGTCTTCGATATGTTAGTCCACTTCCTGTTTGGCGGCTTCGTCACCATATTTGATTGGCTGTCACGGGCAAACAAACTTGAAATTGAAAAATCTGGCAAGTATCGTTTGTGTGGCTCGGTCAGAAAATCATCTCCGCCAAGTTCCTTGAAAATCGGATGAAATTTGTAACCGCTGAATATTTTCATAGAGTTTGTATTAAATCCAATATGGCGGAGGTCCAATATGGCGGAAAGTGATGGGATAGGGGTCGATGAACTCGGGATGGTCCAAGGATTCAGATGCTACCTCAATTGTGAAAATCAGACAAAAGAGTCAAGGATCACACGCATGATTGCATGTCCAACATTGAACTGGTGGTGGGGCTATAGCGTTCAATGTATATACATAAAAATTTCTGTGAGTGATTGAGAAAGTGTCCTGACTAATGTTATCGAGTTTTGCTGTGTTAACTCAAAGTGTCACCTAGATGTTTGTCCACTTCCTGTTTGGCGGCTTCATCACCATATTTGATTGGCTGTCGGGCAAACAAAAATGAAATTGAAAAATCTGACAAGTATCGTTTGTGCGGCTCGGGCAGAAGATCATCTCCGCCAAGTTCCGTGAAAATCGGATAAAATTTGTGAACGCTGAAACTTTTCGTAGAGTTTGGACTAAATCCAATATGGCAGTGGTCCAATATGGCAGAAAGTGACGTAATAGGAGTCATTGAACTCAGGTCGGTCCAGGGATTACAGCAGTGCCTGATTTGTGAAAATCGGACCCACCGTTCAATGGTCACATGCGTGAATGCAATCCAGGTTCGACCCATTGGTGGCGCTAGAGTGTTGGGCATAGAGTTCTGTAAATTGGTGAGAGTGATCATGGGACGGTTCTGAATCAGTGTGCCGAATTTCATAACTTTAGACCCAGCGGTTCTATTTTTGGCCAAATTTTGACCCGTTGGTGGCGCAAGACGGCTGGGTTTAGATATCCGTAAATGAGCGTGAGTGGTCAGTGGAGTGTCCCGAAACTTTCTGCCAAAAAATCTGCACTTTTTAGCCAGGCGTTCTATGGGCTGCCATAGACTCCAATGGCAGATGTGTAATAATAATAATAGGAAAAGCTAGTAACTCAATGGGTGCCTTCGCAGCTTCGCTGCTTGGCCCCCAATAATGAAATGGCAAGATGGGTTGACGTGCCTATTAGTCACAAAAGATTACATTAAAACCTAGTCCTTGTTACCTGTAGGATGTAATCTTCTCCAGTGAGATTGAAAAGTTTTCCTCCCAGGTTAAATGAGATGACTGGCAGAGTTGGGATCTTGCTGCACTCGATCCAGTACTGCAACAAAGAGAACCTTCATAAGTAAAACCCACCAGTAAAGTTTCTTTCTTTGGTAAGACATTTTGTTCATGCCTCATGCCTTCATGCAAGTGTAACATGACCCATGTTATTGATAATTTTAAAACTGGAATGGGGGGGGGGGTAGCTATACTATTCTGGAAGTGGATTAAGTGATTGAATGATTGCCAGTGCCTATGATGGGCAATCTAAATTACACATGTGAACATGAAAAAAAGATCTGAATATTTACATGAAGATTAATTACGGGTGAAGGTTTACATTAGGTTATAATCTGCATTTAAACGTATTATTTTGGGGAATACCGTTAACCCCACAACAAGACCCCTCCCTCTCCCTCCTACCTCGCCCATCAGCAGGGGCAGAGCCCCAATGGCTCTGTGCAGAGCCCGGACTTCCCGAGTGGGCCCAACCATCAGGGACGTTCCCGTGTCAACAATAGCTTGGCAACTATCCTTACAGAGAGTCAGCTGATTGCCGACATCAACCCTGGAGGACATCACAAAAACATATGACTCATCAGGTAGAGAGGTTTGGCTCTTGGGCCATAGAACTGTACTTATGCATTATAGCCTTGCATCTAAACAATTCGTTTTACACCCCAGACCAGAGGGAGAAAAACTCAGATTGGGTTTTAATCAAAGTTATATTTCGTCTGTCCACATTTTTTCATGGCAATTAGAAAAACGCAACACATACAAAGCCAAAGGTTATCATTTGCTGTACTACTCACGCATCCATCTTAATCTGCCAGTAGGCCTTGCGTGTGACGTTGACGTAGTGCAGCTCACCATCATAGTACTGCTTGTCTGTGCCTCCAAGCATCAGCTCTCCCCCAACTGGGGCCTTGGGGTTTCTACAGGGTGAGAGGGAGAGGGAGAGAACAGGCAGGCCATTACTTCCTTATAACAGGAGGGTCAAGACGACTACCACTGAAAAAAATTACTTGTATTCAGGTCAGATCATAGTCATGTGAAAACACCCAAGTCATCATGGTCATCAACAGTGTTCAACGACACAACACAGCCCAAGCTTAAACAGGAACTCCTCGATAAACCACATGCTACTTCCTTTTTCACGCAGTCAAAGTTGGGCCATTTTAAACTTCCTGTAAAGGAGGCTAGGAGCATGCAACCTCTGAGATGGAGATCAGTAATCTTAAATTGTTGGCACATGGACATTGTTTTGAAATCAAGGCAAATGAATCACAACTGTCTGTTAGGTCTCTAAGAGTAAATAAGCAAGTGTGCTTTTGAACTGTGATAGTCATGTGAATGGTTTGCTTTTCCCGGACAAATGTTAAAGTTAGTTCACCAAACAGGGTATTGATTGTTTTTAAGTTATATTTCATGTAGTCTTCAAGGTAAACAGCCAAACACCCTCAGCCTAACAAGTAATTGTGTGAAGTCAGTTGAGGTGTCCAGATAATATGCACACATTAGCCCAAAAATATCAGCGCAACATGAGTTTAAAGTAAAAGATCTAAGGATTCTTCCATAAGGGTTATTTCAGTCATATCTTAGTCAGAAATTTGGTAAAATCCAAAACTGCATTCCTGCAGTCAGCATGCAAAATTGCAGTCCCCCAAACTTGTGCCATTAGTGGCAAAGAAATAATTTTTTTTTTTAAAAAGCACATCTTACATTGTATCCTAACTGCACGCGAGCCAGTGTCATTTAGCACTGAATGCCCTCTGTCTACATTAAATCCGATAAACATGCAGTTCTATAGAGTCATATTTCTTGTTTATAATAGTAGACAATGTGAGTGACAAAGAAAATAGAAAGGGGGCATCTGACAAAATCTTGACTAATGAAAACATAATTAAACTTATTTTAACAGCATTGCATGTACCGGTAGTTAAGAGAGGCCCTCTATTGTGACCAAAGTCTGTGCAATAATCATACTTTATAATCAGCATCTTCAGATAAGCCACACCGGTCACGTGCTGTATTACCTTGGCAAAAGCTGAAGAGCCCACTAACACGGATTTTAACAAATTTGTGTATGAAATTTGAGATGAGCCTTTTGTGTGCATAGAACAAATCGTACCCATCCCGCTACAATTTATGAGAAATTAGAGCAAAAACATAGCTCCTGCATTTATATTTTTGTTCAGTATAAATTGGCAAGCATTTTAGATCAAATTAAATACCTGTATAGCAAACCATGTTTGTCGACGCATCAGTCATGCAAATATTTACATGTAAATGAAGTGACACACACACACACACGTGACAACACTCACCTGTTCAGGTAGAAGGAGAAGACGTTTTGAGGAATCAGCTTTTTGGCCATGATCTGGTCAAATACAGGGGTGACCTTCTCCACAGAGATGGTGGGATAACCCATACCAAAAACGCCATCGAAACGAGCCACTGCAAATGTAATGCCAGGCTGCTGCACTGCCTCTCCGAACTGCTGCCCTGGCACATCCACACCTGCCAACTGGGACACACAGAAAATACAATCATAGACATGAAAAACACCTGTTACTGGGGAGTGTGCATCTATACACTCACACTCACTATATTGGCCAAAGAGACTTAATTATGTCGAATGAGAAATGTGTGCATGCAACTGGACACATTATTAGTTATAGTTACTAACCCACTCCTCAAAGATTCCAAAAAAATAATTTAATGCTTCGGGAAGCTGGTCACATACCGAATGTTTGAGGATATGTTTTAGCCTAAGTGTACGCCTCCTTTAAATGTGCCACATATGGGTTGGCTCAACTTAGGGGTCAAATAAGATTAAGGAAATGGAGAGAAGTGACAAGACATGCCCTCAGTCTGCTGCTAACCAGGAGGTCCTCCTCTGAAGAAGCATTGACACTTCTAGAGTCTCTTTCAGAGCTGGAAAAATGTCACCACCCCAAGTACTACCCATCTGCAACTTAACAATGGTGTGTTCTTTATTCTCCTTGGAGTCCACCATTATTGGCAGCAGTCATATCCAGAGAAGGCCCCCCATCTTGTACTCTCCATTTGTGTGCATGCTTACAGCCCCCTGTGAAGTCACTCACATTGACCACATCCTCACTGATGAAACCGGACAGGCTGCCTCTGCCGTACTTGATGGCAAACTTGGTGCCGTTCTTCGCATACGTGCTGGACTTCTTGGAGTTGTAGCGGTGGTGCATCCCTAGAGGAAGTTGGATCATTTTAACTTATGGATATGTTGCCGGTGTGTGTTCACATGTTTGGGTCACAAGACTGCTCGTCATTAGTCATATATTCATGCAGTCACAGGGAGCTAATGTCATCTGCAAAGGATCAATGTGACTATAGGTTCTCAGTTGAACTGCCTAAACATAGATCCTCCTGAGTCCACTCATTTTAATCAACTAATGTCACTCTCAAAGTGATTGATTGAACTGATTTCTATCAGGTGTACTGCTGGGCTCCTGAAACTAAAAACAAAACAGCCACACAGAGGCTGAGAAGGAAACTGCTGTTGGAGTTTCTACTTACAGCAGGCGATATCCAGGAAGGAGCAGTGGATAGAGGGCACCCAAAGGTTTGAGGAGCCTGTGTCAAAGAGCACTTTGAAATCTTGAGGTGGGGTTCCAATGCTTATCTCTCCAAAGTATTGAGCCTGAAGGAGGAAGAGAAAGATAATGACCACAGCATTCATTTCGTATCAGTATCATCAGAGATTGGTCAGGTCTCCATTTTGAGCAAATAACTGAAAAATAAAAACGCATACCAGGCAAACCTCGCTGTAGCCTTCAGTTCCTGTACACGAACACCTAGCTAGGACTCACCCCACACTCATTCCACCATACCATACAGAGTACAAACGCAGATTACTTACATCCATAAAGTTCGTGAGCTTCTCTGCGGGCGTGGGGGCGGAGGTAGGTGCGACTGTCGCTGGGGCTGACTGTTTCGCTAGATCGCTGTTGGCCTTGCCCAATGCCAAAAGTTGCTCGACCGTCATTCGATCACTCATAGTGCGCCTTGCCGTGCGCATCTTGTGTAAAGGAACCCTGAAATAAGTGATCAGGCACCATGGTTTCATTGCTTGGACATGCTTAGCCTGGATAACCACGCACGCTTTTTAAATCATTTAGGTCATAACATAGTCCGTTATCGGGCAAGCAAAAGGGATGACATCTTCGTTTGTCGTAAGCCTTATAAGCATTTTGCAAAAATGAAATTGATATGCCTTTAAAAAGATGACCAGTCAAGTCAACGACATAATGTTAATATTGGAACAAACAACGCATGTAACATTAATGACGCATCAGAAAATACCAAATTAAAAGTGTCATATAGAACTATTCACGCACATTTTAAGCAGTCGCTACACAAACAGCCACCCATGTTTAAAATGTTTCCACGAACGTTAGTAGACCTGACATTTTCTAACGTGACATAATATATTCAACATTAGCCTACCTGATAATGCCATGACTTTGAATTACTAACACCGACACAACGATGAAAAGTTCTTTCGAACAAAACATTTCTGCGTTTAGTTTCGGACAGGGTTTGTGTAACTTCCACTTCTCGACTTCGCGTGTCCAACTCAGTGTTCAAAACCTATCAACACCCCCTGCCTCGCATTCAGCAGTTTATGCCCCAAATTGCATTCGTGCACTTTCGGGATATCTCGCTTTTCTTCGCTCTCCCCTATCTCGATTGGTCAGAGCTCTCCATTTTGACACTCTGATTTGCCAAGTGAAATGTCAATCACTCTGAAATTAGCATAGGGCCTACAGTTTTAGTCACGAGTTGGCATGGTCCACTGAAACCCAAGTGTATTTCAGTGTAGCCTATGTGTAAGTGGTCAGAATGTAGGCTAAGCCTGCTTTCTGTCTGAAATTTTATGTCAGAGAGCCAGGGAATTGATGATGACCGAATGCGGGAAAAGGAAGGCTACGTTCCAACCCAAACCAAATGTAGGCCTAACCGACCAAATGTCAACTCATACCACCATGCTCGCATACTTAATCTTTGTTTACTGCCTTTACATAGGGCATCAATCTTGATGTCTCTGTTTATAAATGTTATGTTTATATGTTAATCCACTCTCTTGCAATGTGGTCCTGCCATTGTTAATTGATAACTGAAGACACTGAGTTTTCCATTGTATTATTTTATTTTATATATATTTTTTAAATATGTTAATGTTGTGTGAGTAGGCTATTACAGTGAGGTCTAGTGTCATGTGATGACTTGCCTCAAGTAGACAGATGTAAATTGGCTTTGCTTGCCTGCATCTGACAGAAAACCCTCATCAACTTTGGTAAGAAATCCATATTGTGTTGCTAATGCTGGTGTCATGATTATATAATAATAATAATATAATAATACATTTAAATTAAAAAGTTCATTTCATGTCACCCAAGGTCACTTGTAAACTCTTAGATCAGTTCCAGAATCTCTTAGAAACAGGTCATGGTCATCCCAATGGCCCTATGATTTACAACTGTTTATTGCAGCCAGAGAACTAGAAAAATAGAAAAATGTATGACAAGGACTTATAGTATACAAAAGTGGAAGCCCGTTTGCTTTCGCATGTGGTTTAGCTTTTGAAATGGCTGTTGCACATATGCCACACACATCAGACAAAAAATGGCCAAAAAAGTGCATGATGGGCCACACACACACACACTATGAATGTACTTTCCCACTTCTGCATTTGTTACTGCCCTTACTGTTACTGTTTTTTAATTTGACCTTTGTTGCCCTTGTTGGTTATATGTGTATCACGTTGACATTTCTGTAGGATTTCCTGGTAGGTTTGTAGTCCAAGTTAATTAAAACCCTTTTCTCTTTGTAGCCTGCATAAAATGGCTGAATTGACGAATGAATATGTTTTGCAGAGGCTTTTACAGCTGGGGCTTTTACAAGCCTGTATTGCCCTATATTGTAAAGTACAGGACAATACACACACACACACACACACACACACGTCTATTTATTCCCCCTTGAATTAGATAATGAAGAATCATTTCACCTTTCTGTCACCAGATGGTGCTGTTTAACCAGAGTGTTATGCAAAGAAAAAGGGGGAGTCAAATTTTTACTCTGGATATACACGGGAACACAGTTCATTATAAAAGTGATGTATTTAGTGTACTGGGTGTATATTTTCACCCAGGTAAAAGTTTTTCAGCTACACATTTCTCCCTTGGAGTCAATAAAAAACAACCAGTATGCATTTAAACTAGTCTACTTTATTAGCTTTGAAGCATTATTAAGGAAACCAGAAACAGGTTTGCAAACAGCATTTGCTAACAGCAGCTCTGCACTTGGATCATAAAGCCTCTTACTGCCCAAAGCGACAGCCTGTCATCTCTGCCCTAGAGGCTTCTGGGGCAGATTTCCCCACAGCCTTAACCCACCAGCAGTGACTCCGGGAGACCATCAGCGGCACTGCCAGGGGGCAAGTGGGGCTTGGGTCCAGAGTTGTGCATCTTCAGAGGGGCGAAGCCCACGCGGTCCTGGTCGCGGTCGAACACGGTGTAGAGGTGGTGCAGGAAGGTCTCTCCCAGAACCCACTGCTCCCCATGCAGGCTGCGTCTGTGTGCATGGAAACGTGACACACACACGTGAAGCTGGCGCTGGTGTCTGGGGGTGACCTCTACCTGTGGAAGCAGGACGCTGAGGGTTAATGCCAACAATAAAACTGTGAGCAGATCACCCCACAGGACACACGAGATGGTTAACCTCTCATATAGTTAGAATTATGACATCCACCACAGACCAATAAGAAGAGCATATATGTACACATACACACACACACACACACATACACACATACACACACACACACACACAAATGCATGTTATATTGTATGAGTGGTCTCCTTTCATTTCCCTCTACAGGGGCACAGAGGAAATATGACTCCTCCAAGTCAAGCACGTATGTGAACAACGGCACTAAGGCCTCAGTCCACATGGGCAACTTAACAGTGAAAGCCATTGTCAGCCAGGACGTGGTTCATGTGAGTAACACTCACTCAAACACACACAGACATACATCCAGACACACACACACAAACACACACACACACCTAGCTACACACTTTAATTGCACACTGTTCTGGTCACTATAACAACATTTATGTTAGTGCTAAGTAATATTAAAATCTCATGACATTTGTACACATAACGGTATGGGTGTGTATGTGAGAGCATGTGTTACATACAGTACAGTACAAAGGCACAACATAATCATGAGTAAATGTGTGCGGGTGTATAGTTTACCCTTTTGATGTAGTCAAGGGGAGAGAGAATAAACACCTTTCCTCCAAGGTTGAAGGAGATTATAGGCAGGCGTAACATTCCATGACACTCCACCGTGTGCTGGGGGAAAAAAGAATCATTCTGCATGATACAACTTTTTAACATGGATATTATGAGTTAATGTTAATGCTGTGCTATTCCAGGTTGGCTTCTAAAGGTTGTAATATATTTCTGTAATTATAACATGCACAATATCTAATGTCACTTATATTAAATGATCCCCCCTTGATTAGCCTTCTATATCTGTTCAAGGGAGTTTATAATTGCACTGATTCTCAGCAGGAACAGGTAGATAGATCAAGGTGCAGGGAGGAGCAAGACTGTGCACCCATGTCCTAGTTCATGGGCAACCAGAGACACTTCTTACCGCGCCGTATCTCCCACTGGGCTTCGCCCCAATAGCTGTGTGAAGAGCATTAACGTTTGTAACGATGCCCGGCACCCCTCCTCACACAGGGTGAGGTTCCTCCCAACGGAAATTCTTTCAGAAACACACAGAGAAACAGACTGTCGTGTCGTTGTGTCTTTGAAATTATATAATGATGACATGACTGACGGTCACCCGACGGGCCCAAGCACCTATTTGGCTTGCTTGCCCTCTAGCACTACCTCAGATGTGAGCATGACCCTGAATAGTCCTGGACTCCTGGACTATCATGATGGCTGAGGTATGCTGCACTCACCTCTCCAGCGGTATCTGCCAGTTGGACTTGTCAGCCACAGGCACGTAGTGTAGCTCTCCCTCGCAGTGATCCGGATTCGTTCCTCCTAGCATCAGCTCACCCAGGCCAATGTGACTGTTTTAACACACACACAAACACACACATTTTAAGTCACACACACATATTTATTCATTCATTCAACCTTTATTTATTATCGGAGGTTCACTGAGGGTAGTCCTCATTTTCAGTGAAGCCGAGATTACAATATGAAACAACAAAAGAAATAGTAGACAATAATTGTAGTGAAAAGTATAGGCCTACAAATAAAACCAAAATAATTAAATACAATAAGATACATGAATATGAAAATACATACAAATAATAATAGTAATTAATTATGAATATAATAATAATAATAATAATAATAATATATACATTTAATTAAAATAGGTACAAATTGACGTAGGAAGGTTTGTGATTACAGATCATCCAGGAAGTAGGGGCATTACAGCAAAAGGCTGAACTCAGACCAACTCAGAATGGATATTGGATATGAGGAACCATGGAGACCAGAATTCCAAACAAGCATATTGGAAACATAACATGGTATTCCCAACAATATCTTTGTAGATAAATAAATACCAATGTGTATTTCCCCTTTCTGCTAAAGATGGCAATCCACTTTATAATAGAGGACACAAATTGTCATTGAATGATGAGTACTAAAGCCATCACCAGTAATAACTCTAAGGGCAGAGTGATAGACTTCGTCCAGGGCTTTGAGTGAAGAAGCAGCTGCATTTCCATTTATAAATCACATCTCAATAGTCTAACACTGACATAAAAATTGCTTCAACAATTTGTTTTCTACTATATATAGGGAGGCTGGTTTTGTTTCTGTAGAAGAAACCAATGTTCGTCATACAGTAGTTTCATTGCAAGGTTGGCTGTGTGGTGATTAAATGTAAGTTCCCCATCCAGCCAAATGGCAAGATATGTATATGCAGAGACTCACACTGTTGCATTTCTGTGTCTCAATTGGGAATCACTAGCTATACTACCTGTATTCCTGATTGTCATGACATGACTATTCCATGATAAATGGTGGAATGATTATTAATTATTGCTAAAGTTTAAGTTGACTGATATTTGCAGACACTTTTCCCCAAAGCGACACAAACTCGCAACGGCAGGAATTGAACCTGGATCAACCGGTTGTCAGTCAGTGATGCTGCCGATGCTATTGTACGTCAGCAATTTTTGCAGTCTGACCTGTTATAGTAATGAGAGATGATGTTCAATGGCAGCAGCTTCAGGGCCATGATGCGGTCGAACACTGGAAGGTCACCGAGGTGAGGGATGGAGGGGTAGGCCAGACCTAACACCCCATCAATATGGGACGCCACAACTGAAGGTTCATCCACAATTTCCGCAAACTGTTGGGCTGGCACTTGCACGCCTGCAAACTACAAATGATGGATAGATTCTAATATTGGATGGATGGATTCTAATATTGAGATTTTATTTATTACTTAGCACTAACATAAATGTTGTTGTAGTGACCAGAACAGTGTGCAAATAAAGTGTGTAGGTGTGTGTATGTGTGTGTGTGTGTGTGTGTTTGTGAGTGAGTGAGTTAGCTGTTATTAGATGTGTAAAAGTGTAGATGTACTGTATGTCTGTGTGTCTTTGATTATATGATATGTTAGTTAGTTAGTTAGTTTAGTTAGTTAGTTTATTTATCCTTACATAGGAAATTTGTTTTCACCTACCATACAATACAAGCCTCACAGACATGAAATACATAGATACACACAGTTACGGTTCTTCACCCACCACCCTGTTACCACATACCCCACCCACATAGATGTTAACAGCACATATACAGCACATATATGTGTGAGTGTTACTCACATGAACCACGTCCTGGCTGACGATGGCTTTCACTGTTAAGTTGCCCATGTGGACTGAGGCCTTAGTGCCGTTGTTCACATACGTGCTTGACTTGGAGGAGTCATATTTCCTCTGTGCCCCTGTAGAGGGAAATGAAAGGAGACCACTCGTACATTATAACGTGTGTGTGTGTGTGTGTGTGTGTGTGTGTGTGTGTGTGTGTGTGTGTGTGTGTGTGTGTGTGTGTCTGCGGATTTGCGTGGACTCACGGCAGGCATGCCCTTTGTGCGAGCAGTTGGCTGATGGGATGTGTAGGCCCGCGGAGGCTGTGCTGAACTCCACCTTGAACACCTGTGGGGGGGTTCCGATGCTGACCAGCCCATACAAGCTCTGGATGAGGGACAAGAAGAGGGATCACTACATAAAATAGGCCTACTGATAAAGTTTAGAAAATACCTTTCCCCTTGACTGCAGATTGATTGGAATGTTGAAATGGAGGCGGTGTAAGTCTAATTGCTCTGCGTCTTTCTGTCCACCATCGGAGTATGCTGAGGTATTCTTGGTTAATTTCTTCTCTTAAGAGTCTCAGTAGAGATAGGTGGAAGAATTCCAGGTGAATTCTGAGTTCTAATTTCCTCCTCAACTTATTCCTGTATAACTGGCTCATTGCTGTTTGAAGTACAGTAAGTATGCCGCTGTCAGGTTCCAGTGCATAGTAGTACAATTCTTTGCAGTATTCTGTCCATCTGATTAGGATGCTTCCTATTGGGGCAGCCGTGGCCTACTGGTTAGCACTTCGGACCTGTAACCGGAGGGTTGCCGGTTCGAACCCCGACCAATAGGCACGGCTGAAGTGCCCTAACCCCTCACTGCTCCCCGAGCACCGCTGTTGATGCAGGCAGCTCACTGCGCCGGGATTAGTGTGTGCTTCACCTCACTGTGTGTACACTGTGTGCTGTGTGTTTTTCACTAATTCACGGATTGGGATAAATGCAGAGACCAAATTTCCCTCATGGGATCAAAAGAGTATATATACTTATTGTGGAGTTTTTAACCTGGCTTCCTCTCATTAGTGTAGCAAATTTCCCTCATATTTTGTTGTCGCATTCTATATTATTCATGTTTCGAGGAATTCTTCGTCAGGGATTTCCCTGTTCGTCACACAGCGTCGACTTTCGAACACGGTGTCGAAGTCAAACACAAAGGCAAACTTTGTGGCTTTTATATCCAGTATTGGTATTGTTTCTCCCAAACCAGTCTATCTGGTTGGCCAGTCCAAGATGTCCAATATGTACAGTATTTAAACTTGTTAACTTTTTCCTGCTGACATAGCCTGACCCTGATTGCCCTGACTGGTGTTATCACCCCAGAGGAAGAGAGGGGTGTAAAAGATAAGGAACAGTGCAACAGGAGCAGTGGTATAAAAAAAATAAAACTGGAGGAAAACTAGATGCAAAAGTAATACAAGACATTACCTCTATGTGTAGCTGCACCTATAACTGAACTACAGTTCTGCCATCATGTTGTATAGTTCAAAATGTCTGCAAAAAAAAACAAAAACATCATTAACTGCTTACCTCCTTGTGGTGCAGGATGAGTGTTTTAAACGGTGATGCTGAGTTATCTGGATGCGTTTCTCCCAGCACCGTCGTTTTATAGATGTCAGCAACTGCCTCTTCGTCATCCTCCTCTTCCTCCTCTCCCTCCTCTTCCTCCAACTCCTTGAGTATCCACTCCTCATCCAGTCCCTGATCCTGTAAGTCCATGTCGGCCTCCACCTCTACGCTGAGTACCTCACGCTTCAGAGGGATCCTGCAACAGACAATGAGAGCGTGGAGGAAAATGGCCACATACACACTTTAATAATAATGAGTGTGGAGCTTATGTTTGTAAGCTGAAAAAGAGCAAAGAGTATGTAAGTTACACTTTATTTGTCCTAGAAAAATTAGTTCTCTGCATTTTACCCACCTGGGGGTAGTGTACACACACAGTGTTGGGAGTAATGCGTTACAAAGTAACGCGTTACTGTAATTCCACTACTTTTAGTGGTAACGAGCATGTAACGAAGTATTTTTGTAAATTCAGTAACGCAATTACAATTACTGAAATTTCAAAGAGTTCGTTACTTGCATTACTCTGTTGATCTTGAATGAACGACTGCAGACAAGATGCATATTTGCTGCTTGTCTCCCGACCTTAGCTGTGTTTCCAGCGATTGTGTTTCATGTTTAGATTGCAGATGCAATTTGAAAATAGGCCATTTAACATTGTTTCACATTACATCCCATTGAACTCATTCCATGTAGCCTACAGAAGGATTGCAATAATAATGATAAAAATAACTTATTACTATATTGCAGAATTCAGTGTCAGTGCACCACCATGCATACTACTACTACTACTACTACTACTAGTAGTAGTAGTAGTAGTAGAAGGCAAGCAGTAGGCAGTGTACTGTACATATCTATCAAAGCAACTAGATGGTGAGGGTGGCGCAAAACAAGGTCAGGGAGGCCTTAATGCATTGTAGAATGTTTTGGGGTCGGAAAAAGTTTGAGAACTCATGCACAAGGCTATTGATTTGAAGGCCCGTTGAAACTACAATAAATAGGTCCAAAAATTAGGTTTATTGTGTGTGTGACTGTTCAGTACTGTTCATATTGACATTTTAAAAGCAGACTTAAAAGTAACTCAAACTAATTACTTTTAATATACAGTAATTGGTAACGTAATTGAATTACTTTTGAAAGAAGTAACTAGTAACTGTAACTAATTACTAATTTTCAGTAACTTGCCCAACACTGTACACACACACATTCACACACATACTTGGAGCCCACACACACTAGTGCACATATACCCCAGGAGCTGTGGGCAGCCCTTAATTTGGCACCCAGGGGGCAGTTGGGGGTTAGGTGCCTTACACTTTGTTATACTGATGCCACCAGTTTGAGAAAGTAATATTGTCTTACAATTATAACACAATGAATAATCATAATAAAGTCACCATGACGCCAAGGGCCAAAGCCTCTAAAATGGTCATGGTTTTTTGACTGATGCAAAGCACTGGTGAAATCAAAACTATCCTATGTGTAGCCTACATTCTCAGAATTGCGCAATTGTTCTTTGACGTGTGTTAAACTCAGTAATTTTCCCATGTATGAAAATCCCCTATATTTGAGAGAGAGAGGCAACAGTAGGGCATTGAACCAGAGGAATGAGGAAGACATCCTGACTACTTGATTGGCTGTTTTGGTTAAGCACCACCTCTGGAACACCGTGGTACTTTTTACACTTGTAGTGTGGGAGACACTGTTCAGTGTCAGTGTCAGACAACATCCTCCTGACCAAAACACCAGGTTGTCAGTGACTGGCTCTATTTGCACTTGCGAGGATGTAATGTTGAGTGTTGAATGAATGTTTAATGAAAAGGTGGGATTCAAAAGAGAACATGGTAAGTCGGGCAATTCTCTTATTCTACATTTTACCTTTATTTGGGTTTTAACATCGTATTGACCCAACAGTGCAGAAGGTGTGAGTGGAAGTGGGTAAGCTAGGAAAACGATGCATCGGGCAGTGGGGTCAAGAGATGACTTTAGACAGGACTCAAACCTTGGCCTTTGTGGACTCATACTATCCTGGAGCTATAGCCCACCCAGGCTGAGTAATTACAGAGTTTCACAGAATGTGAAGCCACTGTCAAACGTGTGTGCAGGATTTTAAAGGATGTGGCATGGCAATACTGTACTTGCAGGTTGGCTTGTGATGCAGGGAGATGTTCAAAGTCCGAAGTTAAAACTTTTTAAAAAGAGTTTAAAAACGTATCAATGGATTTATCAGTGGATTTTCATTTCATTTTACAAGAGTAAAAGAGAGCAAAAAATAAGTATTGTGTTCTTGTGGATTAGGCCTATTGATGTGAATCCCTAGGGCAAAGCCAGTCTGAATAAGACCTAATTAAGTTCTTAAAATGTGAATGCAAACACTACCTGTAATACCGGCACCCATTTCTGTTTATTGTTTGGCTGCAGTGACTGTGGCTTGCTACCAAAACTCAGGGGCAAATTACATAACTCATACTGACAGATAAGAGAATACCTAACCCCTCACCGCCATGAAAGTCACTCGACAGGTTAAACCAGTGGATATCGCCAGCCACCAGATAACAATGCCGAACGTTCAGAAATAGTACCCTTCCTGCATCACATGAGACGTCACCTCCTTGATTGAAGTGATTTGAATCTTGATTATGTAAAAATAGCAACCATTTTACATGGATCTGCACAGTATAATCCTGGAATAACTTAAAACAACTCCTTCCTCAATGACTTTAAAAGAAATGTAAGACTCAGATGTGTTGGCTTTCAGGCTTGTGTGTAAGTCCTGAATTTGGAAAGGCAATATAACTTTAAGGATCAGTGACCTGTAATCCATTAAAAAACACTGAGATGACTGAAGAAGATGCTGATGCACACTTTCTTTGTTCCACACAGGGAGTGGACTTTTACCAAGAAGAGTCGAGACCCATTAAACCTCCTGCAGTCCCTCCTAAAAAAACGTCTCTGTACCAGACACCTAGAGGCCCTGAAACTCCCAGCAGGCCTCCAGTCAGTCCCAAGGTAAATCCAATGTGAATCATGACTTCTTTTTTCTTTGAAGAAGACATCAACAGTGTTCAAAAGTCATGATGGTCTCTGTGTGTTTGTTTGTTTAATGTGTGTGCGTGCATGCGTATGCATGTGTGTCTGTATGTGCGTGCGTGTGCGTGTGTGTGTGTTTTCTATTCAACAGCCCTTTCTACGATCACCAGCATCACTTACATCATCACCCACACCACAACATTTATTTCCGAATCAAAGTGCTACTCATGATTCACCCAACATTGATCATGTAAATGTCACGCTGAACTGATGGGTGTTCTTAATTGATTGAGCAATTATTTCTCAATCAGACTACATCTCCAAAATCACAGATATGTATTTGCTATGCTTAAAGCACAATGCCTTAATTTACACGCCTAGCCACTCAACTGTGAGTGATTCAAAGCTAATTATAAATTAGGATGCATAAACCGTACACGCTGAGTTTGGATTGCATACATTGGCAGCAGTGGACTAAGCCTATTTACTGAACTTTTCTTTACTCATCTTGATTCACTGCATGCAACTCTTTCAGGGTTCTGCGGATTTGGAACACCCTGTCTCCCCTCGTCCTGGCTGCCCCACTGTCGTGCCCCCCAAGAGCAACATCTACCGGCACCCCAATGTTCTGACCTCGAGCGACACCAGCCATGGCGGACAGACTCCATCTCCTGTTTCATTCTCCACCACTGAGAGGGAGCTAGAACCCTCGCCCCGGACTGCCCTGAGGCCTCCACATTCACCATCCGTGCCCAGCAGATCACCGGGGCCACACAAGACCCAGTCACAGGACTCTGAGGTGAGAGGAGGAGAACCCACATGGGCAGCATGACACCACTCCATGGAAGCAAATATGGAAAAACCTTTACAGCATGCAACTCTATCACCAAACACTATTTAGCATATGTACAAGCTGTTCTCGGTGTAAACGATGCTCCTATTGGAGTTTGCAAAGTTTCTGCATGACTTTTAGGTAGTACGCACACTCTAGTTTTAGACCAAAATTCTTTAATGTGGCTTTAACATTGGCACCAATGTTCACTTTCAGGGCGTTGTTGCCGTGGAGAGCACCCTGACCTCCCCATCTCCGAAGCCTATTCCTACCCCGAGAACCAGAGGCATCTACAGTGCAGGAACACAGAACCCTACCTCAGCGACACCCAACACCTCAACTGAGGAAATACCTCTACTATCAGAACAGGTGTCAAGAGTACACGTGACATCCCAACAGGTATGTCCACCTGTGCAAGAGGATGTCCACCTTACAGCCGACTACCGTGCTTTTAGATAACTTAGTTTTTAAAAAATCAAATAAATAACCATAAATAATCTAATAAACAACATTTTTTTGTTAGCAAAACCCTTCCATTCAACAAAACAAAATTACATGTCAACTGCAAAAACAGCAGAATGCATAGGTGCTCGGCCAGTCATGGATTTTTTCTTTTGTTGAATCAGGTCAAAAAATAAATCGAGTACTTGCTGAAAGATTGGGGTGAATTAGGCCTGTGTCTGTGTTTTGGTCAGAATGTGAATATGTGAGAGTGGCCAAACTGGCCCCATCTGTCTGATAACCTTTATGAGGACGTGTCCTATTTGCCCTGACAGCCTGTTGAATACAACACACTGCGGTCAGAGAATCAGACAGTCCCCACCCCACCTCCGATCCCCCCAAAACTCAAGACCTTGGACAGACTGCAACCCCCCATGACCCAGGGAAATTATGATAGACTCTCACGTCCAGAGGTAACTGGAAATTGCAGTATTTTCATTGTGAAAAGTTACAGCTACTGTATCATATTATATTTTCATTACATTATTTTACAATTATTTAGAGGTTCCACGGAAGACTGTAGAATCTTACAGGATAGTTTTATATATGTGCTGTATTTTATTACATAATCAGCACACTAATGTTCTGTTGCATCTATATGTTCTGTTTAAAGTCCCTGTAAACCAAAATAAATATGTGCTCTGAGTTTGTCACACCAAGGCTTGTAGTAGTACTCGAGCTCAACTCAAGCCCTAATTTTAAGGATTTGTGACTTGATTTGAAGTTGAGCACTGATGATTCAGACAATTGTGAAAAATTGAGTAGTATGGGGGATATTGTGGCCACTTCCGGTTTGGGACAACAAATTTATGGACAACTGATGTGAATTGAAAAATGAATGACACTGAATATTTGGCTATTTACTTGGGTCATTTTTTCAGCTGGTAGTTTGTACGTGCACACACTCAATCCAGCTGTCGTCAAACTTCAGACTGAAACGCTTATGCCATTTTATCTAAATCATAAGAGTGAACAAATACAACCACTTGGTTTTGTTTTCACCGTGTGTAGGCCATAGGCTGTCATTTGCACCACTGGGTAAAACGGCATTTTGTTTTAGACTACTGGTATTTAATTTGTGCATTGACAATAAAGCTGAATATCATTTGAACTAGATGACTAAACTTATGCATATGTAGAAGAAGAAACATTCACAAAAATCCATGACATGACCTCTCTTCTTGATAGCTGTTGAAAACTGCATGGAACTGACAGGGATTGTTTTGTTTAATAATAAATAAATAAATACATTATGCTGCTACTTTCTGCTTTTCCCAAATACAATGTAGCCTACAGGTGTACCTTTCATCAGTCCAGTTGCAATGGATGGACTGTGATGAACTGCCCTACTTGTGATTGTTTACAGATTTTAAAGGTTTTATAACAATGTTACAGATTTTTTGGCCCAGAAACAAATATATTCACCTTTGCAGCGCCAGTAGGCTACTTTGTGTGCGGAATGTGTGCAAACACACATCCCAAACAAGCATACACAAAAGTTTCAAGAGTGGGGGATGGAGTAGAAGATGGAGACAAATTCATTAATATGATTTATTTTCGCGGAATGGATGTGCAGGACTGAGCGGCGGTCATATTTTGTACCGCTACGCGGTACATCTAGTTGCTTGTTAGCCTGCCCTACTTGAATATGGAGATCATAGCCTATGCTCCATGCCTACCTCTGATCAGTCAGAGAGATAACCAATGAGGCCTACATCACTTTCCATGACAGTTGAAAATATATGCATATTTATTAATCTTATTATTATAAGATTTTGAATTTAATTAGGTGTGCCCGACCGATTTGAGGGCCGCTTGGGCCAAATATGCCAGGGCCGATTTTTGGTCCCAGTCCGCCCCTGTTAAGCATTTTAACATTTAAACGTTTAAACTACAGAGTTATAGCTACATGACATTTGGTACAAGGCCTGTGAAATGCAGTTAACAGTATTATACATATTACTGTATATTAAATATGTTCTGCATAGAGGTAAAGTGAGAGTTGTAAAGGGAAGACAAATAGACAAAGTAGGCCTATGTATAGTCTACAGCTGGTTGTACAGTATAAGAGAGGTTAAGCCTGATTTGACAACATGGTGGTCATCTCTTCTCTTTTATCTTACTAGCCATCAGCAACCAGTAGAGGTAATGCCCCCGCCCGGCCGCCACCACCCACCTTCTCACCTCCACCACCTCCAACACCCTCGACGATCTCTCCCCTCTCCTCTCATGGAAGGAAATCAGAGTACAGCAGGCCCTATCTTCAGGTGCTTCCCGGGGACTCTGGCTATGAGGTAGAATAAACATGTACAGCAACAACACAGTGAGCCCTTTAGACACTCTTCTTGTACATTTACATTTAGGCTTTAATTCAGTTAGCTACACTCTTGAAACAAATGTGTTGAAAACAACACACCTTGTTTTTAACACATCTCTGTGTCCAGATAGGGAAGACACAGTTTGTGTTGTTTCCAACACATTCATTTTAAGAGTGTAATGAGCCACAAGAGTAAAACACCATTGCATCACTGCTCATGCAAATATACTCCCTTCCCAAAGATTTTTTTTATTATATAGCTTCTACCATTTTTTTGGTATCATGTCCACCATTATGTCAATTTCAACTGAAGATTGAACTGAACTGAACTGAAACTGATGGGGTTATGTGGGGCAAAGATGAATATGTTCAACACACCTAAACATGTTCAATCACCAATAATACATGTCATGTGGTAAGATGAAAGCCACACTTTTTTCTTTAGGGCCATGATATGAATGAGTTGCTGACTGATCTGATGTGAGCTGGCTGCTAATAAAGTATGATAGAATGAAAGGTGACATGAGGTTCATGACATGTATAACGGAGAGAAGGGTTCAGACTGCTGCAATCTTGAATCATTTTTTGTTGGAAAAACAGACCAAGCTGTTAGATGTCGTTCTCACACATGTCCGTGCTTGGATGTTAACACAGGGAACTATATATGAGCCAGCACCTCGACTTGGGACATTGCCAAGGACACTGCCAAGATCCTCATCAGAGCCACTTCTTGATAAGAGGGAGGGGGAGGTAAGTGTCTAAACATGATTGGTGTCAACAGTACATACATATCACCTATTCTTCATTGAAAGTGGCACTCATCATATGTGTTCCCGTTTTATTCACAGCAGGAACAACATCTGTCAAAATGGACAAAGACAATGGAAAGTGAGTTGCATTATGAATTAAAATATACAACAATATTTTACTTAAATCTCAGTACCTTTTATTGAGGAGAAAACTTACTCAAGTAGACACTACTCAGTCTTAAAACAAATGTGTTGAAAACAACACAACTTGCGTTGTTAGGGACAACAGTTTGTGTTGTTTCCTTTTTTTATTTGTTTAACACAACTTCTGTTGAAAACAACACAATTTGCTTTTTTTTTAACACACCTCTGTGTCCAGATAGGGACAACACATTTTAAACATTGTTTTAAGAGTACCTGATTAATTTAACTTGGTGCCTTTTAATAACCATCACATAGTAAACAGGGTTACAGTCACACAGCAATATTTGTTGCCGGGGTATCACTTCCAGGGGTAAATCATGGTGGACCGAACGCTTACACTTTCCTCGCTGTTAATAGATTTACGTTCTAAGTTGCAACTTACTTGTGAAGACTGTGTGTGCATTCATTATAGATGACAATTGTGGAGGGGTGAATCGATGGAAACAAGCAAGGAGAAATCTTCTGAAAAAGATACTATCAATATTGTCTGTTATATTCCTTTTGTTTACTGCCATTATATGTAACTGGCTACTGTCTGAAATGGGGAAAATTCATTTCATTCTCAGACATGGGAATTATACAAATGTATTTGTTTTGGGGCCTCTATCCTATGTCCACTATTATTATGTGTTAGTCTTTCAGTGTTTTGAAGCAAGAAATGTGTGTAGGTGCAAGGAACAAGGTAGCCTACCTGGAAAGGCAGAACCCCATGTGTGTACAGGGATAACAATTTGCTTTTTTTTTTTTTTTTTTTAACACACTTCTGTGTCCAGATAGGGACAACACATTTTAAACATTGTTTTGCCTGATTAATTTAACATACATAATAATTTGTGATGAATATTTAATCTATGACATGTTGTGATAATTGTGTTTCAGTGCACCCCGCACCTTTCACACGCTACAGCAGACCTATGACTGTAGAGGAAAAAACCCGGTAAGAAACATCCCCACGGATCAAATGAGTCAGTCACTGTGTGAATAGATCTAACTAAAAACTGCAACTGTTTGTATGTCTATATCATGAAACTCCATCATTGTGTTGACTGAGGCAAATTCAACAGTGAAATCTGAGTTTAATTTTCCATGTCAAATTGACATAGTGGAAAGAAGATGGATTGATAACCATTTGTTGATAATCCACTGTGTGCATGTGTGTGTGTGTGTGTGTGTGTGTATGTACATACATCTGAATGTGAGGATGTAGGTTTGAGTGAAAATGCTCTCCTGTGCCAGAATGCATGAGCTCATAGGCTACCTACAAATGTGTCTGAGTGTGTTCTAAGCATGCTTTTGTGTTGCTGTGCGCATTCCTGCAGGTGGTTAAACCAGACAGCGCAACGGGTATGCAAGAGTTTAACGTATTTCCAGTTCATGCTGCCCGGACGCAGGGACACGCTTCGTTGGCACATCTCAGAGCTCAGGGAAATTGCGGACAAAGTAGAAAAGTCTAGCCAGAAGCACCGGATGATGGGCATCGGCGGAGGCACGGGAAGCGCCATCGGAGGGGTGACGGCCGTGGTGGGCATTGCCTTGGCACCTGTCACCATGGGGGTCTCACTGATTGCCACGGCGGTCGGGGCAGGAGTGGCAGTTGCCGGTGGCATGGGCGCAAGTTCGGCAGTGAAGAAGAAGAAGTATAAGGGCGCAGACCGAAAAAGAGGCGAGGATATCATGAAGGCGTACAGAGACCAGGTGACCGATTTGGAAGAGAGTCTGACGATAGTGCGAACTGGCATGGAAGAGCTCATGCGACATGATCTGACTGGTGCCAGTGAAGAGGCGGCGTGGATGGCACAAGTAGCAGAAGCGGCGAGCCGCTATGGAAAGCCTGGCAGTGCCAAGCCAACAGTCTTGAGCACGGACAACATCCTGAAGGAGTTCAATGTTTTCCCAGAGGTGTATTCTACCAGTGATGGTGAAAAGCAGAAGAAGACCACAGACAAGAAGTTTGCCTCAAAGGTCCGCACAGCAGCCGAGCAACTGCAGGAGGGACTGAATGACATGAACTGTGCTTGTGAAACATTCTCATTGGCCACAGCCAGGGTCTGAGATGGGGAATCTCTTCTGTTGGCGACAGCATGCAGGGGCGTCGAACAGGGGGTAAAAGTGGGACTGATTAACAGGGCCCCAAGGGGGGAGAGGGCCCTTGAAAATTCTGGAATATATGCATGGGGGGGGGGGGGCATGGGGGCCCATCAGGACTGCCTATGCATAGGGCCCAGGATATTGTGCTACGCCCCTGACAGCATGTGTGAGATTTGGGGAAACATGCTCATTGGCCATTGAAAGTTTTTAACAAATTAGAGGCAGATTCCTATTGGCCACAGCCAAGACTACCAAAACTGACCATTCTCACTTAGAGACCAATCTGTGGACAAGTAGGTGCTGATGCCGAAACAGCTCTGCCTTGGTGCCTTTTAAGAACCGTCACATAGTAAACAGGGTTACAGTCACAAAGCAATATTTGTTGCCGAGGTATCACTTCCAGGGGGAAATCATGGTGGACCGAACTCTCACACTTTCCTCGCTGTTAATAGATTTACGTTCTAAGTTGCTGCTTGAAGACTGTGTGTGCATTCATTATAGATGCCAATTGTGGAGGAGTGAATCAATGGAAACAAGCAAGGATAAATCTTCTGAAAAAGATACTATCAATATTGTCTGTTATATTCCTTTTGTTTACTGCCATTATATGTAACTGGCTACTGTCTGAAATGGGGAAAATTCATTTCATTCTCAGACATGGGAATTATACAAATGTATTTGTTTTGGGGCCTCTATCCTATGTCCACTATTATTATGTGTTAGCCTTTCAGTGTTTTGAAGCAAGAAATGTGTGTAGGTGCAAGGAACAAGGTAGCCTATCTGGAAAGGCAGAACCCCATGTGTGTGTGTGTGTGTGTGTGTGTGTGTGTGTGTGTGTGTGTGTGTGTGTGTGTGTGTGTGTGTTGCATGTATGTTTGCCTAATAAACTGTCTTAAAATATGTTAATAATAGCACTTTGAATTGTGTTGTTGCTGGGTACCATTGAGAACAAATTTGACACAAAATCACAAAATAAAATAACTCATATTTCTCATAATTTTTAGCACTCATAGACAGCATAGCCTATACCAACAGTAAGGACCGAAAACTCACACGTGTTAAGAATAAAACTTGCCATTAAGGGCTGATCTTGGATGATAAAACTCGATGGCTAAGCGGGTGAATATAATGCTTTATGCATGCCCACATGAAATTATGACATGATCAGTCGGCAAGTCGAGTTATTGACATGTAGGCCTACAGTGAATGATTAACCCTACAATTCATGTGCACCAATTAACTAATTTAACCAAATGAGATTTTGTTTTTACAAGATCAAGCTATCCTAATCAACAAACATTATTGTCTCCTGCTATTTTCTACCCTATGCTAGGCTGAAGTGTGGCAGGGCCAAGTTGCCCTTGAATTCAACCGAGGATCAATTATTTCGTTGATTCCACTAGAGGGCGAAATTGGTCGCAAAGCGTCAGAGCCATGTCAAGAGCTGTTGTTTGGGAAGCATCAGATCAGTGTTTTAAATTCAGTTCCATTGTCAAGTTTACCTAACCGTGACAAGATTTTGGAGTTTGAATATTATAAACCACAAGTACATGTAATAGAATGAAATAGTTTTTGTTTTATATGCATAGACTGTAAAAAATAGTTTATATGAGGAACTATGTGATGGACTTAGGCGGAGGTGTACAAAAAAAGGTCCGGGTGTAAGGCGGTCATATAAATCCAGAGCATTGACATGCGCCCTTCGTTTTCCACTCTCTCTTCTCCAACATTTCAGGTCTATTTTCTGGAAGCCCGAGCGACAACGCTCTGAAGCCACGATGGCCGCGTAATTGTTTGCAGCAGACAGACAGCAGCAAACACCGCAGTGCATAACGCAGTGCACTGATTTACAACAATATTTCTAGAAAAATGGCGTAAGTACAATCAAATGTTGTGTGGCAGTAGTTGTATTTCTGATATTCGCTGTATCCAATGCAACATTTATTTTATATTCAAGTATATACTGTATTATATATATTCCATTCAATTGTTATATTGTAGCCTATTTTGTATTCAATTGAAATTAATGGAAGTCTCAACAAGACGTTTTGAGGACACTGTTAGGCTATGGGATGGCATAAGTGAATTACCTCAAATATAATCACATCCGCTTGACATTTGAGTTCGTTATGTATTTTGTTTTGTTTTATAGTATAATCTGAGGGCTATTATGATGAACATGAGCCTTTGACCTCTTCAAATACATACCAGACGAGTGTCGAAGTGTACCGTCTGGCTTCATTAAAATGGCGACCTCACTCTCTTAACAAAGAATCTGGCTTGAGCTGGTCAACAAAATGGCGACAACCTTCGTTGTCTTTTCAAAACTATGACGATTTTGAATATAATGCAGGGTTTGCTTTTTTTTTTAAATGTTAGGCAGAGTAGTTATTAAACACTGTCTTTGGCTGCCATGTTTATTCGTTTAAACGACAATCTCATTAGAGATTTTTCTTTGATTCCACATGATCTGGAAAACATCCTGCCATTTCATCCTGCCATGTCGTGTTAGTGGGTGGAGTTACTGCTTGACATTATGTTCTTATATGGAGTGGGCGGTAGTTTTTGTGTTAAATATCAGTAACACGACTGCAATGCAACTCCATATTTATTATACTTTAAATCTTCATGTATAATACTAATGTTGGATAATATTCTTCTGTTGTTTTGTGGCAATATGAAATACTTACCAATTCTCCACCTTCTGTTGCAGGTCCTTTGTGACTTTCCCCAGCACTGCTGTAGTAGACAGCATAGAGAAAACATTCGACTTCCACCAGATCCGAGATCTCCTGATCCTGCGCGTGACCCACAGCCATGTCACTAATGAGCTCACAGTTTGGCCCAGACGATATGGAGGCCCTATTTTGGGGGCCTTCGATTCTGACGGCTGACCCTTTTCGGTCTCTACTGGACCCTGATGAAATGATGGCCTCCCAACCAGAGGAACCATCTTCGCCCCTCTCTTCTCTTTCTTCACCTTCCTCTCAGTTCTCTTCCCTCTCTCCTCCATCCTCCCCTTCTCCTCCATTGCCAGACGATAAAGTGGGCAGGGGCTTGTTGCCCCTCCCCTGGGTGGCTGCAAACCAGTTGAACCACACCCACTTGGGTTCAGGTGAAGCGAAAGGTAAATTGTTATGCTTCTGCACCAGTGAGAGCCTTTTTTTTTAAACCCTATGTTTTAATTTTTAAATATTAATAATAAATGTTTTATTCTGTATCTACAGAGGACGCCTTCTCCGGAATGGACTGGATGGCCGAGACAATGGATTTGAATGATTTTGATCTGGACTCCTTCATCAGCTCCTGTGACCCTGAAAATTCTCCCAGCTCTCCCGAGGAGCTTGTCTCCTCCCTAGACTCCCTCGAAACCCTCCCAGACCCCATCCTTGATGCTGCTGTTCCAACTCTTGATGCCAGCACACTGCCTGCCCTGGTCCCAGAGGTTCAGACAGAGCTAGAAATCAAAACGGAGCCCCCTTCTCCAGTTCCATCCCCATCTCCGCTCCCCCTGCCGTCCCCAGTCTTCACCCTGGAGCTGGGCAGTGAGGTGGACGTCTCAGAAGTGGTGAAGCCCGTCCCAGTGGAGACCCCTCAGGTTTCTAGGATCGTGTTGTCCCTCTCCCCGACTCGTATCGTTTTGCTGCTCACCCCCCCAAAACAGGAGGTGGGCATCACCCCAGCTCCTTCCTGCGCTGTGGACCGCCCCAACAGTGGCACAGACACGTCTTTGTCCCCAAAAGCCTGCCAGACCAACTCCAGCCGAACCCGTCCCTACCCCACTAGGCCCAAATCCAGCCCAGAGATGGTGGCAGTTCCGGCAGCCCCCGGAGGGTCCAAACCCCGATCCAGGGTCCTGGAGAAGAGGCAGCGGAAGATGGAGCAGAACAAGACAGCGGCAACGCGGTACCGCCTGAAGAAGCGTGCCGAACAGGAGGTGCTGCAGACAGAGTGTGACCAGCTTGAAGAGAGGAACCAGGAACTGACTGAAAAATGTAATTCTATCACCAAGGAGATCCAGTATCTGAAGGAGCTTATGGAAGAGGTGCGGCTTGCCAAGCAACGGAAGACCCTTGTCGAAGGAAATGGCAGCAAGTTGTAGTGTGGTGTGAAATGTAGGAGTAGGATGGCAGACTGTTGGTAGAAACTAAAGACTGGTAACAGAAAGGTTTCAAAGTGTTGACTGATGAGAAAGATGGGCAGTTGAGTAAGGTGTCCTAACGTCATGATGCATATTATTATTTTTATAGGCTTTGTGAAGATGTGCATCCCATACCCTAATGCATGTCAGTCTCAGCAGTGATCAGTATGCTCTTAGTAGTACCGTCTATAATCAGTATGAATTTATCCAAGTATCTTGAGTCCCTACTTATTGTCTTGACAAGTATTATTGCGTATTGTATTGCATTTACTTACCTTCATGTATCCTGAAACTACTTTTGTCTTATCTTGTACTGTTGAAATTAATCCTAAATAAACTTATTTTAGTCTACTGTTTCAGTATCCAGGTTCTTGTGTGACTAGTCAACTGTAAACTATTCTCTTATACCTACTACATACATACACACACACAGGTTGTTTCCGCAATAATACATGGCACAACTTTACAGCTTTATTATGACATTATAAATAATGCTCAGTAATTCAGGGATCCATAGCCAAGCACATTCAGTACATGGCAAATGCCCTCCAGTGTCTAATCTCAATTGGTGTAGATTATTAATTTGCTAACAACTTGAAAATAGAAGATGGACTGGGTTTTCTGACTACCATGCAGAAAAAAGCAATAAATGAACGCAATCATTTGTACGTTTTCCTTTTTTTTTTAAAATAGCTGCTTTTGTTTCATTGAATGACTCCCTTCATTACAAAAAGACTGAGTGGTATTTTTTTGTATTGGATGATTAATGTGTATAATGCCATATATTTCCTCATGTAAGTCTATATTTGTCCAATTCTAAAAAAATATGAAACAGGAACACAACCATAATGTAAGTGCCTAAAGATACCAACAAATATACAATATGACTGCCACTGAAGCACAAAACTGCACTGATACCCCAGTAGTCATTAACAGATGCATATTTATATTGACACATTCTATTTTCTATAACAGATGTGGGCTATATGTAGCCAAAGTCCTGTTTCACAAGACACTTAAACAGCTTTACAAATGTTTTTTTTCTATGACAAAGCATGTACCATCACCTGCTGTTTTACTTTAAAGGCATAGTTTATAGATAGTTTGTTAACAATACATTTATCATGACAGTAATCACAAACCAGATAAAAGATTGTGAGAGTGGCATACCATTTCATTTGCTAGTTTTAATTGACGAGAAGGACTCCACGTCCCAATTATACAGGACAAAGTAAACAGTAATACGAATGTGCAAATTTTGCATCTACCATGCATGGCTAGCCTACTCCAGAATAGAGCACGAATAATCAGGGACATAATCCCAAATCCATACGGTTTCTGGGCCTGGGAATAGCCAAGGATTGTTACCTATCCTGGATGGATAGGAGGAATCCTTTTGTAACCGTGTTGGTCTAGGGAAGTGTGATCCCCTTACACAGTTACAATACTGACAAAACTGACAATATCAGCAGCATATGGATAAATGTTTAAATCTTGACTATGTCCACATCTGTGCAGAGCCCCCTGGCACTTTTAACTGTACCAGTGGACACAATTACTAAATGTATGGTCATGTGTGAACCTGACAGAAATTAGTTAATGAGTTCTTGAACATGAAGAAAATCGGTGTGAATAAGTAATAATAATAAGTGTTATAGCTACCATATATAGGCTTGCATAAAATATCCATTGTTGAGGACTTTGTCAAAACAATTTTCAACAGTAACTTATAAACAGCTTTAAATGCAGCTAAATAGCGCGTACAATTATCTCAATCAGGCAAGGCATAATAAGTTCCAATTCATATCTTTCAAAAGTGCAAGGGAGGCATAAAAGAGCTAGTATCAATAATAGCTCTCTATATACCAAAAAAATGCAAGAGAAGCCAGTTAAATAAATGAATACAGTAGGGGGTTTGTGGAAGACAAGGGAAAAGTGAGGGTGAACAGGGGAGAAATATGTGGTTCTTCAGAGTTATTTCTGTAAACGTATAAGGGTAATCACCGAGTGCAAGAGTAAGGTGTGGTGCATTACAAGTGAAGGAATGGCAATGATAGTACATTGGAAACCTAAACTAGATTTGGACAGAAACACAATCATATACATCAGAAAGAAGAAATCAGAGGAACATGTTTCTCCAAAGGTGTACAAATAAACCTGAATGATTATATGACTTCTGTCAAAACTGCGTTTAAACAAACTGCCATGCACAACAGTTTGGTTGAAAAGTCCAAGCTTAACATTGTGTGCATCCTGTTCTTCACTGGAGATTACATGTTGCACATCCTGGAGACTCTGTCATTCCCACGGAATCTTCATTATGATCCCCTGTGATCAAAAAGATATACATTATGAGAGTGGTATCACCTGATATGTGTGAACTCCTGGTTATAGTTAACTACATATAAACAACCAAAAAGATGCAATGTTATCCAATCACTGAAACCCCATACTAATGTGGCATGGGACACATTTGACTAACTACTTTTCGTAATCTAAACTGACTGGGAGTACATTTCCAAGTAGGGGGTTAAGTGACAGACATGGATAAATTAACCCAAAGGAAGTGGTTAACCTAGAGGTTTGCCTTTTGCTAAGTTTGGAGATTGAAGCCCCCCGAGCAGTACTATTTTCAGGTTGTCAACTTCCTCTGGGTTATCTTAACTAGGTTTGTTAGGAAGTAACAAATCTAAAAACAAGTAGCAACTGTACACTGTAAGAAATTTTCCCGTAAAAAAACAGGAATCAACTGGCAGCAGAGTTTCCAGGAGATTCCTGTTATTTAACGGTGCCCTGGTTTAACATTAAGTTAATGTAAAATAACAACATTAATTTCCTGTAAATTAACAGGAAACAACTGGCAGGATTTCCAGGAGCTTCCCGTTGTTTAACGGCAGACTACCATAACATTAAATTCCTGTATAACATAATTTTCATGTTGGGTAACAAGAAAAAAATGTGATCTTCGCGTTAGTTACACAACAGGTCTTTATTTTTTTACAATTACAGGAAACAAGTGCCATATATTGAGTTCATCCACTCTCAAATCAACATTTTAAAGATAAAAATCCATGTTTTCACATCAGTTACTTATTTGTAATTTAACAGATATTTTATTTCACAGCACTTACTTGACAGTCTAACAGTAAAGTAATCTTTTTGAAAGATGAAGGGACATGAAGCAAGATAGTAATTTTGGAAAATGTAGACTGACTATAATCATATTTCAGGATCAGGGAATAAGACACAGAAGAATGATCATGGAAAATAAAAACATCGCATTAGGCTCGTGTATCATGTATGAATGTAAAATGTAGATACATAGTAGTATTTTGAAAATCGGATTTCAAAGAACAGGCAATAAGACACAGAGGAATTACAATGGAAAACAAAAACATTTCATTAGGCCCGTTTAAAATGTAGACACGCTATCTAGTTGTATTTTGAAAATCGTATTTCAAAAAACAAGGAATAAGGTACAAAAGAATTATCATGAAAAACAAAAACATCGCATTAGGCTCGTGTATCACGTATGAATGTAAACACGTGATCTAGTTGAATTTCAAAAATCGGGAATAAGGTACAAAAGAATTATCATGGAAAATAAAAACATCGCATTAGGCTTGTGAATCACATATGTATGTAAAATGTAGACATGTTATCTACAGTAGTACTATTTCAAAATGAAATAAGATACAGAATAATTATCACAGATAATTATCAATATCATTGCATCGCATTGGGCTTGTGTACATGTGAGAATGAATAAACTGACAGATTATGTCCAGAAGAATTTAAAGTACAGAGATGAGTATAAATGATAATCAGGGAGGAAATCAAGTAACATTCATGAGAAATCAAGTATAACATTCACTTTACTTATTAGTGATTGTTCTTAGGCTTCTTCTGGGCCTTTTTTCTGTGAGAGAGAGAAAGAGAGAGAGAGAAAGAGAGAGTGTTACAAAAACTGATAGGGTACACTAGGATTCATGTAGAGGAAAATTGTGCCAAAGTGAATGAATCGGATGTGAATTTGTAACGTTAACACACTTTCTCACAATGAAATTAACTGACATTTATTACTTACTGTAACTGCATTTATATTTGATTTAATCAGTTGTATGAAGTAGAAGTAGTGTTCTGTGGTTATTACAGCAGTACTATGCATGATTGCTCTCTACAGAGGGTGTAATCCTGCATAGTAGTGCTTATAACTACATAGTAGACTACTACACAACCCCCCCCAATACATACCACACATAAAACAAATTCTGGTTTGAAAGTGTGACATGAACTTACCTCTGGATGAATTCAAGGGTGCACGCTGCCTCCTCCTGATACTGCAGATTCAGAATGTAGAAGGTGGAGAAACATGTCGCAAGGCCTGTTAGAAATGTGGCGAGGTTGGACCCTTCACAAACGATTAAGGATTCAATGCTGACCATCCACTTTTGATGATTACCTTGTAGTTCACCTGAAAAAAATAATTTATCATATTCAATTTAAGATATAGATCCACATGTCAACTATGATTAGATTCATTTTAGGATTTTGTCCAAACAAAATTCAATACAGAAAAAAAAACATTTAGTGTTCAAAAGTTCATTTAAATATGTAATATGTTGATCATTATTACTCTAGTGAATGAAAACAAACATACCTAGTAATATCAGGCGAGGCGTCACAGGTAGGCTTGGAAGACTCAACATCAGCTACAGTTGCACATCCCTTAGCAAAAGAAAAGAAAGGCACTCAACAACTCTTCGTGATGTGTGTGTGTGTGTGTGAGTGAGAAAGTGAATGTAATCTCTGAGTGTGTGTGTGTGTGTATGTATGTAAGGAGTGAGTGAATGTGAGTTGTCTGCAAGGTGAGTATGAAAGGTGTGTGTGTGTGTGTGTGTCTGCCGTTGAATGATTAAAAGTGATGAGGCGGGTGTGATAAGATGTTTGTGTGAGGAATGTGTGTGCAAAGTAAGGGGGCTTGCTTTTGAAATAGTGTCCGTCTTATCAAAACCACATTGTTTATGGTTTCTATACATGTGCGTCTAAAGACCTAGATAGATAAATAGATAGATAGATAGATACTTTATTGATCCCCAGGGGAAATCCAAGACCTGCATGTCTCTTAAATTTTATTTGGCAATCTGGAACACAGGATGGAAGGTCTATATTGGGTATATTGTCATGAATTTAGGTATGGCTCACATAAATAGACGCAGTGGACTGATGCCCACATATCTGACATGTAAACATCTTCCTGTTGCATGCCGCTAGCTCAAATGAACTCGGGAGGAATACCATACGCGTGTCATGCAACCACCTCTGCTATGGAGAGCTAGCTAGGCTACTATCATTAGCTTTATAAACTGAAGGACTTAACACAACTTTAAGTAATTACCAGCACGGGCGAAATCCATGCATACAAGTAAACACTGAAAGCAGCAGTCAACACTGATCAGTTTGTGTCATATTGTTTATTTGGCCACTGGTTTAATAAACTGATGATGCTAAGCAGACTTAGCTAGCAAGCACGTGTTATAGCAGGTAAATCCCGCGAGTTAAACTTTCAAAAACTACGCATACCCTACACATACCAATACATTTAGATGGCTCCAGATTGCAATGAAGAAACGTAAAATTTGATCGACAAGTGTAGTGATAACGATAACGCATGGCTTAAGAAGGGCGAAAGCGCGGTCTTGGCTAGCTGAATAGCACTGCTACTAACTTCGTTTCAGCAGGTTAACATTCAGAGATGTTGTATTATACAACTTAATATAAACATGACCAGTGTGCTTTCAAACGTTGTATTTCTGGTCAAAGGTGACAGATAAACTCACCTTATTGTGTTGATAGCTTTCGATGGGTTTGGGTATGATTCCAACGTATCGTCTTCTCTCAGCAGACAGCTTCCCATCACCAGAACGAAGGTAACGTTAATAGATAACAGGAAGTACGTGTGTTCCAGAATAAACATTACGGGCGTGGTAAATAACAGTGTTGGAGCCTGATTTTACATATTTGTCTTACTAATGACCGGAAAGTCCTGTTTATTAAAGAAAACCGGTGAATAATGTTGGAATCTGGGTGTAAATTTACAGAAACTTTTTACAGTGTAAAAATAAGTGTGTGTGTGTGTGTGTGTGTGTGTGCATGTCTCAATGTCTCAGCTGTCCTCTTCTGATCCGTTAGCCCAAGACGCATAAACCAGGTGTAAACAGTTGAGTCTATATCTACAATGGCGAATATGACCAAGAGTAAGAAGGCCTATTCATGGGTTTCATCAGGTCCCTTTCCACAGGTGTATACAATCATGCAACTTGATTATGAATGCAGACTGCATGGTGCTTGATTAATACACCTGTGTAAAGGGACCTGATGAAACCCATGAATATCAATACTTACTGTCTATGTATAGGTAAGGCTCTGTTGTATTATGTGCAATGATCTCTTCTACTTTGTTGAGCAGTTCAGGGATTTGTCTGTGGCCTTCAGGGCTCTTGTTGTCCAGGACGTGGTAGTAATTCCCACAGGTCTCCAGCAGCCTGACCAACTCCTTCCCGCCTCTCTGGATGTGCTCCTCGATGGAGTAGCCAAGGCCTCGGAGCCAGTCCCCGCAGGTAAACAGCACCAGAGTGTACTGGGGCCACTCCTGGCCAAATATCTTCTCCATGTGGTCCTCCAGAACGAATCTCTTCCGGGATGTGAGGGTGGACACAATGGGAATGACCAGGAGCAGGGCATGCGGCCCCGGGCGGAGGAGCTCGCCGGCCCTCTGTGCCTCACGCTTCGCCTGTTTGGGTGTTTGCTTCACGGACCACCAGCCCCACCCCGGGGTGTCCACCAAGGTGACCCGACGCCCTGACACCTGAGATTGTCTCCTGAGGCTGACCTCTGTCTGCTTGCCCACCTCGAAGCCCTGGAAACCCAGGATGGTGTTCCCTGCCATGCTCTTCCCCGCACCCTTCCAACCCAGCAGGATAATCCTGAGCTCTGAGACGTACGGAAGCGAGAGAGGAGAGGAGAGGAGAGGAGGGAAAGGACATCAGATGATACAAGTTCTAAGGAAATATAAACTACTTCCAAAAGAGGCTTCCTTTGCATAGGCCCAATAAACTGTGAATTGCTCTATAAGACATCATATTTTGGCTTACCACTAGATGGTACCAAAGCTGCACTCCCAACAGAGCAGTTAGACTGACAACAATTATGCCTATTGCCTAAGCGACTACAATTGAGACCAATCATAATACTTTTGATATTTCAGTGAAATATTTATTTTGATGGAAATACATAAGAGTAACCCTCCCAACCTCTCGGGGGTGATACATCCATCCCCTCCTGGAGGTTCCATGACTCCGTCGCTCTCCTTTCTGCCTGTACCACCACATTCCACATCAGGTTGTTCTTGGCTCTGTAGTCTCGCAGGAGGTCCCAGGAACCATCCACCTCTAGGAACCATCCTTGGTTCTGCTCAACCACCTCTTCCATCTTCAGTAATAGTTCCTGAACCTGAGTCCTCTCATTTAGCTGAGTGTTGTCCAAGCTGTGGTACCTGTAGGAGATATATTTGTTAAAATAAAAAAACTTGAGTGAATGTCATGATTCAACACTAAATAGCTATAGTTGCCCAACAGTACCTGTTACCACACCTCTCCACAAGGCGCTGGAGAGGCTTTCCTCCCTCGATGATGTGGCTTTCCAAGCATTCATCTGCACCAAGTCTATCAATACCTGTGAATAACACAATGGTGTACCTCCAGACACCTGTGAAGAGTATCCAGTCACAACTTAGTTTCATGACCACTGATACTGCACATAAATTGCAAGAGAGACAGGAAGAGAGGGAGGGACAGAAGGTGGCATACTGTGACCCCCATGTGATGTAAGTATCAGAAATATGAAATGTTTACATTTTTTATCACGCACCTCTTCCCATTCCCTCCAGGTGAGTTTCCAGTGTTTTCCTGTGGTTCTCAGTTAGGGGTTGGGAAACGGACAGCACCAAGAGAATGACATGAGGCCCCGGAGAGCAGAGCAGTACACCCGAGCTCAGGTTCCAGGTGTCAGCTGACTCCAGCGGCTGACCACCATCCATTACTCCATCCTCACTCCAGCCTAACCCAGGCGTGTCCACCACAGTGACCATCTGCCCAAACACTTCCACTCGGAATGCGCCACTCTCTGATGTCACTTTCTCTGTTGGGAACACCTGCTTCCCCAGGATGGTGTTGCCTGCAGAGCTTTTCCCAGTCTGCAGCCCACCTATGAGCAAAATACGTCGCGCAGGCAAGGCAGGCTCTTCATAAAACCAGAGATAGAGAGAAAGATATTATCACAGCAGCTGACCTGGCTCCATGTAGCCTATTTGTGTATTATGATGCGTTTGACACAGACTAAACAGACATGACAATTTAATGGCAGGGTGTAGGGTTGGCAAGCAGTGGGTTTGACTGGAATGAAGAATTCAAGCAAGGTGGTCTGCAACACAGTGACTTACCAGCGCATCTGCCGGTGAAGTGGCCGGCCATCTTGTCTCATCGGCCGGTTTAATATCTCACCCCTTCGTTCTTTCTTTTCTCTGCTGTAGGCTATCCTTGCGACCGATCTGAAAGCTTATGCACGCGCACAGTGCCAAACGCTTGCTGCGTCTTTCACGTTCTCTTCCAAATGAGTGCTATCCTCTTTTTCATTTCTTCTCACCCTTCGCAAGCATTTTATAATTATCATTCTCAGTTGCTCGACTCCGATATATTCTTTATTTAGACTGACCGTGACCAATTCATAGCCTACATTATGATCAAAATTCACAGCATGAGGCTATTTGCTGGGTCGTTATTGCGCAGCCACCGTCGGAGAGAGGAATGCTTTCGTTTTAACCCAAATACGCTTCAGGAAATTCTCAAATTTCTATCAACAGTTCACACTGCCTGCATTTTCCGAGAAGCTGGACCAAAAAAAAAAAGCTTGTACAGGAAACGGATTGTTTATGTTCAGTGTGGGTCTGCTTGTAGTTTACGCCTACTGCAAAAGTTAATAGGCTAGTCTACATTGAATGCAAATGTAGCCTATTAGGATCACGCGTTTTTTGTCACATAGCAAACAGCTCCTCATTCCGCTAGCTGCCTGTCCCCTGAACAACACCCTGTGAAAAATGCGGTCTCTAGACAGCCCAGGCTCCGCAAACAGCAACACAAACTCGTGCAACCAGGGGCCTGTACTACGAAGCGGGGTTTCTGGCTTATCTGGGTAACTTCGAGAGTAACTTGATCACGTGTGGCGTAACTTCCCGATTAACCCGTACTACGAAAGGTGGATAGGTTTTAACCGAGGTATGCTGCCATGGCAATTTACGCTGCATCTCAAACCTGCTCCGACCAGGTTATGTTCTTGGTTAACCCGAGGTTTCCGTTAACCACACCCTTTATAAGTACCACCCCTCCACTAACAATTTCTCCCGAGACATGTCGGCGTACCTGGATGATCCATACGACATTGGAGCGCAAATCGTGAGGGACTCTCTTCGCAGGGCGAGGGGTTTTAGAGACCGCCAGAAAATATATAGCCTACCCGGACGATATTCTCTATGAAGATAGATTGTCAGCCGAGGGAATTCGTTATCTTTGTCAGATGATCTAGGAAGACGTCTCATAGCAATGCCCGTACGTGGACATTCATGTATTCAATCGGTGATGCAAGAATACTGTATGTCCTAAAATAAATCGGACATAGGCCTACAGTATGCTGAACATCTGAGCAAGAATAGCCTAAAATAAATCGGACATAGCCTACAGTAGGCCTAATAAATAAAAATCACCATTTTAACAAACTTGTTGAATTGAATGTCATATTACTGTACCCTGCACATAAAGGCTACACATTTCCACAGCACCAGAATCCGACCGAATGCCTCCCTCAACCCCCTCCATAATCGGCCTTCCACTATTATTTGCGATGGCCAACTCCTCTGCTACTGTAAAACACTCTGGTGCCTTACAGTAGTGTTCAAAGACACCTTTTTCTTGTTAGTTGTAAAACAGAGGCCAAGTGAAGGCTATAAGCATAGGCCTACATGTTTTCATAATTAAGAAATATTAATGCAAGCTATGACTATATAAACCACTATTCTGAATAATGTGTTTGTGTTTCATTTTCACCTGCTGCCATGTGCGCTTGGCAATGGTGTTTCATCTGAAATGTTCACAGGATTAGGCATACACTAAATCAGTCAATGGGGCTACTTAAACATTCAATTATCCTTAGTTCTGTAATCTATATGCCCACTTCTAAATTGTGTTGCATCTGTAGGCATTTCTATGAACTCAAAATAAGTCATTTAATTATTTCAACTCATTACATTCCGCAAGCTATTAGCCTACTCCTCCGTATTTGAAGAACATGTGGAAATAAAACTTTACTTTTAGGCATTTAGGATCTGCAATACGTTGCCAACAGCCTTGCCAGCATGCTTTGTTCACTGCCGACGTATTTGTCATAATAATTGGCATTCCTCATCCGTAAAATAAGGTGAACGCGTCATCACTGAAAGTGGTGATTTGCGCTGCAACCCGCCCCTTTTATGTGAACGCGCACAAACTCCAATGAGGTTAACCCCAGCTCAACAAATCAACTTCATAATCAGCGTCGTAGTACCGATTAACACCACTAAAGATAACCAGGTTTTGTCAACCCCGGTTTAACAAAGTAATCTTGGGTTACATCTGGTTAAGCTCCCTTAGTACAGGCCCCTGCACCACGAAACATAACAAACATGCGGCTATAGGAACCACAAAGTCGCAATAAATTGTCTGATCACGCTCCAGATAGCGTATGGGGTAGGGTGAATTTAGATATGTTGGGACAGGTACAGTAGGCAAATGTGGGACAGGATACGATGGCATGCATAGATACATGGATAATGTAGGCTAAGTGTACAAAAATGTATAGCTAGGCTACTGTTTTGAAAGCATGTTTCCATTTTTAGAATCATTGGACATTTTCTTGTTGTTTCAGATTAGGCTATAGTACTAAATTGGGACAACATTTCCAGTATTTTGACATGTTTTTTTACATAATTCCAATCCTTGAGCCATATGGTTTATGCTACCATCTGAGGGAATTTCATGATGTTTTATTTTTGGCAAGGTAGGCCTCCCACCAGAGTTAGAAAATAGGCCTAAGACATCCATTGGTTGTAGACAGGTCATCTGCTGGAAACATTAGGCCTATTTTTTGGTCAAAGTTTTCTCCATGGATTCCTGGTCAGAACCCCTTTTGGAACAGATTATAACTTGGGGCATGTTGAATTTTGTCCAAAAATCCAATATGGCCGCCGTATTCCAAAATGGCACATTTTTACACACTTTTTCCTATGCTATGGGGACATTTCCAGTAAAATGTTTTTTTAACAAAAAACTCCTTTTCTATCAAATACATATTTACAGAGGTTAACTGATGATTTTAAAACCCTAAGTATTTTTCTAACAAATTTAAATCATTAAAAAAATCAGAATTTTGACAGATATTTGTTAAATATCAGAAATCATCAAATTCCCTTCAAACATAAACCTCTCACAGGTTAAATAGTTCAAATAAATTGGGTACCTTAAACAGATTAAAACATATGGCATTTAGACATTTTCCCAAAAACTCAATATAAATTCAATAATATCCCCAAAATGGTGAATTTTTGGGTCTACACTTTTGGCTAAGCTAGAGGGGTTTTTTTTTCTATTAAAAACATTTTGACAAATGTTAATTGATATAAGAAACAAATAGTTCCATAAAGGTGATGGAATTACAAAAAATACTATTTTATCACTCGGTTAGATATATTGTTCAATTGAATTTCCTCTTCCTTGAATTTCCCCTCGGGGATCAATAAAGTATCTATCTATCTATCTATCTATCTATCTATCTATCAATTACTATATTAATAGTAATACTTAGAGCTGCTGAGAGAAAATTACGTAAATCCAGAGATGGAAATGATCTTAACTACCAGTCTTTGCTATCATCTTTTTCATTCACTGTTACACTTGCAAAAAATACATTCTATCAGAGCAAGATTGAGAGCACAACTGACAGTAGAAAACTTTTTTCAACTTTCAAGCCTCTTCTCAATCCTCCACCACTGCCATCAGCTACTTCACTGTCAGCAGATGACCTTGCAACATTTTCACAGAAAGTTGCATTCGTTTTATGTTTACTAGTTTTGTGCCGCAAACACAACAGGATAAGTGCTCAGTTTGATGAGCCCATTAGGAGAGCTTTGCCCTGTGACTTGTTGGGCTCTTTCTCTCCTCTTGAAGAGGTTTCTCTACTGCTTCAGCAAAGTCATCCAACAACATGCCCTTTGGATCCCGTCCCGTCTATTCTTCTGCAGTCTACTACACTCAGTTCTGGAATAGTTCCTTCTTCTTTTAAACAGGCAAGGGTTATGTCTTTGCTAAAATAAAATGTACACTTCATACAATTGATGAAAAACTGCAGACCTGTCTCCCTTCTTCCTTTCTTGTTGGCTTTGGACGAAGTGTTTTTCAAGCAAGTTTATGACTTCCTGTATCAGAACAAACTGCTAGACCGTATGCAGTCTGGTTCCAAGAGTGGTCATTCTACTGAAATTGCTCTGTCTGTGACTGAAGCATTGAGAGTAGCTAATAATGTAAACCTATTTACATTTACTGTTACTGTTTAACCTGCGTGGTTCAGCCCTGCACACACCCGGACTCAAACCCGTAAACAGCAGCACCTCAGGAGTCTGCTCAGTCATCAGTATTAATTCTATACCTGCAGCCTTTGATACTGTAAACCAGGGGTGTCCAAACTTTTTGACTCAAGGCCCACATCATGGGTTTTGAAAATTGGCCTGCGGGCCACACAACAAAAAATAATGTGTGTAATATACTGTATATAGTTTTACATCATTTAAATGACAAAATAATTTTGTTGTAGAAAATTAATTTCTTAAGAAATACTGTTCATTTGATGTTGTTTAATTCATTTGTAAATGGTGCACTGTCACTTTAAGATTCTTGCCAGCTCCACTGAAATATAGCCTACGGGTATGCTGTGCCTATGGCTTGTGCCCTCTCACAGTTTATAAGTGGTCAGTAGTGGGATTTCCTTTTAAAAGTTTCTTATTTAAATAGGTAGGCCTATCAATTATCAACAATGACAAGCCAGCTGGAACCTGCCGCGCTCTCTCCCTCTCGTGCATACATGCATTCCCATAGCATAATGTAGTTAGATCTGCTGCAAAAGAGATACAAGCTAATTTTGACATTGACATTGTAATCGCTCTCTAAGAAGAGTGTAAAGCAGTTTGCAGTCAGAGGTGGGCACAAACCTACATCAAAAACTATTTTGTTACAAATTAAAAATACTGGATCATAAAATGTAACAAAATAAAATACAAAATACTGATGTGAAAAATGTCAGAATACAGAATTACAGAATAACTTCCTGTAAGGTGTCCCGATATACAGAATTAATTAACTTGGTGGAGAAAACTCTTTTCACATCGGGGAGGTCTTTGCGTCCGTCTCCTTCATTATTTTGGCATACCTCGACGGAAGTTATCCCTGGCATAAATCCTCATGTCAAAACTATTAAGTGGTTTTAATACTGTCTTGTAGTGAGAGGGAACATCAGCTATTAGGTACAGTACTCAAGGTCATGGGGTCAGAGGTCATCTAGTCCATGTCCTAATGTTCTCCCTCGGTATCTTATCTGTATCGTTTTGACACACCTGACAATTCAAGCTCCTGAAGTTTTTTTCAACTTTCAATGTTCTAAGGCAGTGGTCCCCAAACTACGGCCCGCCACCTTATTTTGGGTGGCCCCCCAAAACATGTCCGTGGTATAGCAACCGGCCCGCACGGGAGTACGACATCGTCAAACTATAACCTCCGCAATTTCCCCCATTCATTCTCTATGGCGAGTCTTAACAGTACACATGTAATACTCTTTTTGTCCACTGGTGGTTGTTTTGGCGCTGTTTCGCGTTTGCCATCAAAAACGGAATGAAATGTAGGCCTATCTGCAAACAATGTAAGAGGCCTATGCTGACTGCATCAGTGCTCAAAGTATTCTAAAAGTTTATCAATGAATTGTTAATAACTAACTAACTTATATTCAAGTCATTTTTCTGGGACTTTCTGGGATAATTATTTTTATTTGTTCAAATGTTGAATGGTGGCCATTTCAGATCACTTCAGCACTTCATAAAATTCTCATAGTTTGAGAACTTTACATTTTCAGAGTTCAGAGTTCACACATTTTTAATGAAATATACTTTTGGAACTACCTGCTAATACTTTTGGGAATGCAAAAGTCCTTTTATTAGTATTATTTAATTTGAGTTACATTTTACACTGATATGGCATGATGGCAATATAAACACAGCTAACAATGGCATTAAATTGCAAATTGCAAAAGCCTATAGATTAAATGTAATGGAATATTCAACTAAGGTAGACTGCTGTTGTTCACAGCACTAAGCTATTTATGGTTACTGATATACTCCGAGTCTCTGGCCCTCTCTTACAGCCAGGCATAGTAAGCTGGCCCTCGGAAGAAAAAGTTTGGGGACCACTGTTCTAAGGAGATGATGAAACAGAAAAGACAGACATAATGCTTTTAAGTTGTCTACAGGGTGACATAAAATTTGCGGCACAAACAAAAAATTGGGTTTACAACCCATGTTGACCATTTTGGCTCCCTCATTTGACTTTCCTTTGAGCTGAATATAGGGAATTGCTTAAGGGATATCATTGGGCACCCACCCTATTCTTATGGAGTAACCCCTAGGCAACAAAAAAAAACTTTAACCGACAAAACCAGGTTCACCAAGATTCTGGCCTTTGACTCCCAGACTATGATAAGCATATTGTCATGGTTATAGGTATATCTGACTGAGTGGTGAAATTTTGGCTTATTAGACAAAAAATAACAAAAATTACAGAAGTATTTAAGTATTTGAAATAAATATTTTGTTACAAACTACATTAAATTTGCTCCAATCCTGCAAAATACAAATGACAAAATACGTTAAAGTAATTAAAATACATATAATTAAAATTCTGCCCATGTTCAATAGCCTAAAGTTCAACGTCGTCTATCGCTGGAAAAAAATAGCGAGCGGCCTATGATAACCTAATTAAATGCTCGGCAGGCCGGATTAAAGTGCGTGGCGGGCCGGATCTATGATAAACTAAATGCTCGGCGGGCCAGATTAAAGTGCTCCGCTTCGCGTCGGGGCCGTTTTACAACGTCGACCGTGCATGTGCATTAATTTCTGTGAACAGACCACATCCCCACTGATCTGTGATTATCCCAGAGCCCGTCTACGGACATTCTCTGCTTACATATTGACCTTCTGCCGTTGAGTGATATTTTTGACGCAAAAACGACCTTATGTCGTAGTAGGCTACACTTGAACTGCCGTAATCACATATCCATGTGAGGACTGGAGGCTCAAACTGTCTGATGAGAGCAGCAGGCTTGGGCTGGAGTGCGTGTTGTGTCCACAATTTTTGACGGTTTATATTGTTTAACTTCGCAGTCATGGATGCATCTTCAGACGAGTTTATGAAATACCGGTCGCCTCTGGTGTCACGATATGCTAGTAAAGAGATGGCTTATAACTTCAGTGACAGGAAGAAATTCACTACCTGGAGGAAGCTCTGGATCTACCTCGCCAAAGCTGAAAAGGTTTGATAACCTACTTTGGTCCTATGCTTGCATGCTTAATGCTTTTATGATTGTGAAGTCGTCGAAACGTTTTCTAGTCTACTGCGACTATCATCAGCTTATTTGCGCTATAGGTAGAGCTATATTTTGTCTTATTGGGAGTCATGCAGTCTGCGATCATTGGGAAAAGTGTCCAAAGTTTTCGACCTTGAACAAATCATCTCAAGTTCCAATCTTCTAAAAATAGTTTAAAGGAGGTCCTTTTTGCACGAGTAGCATTATCGTTGTCCTATGAAGCGACACAGTACGAATACAGCAGGCTAATATGCTGCAGTTTCATCATAATCACGGGCATTTGCACATTTGGATAGAGTACAATGTTACGTTTCACAGCCGTATCCACCAACAATAACAAATCATGTTAGGGTAGGCGTTGCGTCGATCTGCTCAGATACGTCTTGTGTCAGGCTGGCTTTTCGTTTTTATGTGCAATTTCAAAGAACCCAAAGGTGGCATTTTGGTCATCACCACCGTCATTGACTGGGTGAGCAGGTCCTGCGTAAATGCAGATACAATTTACAAAGTTCAGCAACGTGAAAGTTGTTTCACGTTGTACTGTTAATTTATCTTATCAGGAATACACATGACTGTCATTGATTAAAAGATTGAACAAACCTAAGTAAAGCCACGTGTTTTGCCATTCATCAACACACTCACGAGGAAAATAATTGGTGTGGGTTCACCAGTCACATGCCCATCCTCCTCACCCTGTCTTTTAGTAGAGGGGGATGTATAATAAGCTACATAGTGTCCTGCACAGATCTGAGCTGAGGGACACTGGTTCATGTCATCAAAGGTCACTCCTGTCAGGGTAATTGGAGAGTGACCCTAGAGAGGTGACCTTTACCCTTTGGAAATATACGTCTCTTGGCATGATTAAACTAACCCTTGTTAGAACTAAATAAATGGCCTACTGATGAAACCCAGACAATCAAGTGTATAAGGCCTAGGCCTAGAGCAGAGGTTCTCAACCTTTTTGGGGCTAAGGCTAACCAAAGGTCAACCTAAAATGCCAAGGCACACAGACGTATGCATACTGATTATGATGAAAGTCATACACATTATTATAGGCTATAACAGCTGGGTGTTCATTCTCACATGGCCATATTTCCCCCATACATACAAGTACACTATTGTGGTGACGTTGAGATGTTATCAGCTTCATGAAATCAAACAAAAACAACTTTGTTCGCAACTCTCTCTCTCTTGATTATCAGCAATGTCTCAAATAAAAGTAAAAAAAAAAAAACACCCATGAGAAATATTCTCACCTTATGTCCTTACTCTCTCTGTCAGTGTCTTTCACTTAAAGTGGAAAAATCCTAGTAGAATTTCAGAATGTGATTATTAAGAATTGAATGAAAAAAAATAGATTAATTAAAGATCCGAAAGAGAGGCTTGGAGAGTTTGGTGATCTCTTAAACTGCCCTCTCTCTGCTCTTTGATGAGTGAACAACATTATGTTCTTATTATGTTATCATGCACTCATATCACTCCCACCTACCTCAGACGTCATATCACAGCTTTTTGTTTTGATCCTGTTTCCGCCTTCAAGTAGTGTACATTCACATATTCTCATATTCAGAATCACTTAATTTGCTAGGCTGAATGTAAGCCTAAGTATTCTTGTTACTTATCCCTGTAACATTACCTAGAATTGTACACTGAAATACACATTTTTGTTATGTAGATAACAGTCAGTATGTAACATCATGGGGCAGCCGTGGCCTACTGGTTAGCGATTCGGACTTGTAACCGTCGGGTTGCCGGTTCGAACCCCGACCAGTAAGCACGGCTGAAGTGCCCTTGAGCAAGGCACATAACCTCTCACTGCTCCCCAAGCGCCGCTGTTGTTGCAGGCAGCTCACTGCGCCGGGATTAGTGTGTGCTTCACCTCACTGTGTGTACACTGTGCTGAGTGTGTTTCACTAATTCACGGATTGGGATAAATGCAGAGACCAAATTTCCCTCACGGTATCAAAAGAGATATATATTACTACTTAAGTGTAGGCCAGAAAGTGTATGCCAGATGCAAGGTGTTACGAGGCAGGAAAGCCCCAAGCTCTAAATGTCTAGGGGTTAACTAAACTAATGCCTTCCGCAACGTACAACACAAAAACACAAGCCTAGACAGCCCTACGTGTGGTGCAGAACTTGGTAGTAGGTCCTAACCTTGTGTGAATGCATGTGTGGGTGTCAGCTTGGTCATCAGAGCGGTCATCATCATCATCATCCCCATCCCCATCCCCTGCCCTCCTCACCCCACTCCCCATTTAAATATTCCAATACCCCTGCATCCTTAACGTTTTTTCTCTTCTATCTTTACATTCCCTTTCTTATCCTCCTCCCCTCATTCTCTCTCTCTCTCTCTCTCTCTCTCTCTCTCTCTGTCCCTCTTTTCGTGCAGGCTCTGGGCCTGCCTATCACAGATGCCCAGGTGGCAGAGATGGAGAGCCACGCAAACGACATTGACTTCGCCATGGCTGCGGAGGAGGAGAAGAAGCTCCGTCACGACGTCATGGCTCACGTGCACACCTTCGCCCACTGCTGCCCAGCCGCTGCTCCCATCATCCACCTGGGCGCCACCTCCTGCTACGTCGGAGACAACACGGTCAGTAACAGAATCACACTGGAGTTTGAACTCCATGAATAGAACTATCGGATAGCTCGGGAATAAAACTATTGGAGAACTCAGGAATAATACAGAGACTGGATTAGATCTGTCTGTAATTCTTTAAATGACAAAGCAAGCCAGGAAACATGAATGAATGAACATGATTTTTTTTCTGTTTTGTTTACATTTTTCTCTTAGGACCTAATTATGCTTAGGGATGGCTTTGACATCCTCCTCCCCAAGGTAAGCACATCTGTTATTAGCCGTCAGCTGTTTGCTGAGTGCAGTACAGTTGTTTGTTGTTTACCTAACATTATCTCTCATCTCCATGTGTCAGCTGGCTCGTGTTATTGATCGACTTGCCAACTTTTCAGAGAAGTATGCCAATCTACCCACCCTGGGCTTCACCCATTACCAGTAAGTATGTTTATAAAGGGCTGCTATAGGGATATGTATATTTTTCCTGTGCTATTTTGTCACGTCTCTCTCTCTCTCTCTCTCTCTCTCTCTCTTTTTTTTTTCTATTCACTTTCTTACTTCTCTCTCTCTCTCTCATTATGCTATTCTGCATGCTCAGTACTGTTTCCTTACTCTTGTGAGACGTCTTGTGATCGTGTGTGATCGTGTGTGTCTTTATGGGTCTACTTCTCATGTCATCCCTGTCTTTCTTCTCTTTCTCCTCCAGGCCTGCCCAGCTGACCACTGTGGGTAAGCGAGCGTGCCTCTGGCTGCAGGATCTCACCATGGACATGCGGAACCTTCAGCGCGCTCGCGATGACATTCGTTTCCGGGGGGTCAAAGGCACTACAGGCACCCAGGCCAGCTTCCTCCAGCTCTTTCAGGGGGACCATGACAAGGTGAGGACTTTTGTTGATTGTGTTTGTTCTGTGACTATGAATGGTACTCTTGCACATACGTATATCTAGCAATGTAAATGTTTAACTTTAGATTTGCCTGTATATAAAGCAAATACATTTTATCTAAAATTCCGTTTTTAGGTAGAGGATCTGGACAGAATGGTTACAGAAATGGCTGGCTTTCAAAAGTAAGTACTTGTAAAACAATAAGAAAAGTTACATCTAGCTGAGTATAATTGTAGCTTTTTTTATATATTCATCAGCAATCTCACAATTATTTTTATATTAGACCTACACAATGCTGTCTTTTACATATTTTTAACGTGGCTTATATAGCAAGCTGTTTTGTATATTTGTAGATATCTATTGATAGTAAATTTGATACCAAAGATGAAGACCCAGTCAGGCCAATGGTACGAAAAATCAGGAAATCAGGTTTTATTTAAAATGATGCGCATCAAAGGAGAGACAGCATGACTTTGCATAAAGATCCACCAACTGCTCTAACTAAGGAAATAGTTAGGGTTTAAGTATCCTTCCAGGCTGATGGGAGATATAGTTGGTCATCGCATCTTACATGGACCACACTGAATCAGACTCTTGACTAGTGCCAACCTGCCAATCCTGAGCAGATAGCTACTGACGCAGGGGATGCACCCATGCAGAACAGCAAAACACTGCAAAACCATAATATTCCCCGTTATTTCTAAATACATAATCACACACAGATATACTGTACACAGGGATAGTACAACACCAGAATGAAATAAAAACAGTCATCTCATATGTGGAAGAAGAACACATAACAGAAACATCAGGACATAAACTAATAATGAATATAAGTTCTGAATCCAATACTCTCAGTATTCTATTATGGAAACCACACCATAAGCAAATGAGCCATAATTATAAAGATATAATTCACCTACATCAAGCATCACCTACATCAAAGAGAATATTAGGTATACACTTTCTCCTGATAACATGAAATGATGTCATCTAACCAAATGTGTGTGTCTTGGTGCAGGGCCTACCTGGTGACTGGGCAGACCTATAGCCGCAAGGTGGACATAGACTCTGTTGTTGTGCTGGCCAGTATGGGGGCTTCCATTCACAAGGTAAGCTGGACATACTTATTGTGGCTTCTCGGGGGTCTTGCAGTTCATCTGTGAATCACAGGATGGTAGTAGAGGGCTTCTCATTTTGTCAAGACAGTCATTCACAGTGAGGAAACCAGGCAGTTCCGTAGAGTGTACAGACACACTGATTTAAGAAGGCTTAATTTGTTTTTCTTTAAATCCCATCTTAGAAATAAAAACAAAACTCTGAATGTGGCTTTGGAACTACAGTGAGAATTTTCATCACAACTACACAGGGATTGTTGTAATGCCTGTGTTATAATGCAAAACTTTCAAGTAGAATGTTATGCTTTTTGGGCTCTATAGATCTGCACTGACATTCGTCTGCTGGCTAACCTGAAAGAGATCGAGGAGCCTTTTGAGAAGGAGCAGATCGGTGAGTTTCATTGTTGTGATGTCAAGTCATGGCTTTTTAAAATCAACTCCACTTCTGCTTAATGCATTTCTTACCAACCTCTCTTTTCTCTGTTTCTGTCTGTCTGTCTGTCTGTCTGTCACTCACTCACTCATTCGGTCTCTGTCAGGCTCCAGTGCAATGCCATATAAGAGGAACCCAATGCGTGCTGAGCGTTGCTGTAGTTTGGCCCGCCACCTGATGGCGCTAGTGTCTGACCCTCTGCAGACCTGTGCTGTTCAGTGGCTGGAGAGAACGCTGGATGACAGTGCCAACAGGTACATAAACGCACACGCACACACACACACACACACACACACAAACATGAACTGGCACACACACATAAATGCATACATACACTTGCACTCACTCAAACAAACATGCACAAATATCCTTCTTTTTAGGAGTACTTTGACACTCTGACATTCTCCTCTGTCACAGGCGAATCTCACTGCCTGAGTCCTTCCTCACGGCAGACATCATCCTCAGCACCCTTCAGAACATTACTGAAGGACTGGTGGTCTATCCTAAGGTACAGCAATAACCAAGAGTTGTGAGTTTATTCAAAAGTGGTGTGTATATATATATTAAGATTGTTGAGCATTGTTTAAATGGTCTTTCTTCATTCCCGTCTCCCTTTCTTTGTTAGGTGATCGAGAGACACATTCGTCATGAGCTGCCCTTTATGGCCACAGAGAACATCATCATGGCCATCGTGAAGGCCGGCGGAAACAGACAGGTATGGAGGAGCTGAGCCGATGTCACATCTTGAAACACACAGACACACACACACACACACACACACACACACACACACAGACACACACGCACGCAAACAGACACACACACACTGCTTCGTGCACACATATACATACACCACATACGGTAAAATATATCCTTAGCGTCTCTCTGTGTGTTCTACACGTTTTGAGGTGTTAGTTATTTACTTCACTTCATGTATGGCTTGTAGCCAGAATTTAATAAAGGCTTTTTAACTTTAGTAAGGAGTGCCTCAAAAGTTGTCTTTATCTTTTCATGGTGTTAGTTATTTACTTGTCATACCAAGCTACATGTTTTGAGGTGTTAGTTATTTACTTGTCATACCAAGCTACATGTTTTGAGGTGTTTGTTATTTACTTGTCATACCAAGCTACACGTTTTGAGGTGTTAGTTATTTACTTGTCATACCAAGCTACATGTTTTGAGGTGTTAGTTATTTACTTGTCATACCAAGCTACATGTTTTGAGGTGTTAGTTATTTACTTGTCATACCAAGCTACATGTTTTGAGGTGTTAGTTATTTACTTGTCATACCAAGCTACATGTTTTGAGGTGTCAGTTATTTACTTGTCATACCAAGCTACATGTTTTGAGGTTTTATTTACTTGTTTTTAGTGTTCATCATTAACAATAACTGATTCTAATGTAAGTCTTGTCTTGATTCTCTCTCTCTCTTCCTCTCTCTTTCTCACACACACACACACACACACACACACACACACTCACACTCACATACAGGATTGCCATGAGAAGATCCGTGTGCTGTCGCAGCAGGCTGCAGCAGTGGTAAAACAGGAAGGGGGTGACAATGACCTGTTGGCTCGGGTCAAAGCTGACCCCTACTTCGCCCCAATTCTTGGCCAGCTGGACGCCCTGCTGGACCCCAAGACCTTCATTGGCCGTGCACCCCAACAGGTGTGGACAGACACACAGAGACACGCACAAATGCACACAAAGACACGTGGCTACATGCTCATACAGTCAAACGTACCTACAACGCGTGGATGCAAACATTTCTCTCTGTCCCTCTCTTCTAGGTTACCAGATTCCTGGCAGAGGAAGTGCACCCCATTCTTGAACCATACAAGAGCAAGATGGATGTAAAGATCGAGTTGGAGCTTTGAAGACAGTCACATACACACAAATCATAAACAAACATATGATCAAACCTCAACCAATAAATACTAAAACAAACCTCCCATGATTTGTCTTTGAGTTATTGTCATGAACTGCTGTGTAAGGCTTCACTAATTAATTCCTTACTAATTAATTGTTACTGAATGGCATAGCACCTTCATATATCTCTGAGTTTTTAATATCTTATCAACCACAAAGGATCTTCTAATGCTAATTTTTTTAATTGTAGGCTACCCAAAGTGCTCCACAAGCAAAGTGGAGCTTGAATTTCCCCTTGGGGATCAATAAAGTATCTATCTATCTATCAATCTAAGTGGAGAAGCTGCTTTTATCCATTATGCCCCAAAGCTATGGAACACCCTGCCTCTGTACATCAAACAGGCGAGTTCAGTGAATATCTTAAAAAAAAGACCTGAAAACACTGTATGAGAGCCTTTAGTTAACATCCTTTCTTGCAGACTACTTTTTCAGATTATTCTACAGTTATACGGAATTAATGGACTCCGCTGTGCGTCGGGGAGTTCTTTGCCCCTTGCCCTCGTCCATTAATTCCGTATACAGGACACCTCGGCTGCCGTTATCCCTTACATACTGCATACTGCAAAGTAGTTCTGATATGTTGCTGATTGGATCATAAACGGCCACAGCAATGAAGAGGAATGACTGATAATAACTGACTCTTATTAATTATTGTTTTACATGTTCCAAATGTAAATCACTTTGAGCAGCATGTGTATGAAAGGCGCATTACAAATAAAGATTATTATTATTATTATTATTATTATTATTACCGGTACTAGCTTTGGTCAGCGGCCACATAACTAGGCATGTGTTTTATGGTACCATTGCTGGTCAGCCTAGAAATCTAGACGCGCCCCTGGCTGTATTGAAGATGATAAAGAGAGGATGAATCATTAAACCATAATCACAATTTACTCCTACCTATTTTTATAGCACAGCTAATATCCATAGCTGATTAGTCAACAGTCAGATTTTAGATGTGTTCAAAGAAGGTGAGTTCCCCTTTTATATCCTAGATCATTGCAGCTAAAGACTACCATCTACTTTCTGTGTCATATGTAGGCCTACATCTGTGTCTGTGCATGGGTGGTTATGTGTTGGGGGTGGTTGTCTTCTCAATGTTAATGCCAAGCACAAAGTTCACTCAAAATGAAGGGGAAGTTGTGAAAAAATAACTTTGAGTAGATGATCCAAAGAAATGTTTTTCATTAGTTTGTCTCGAGTTTTTGTGACAATCCAACATATTTTAGATTTCTATGTTTATCTTCTAAGTTCTTATTTTGCAAACTGTACTCATTTTTCACAACTTAATGTTGTGATATCACTACTGCTGATTATCAGTGCTTCATGTATGTATCTTAGAACATTTTAGATGTATGATTAGTTAATTGCTTGGATAGGTAGGCATTCTCTCTTGTCCATTATGTGATTCTGATGAATAGGCATTAGTCTAATATTAGTCAGTTTAGTTTAGTAAGTTCAAAGCACATCCCCTTTACGTCCTGTTGTTTTATTTCTGATTTCAGCAACCCAGTGCAGAGTGTTGTGCATTAGATCAGGTTTGATTTCATTACAAATTTGTACTGATTCAGTTCATATCAGGACTAATAATGCTTAAGCTTTAGAATTAGAATGAACTTATGTAATTAAGACATTTCATGTATTCTGAACTGAAAAAAATAATACGAAGGAATATATTCATGGCATAAATCACACCTAACACAGTAATTAACAGGTCATGTTATGAAGGTTAGTTTCCTACCAGAAACAAATGAAAGACAGAGATCAAAGTACACTCAGATAAGGAGTTGGTCTAATCTAGACAATATTGTAACATTACTTTCTTTGAGCAAGGAGGGGCTTGGGTTTAGACAAAAGTTGGGACTGCTGTGGTTTGTACTTACACTAGGCATTTCAAGGTTGTCTCTCATGGATAGGTGTTGACCAATTGCATTGGTATGTAATGTTCTTTTATTTGTTATCAACTTAGATGTTGCTCTCAGTATGCTTTAAAAGAATGTTTTTATTTAAACCCCAATAGCTTACAGTTACTAAGAGTTACTGTTGTCATACTAGCCTATTACTCATTCATGTGGATTCTGGGATTCAAAGTTTTAACTTTTAATGTTTTCACGACTCAAGGCAAATAGGAGATATCCCTCATTATGTTATGATAGCTTTGTTTATTAATAGAAAATACATTTATATTCTATATTTGCCTCTGAAACAAAAGGTAAACATTTGGTGTCATACAGTATATAAAATATTTTGCTTTTGAGGACTGACTGTGATGCTTGAGTTGATGATCCCTGTCATGTGAACTACGTACAGATAATCTGATGGTCTATAATGTGGGCCTGGGCATTACTTCCTGTTATCCTGGCAGTAGGAGGCACAGCTGGTATCTGGGCAGTGTGAGTATACATATTTCTTTACCTTGTTTTACACCTGACGTGGTCCTTTGTCTATCCCTGTTCTATCCTGTTCTAAACCATTGAACACGTATCTTTTCATCCCCTTAGTATTTTTCTTTAGTAACTTGATGTGTCTTGGAAATTGGAAAGAGAATAATACCATTTTTCTAAGTCACTTTGCATTTTGAATCATAATGAAGGCCACGCTTCCCTCGGATTAGGGCTTTATGGACGACATGACCAACCGTTCCATGCACCAACAGGTTGCTGGATAAGTTAAATAGCAATTTGCAATGGGCCAGAATAAAGGTGAAGTCAAATAAGTCTAGGAGTCTCTCAATTGTTAAAGGGAAGGTAATAGATAAGAAGTTTGCTATAAATAAAGAAGTGATTCCCACAGTTCTGGAGAAACCAGTGAAGAGTCTGGGAAGGTGGTATGATGCAAGCCTTAGTGATAAATCACAGGTTGAAGACTTGAGACAGGTCACTAAGCAAGGTATTGCAAAAATTGACAAGTCAGGGCTGCCAGGTAAGCTCAAGCTGTGGTGTTTGCAGTTTGGTTTATTGCCTCGGCTAATGTGGCCATTGACAGTTTATGAAGTTCCTTTGTCAAAGGTAGAGGGACAGACCAACCTAGCCAACCTAGACCATGCCTAGGTTGGTTAAGGGTATTTGGATGTGTATTGTGGTAATATGGTGGCAACATGGGGCGTAAGCTAACTGACTAATTTGTTTTGTGCTTGTGATGGGCTGTGCCTAGGTTGATGGTGGTTGGCTACAGTTTTTATGGTTATGGTTCAGTCCACGTCAACGGGACGGACCAACCTAGCCAACCTAGACCATGCCTAGGCTGGTTAAGAGTATGTTGGGTATTGGATATTTTAATGTGGTAATATGGTGGCAGCATGGAGGGGAGTGTCTCCAGGACGCTGGTTTCACTGTTAAGCCTTCATGAGGTGTCATGGGCCTAACTTAACGAAACATCAGTGAATGAGGGTGCCCACTTGGTAACCCCAATGATATGCCGCATACTATATACTGCTGTTGGATGGGCCATTTGTCTTGTGTTTGTGACCATTTGTTGGCGGATTTGTGGGTAGCGTGCTTTTTAAAGTTAATTTGAGTAGGGGCTTCTGAATGTGTTTTTACCTTGGATTTTGGCACAAGGGATTTTAACATCTAATCCTGTGTATTAATGTAATTGCACAACATGCATTTCTCAAAACAATTAGTGCAAACTGCACCACATAGTGGATAACCTCCAAAAGTGTGTATCTTGCTCAAAATGCTTAGTTTATGCCTCAAAACAAAATATGCCAATGAAACGGTAAGTGCACTTAATATGACAGGTCATGATGTCATTGTTTATGTCAAGATAGTCAAACAGTTTTGTCTTGTTGTCCATATGACAGTTTACTCTGTAAGTATTTTCTAATGAACAATGCGCAAGGCAGCATTATTTTCTATTTAAAAACTAAAAAGTTACACATTATTGTGTGTGGCAGGGGTTGATTGCAAGACAGCGAATATGTTTCAAAGTGTTTTTCTGTTGACAGACATTGTGACATTATAATGAAAACAAAGCTTTTACAGCATTATGCAAATAGCAATGACCAATATACAGTAAAACAACACCCCTTGGTCAGAGCTGTGCACCACTGTACATCTTTCTATACATCCTGACAGGTCTGTCAGATCATATATATATATATATATATATATATATGAAGGGTTCAGATGCAAAAGCCTCTAAATGCCACCTATGTCAAAAATGAGATAAAGATGGTGAGGGGATATATATACATGCTAGACAGACTACGACAACGTCAACACATTTGTATGTAATGACACAAGCAATGAAATAAGGTCAATTTGTTTGATGGGCTAGGACTATTCAGCAAGGAACCAGTATAGTGCATTTTGACCAACATGACATAAGCCATTGAAAAAAAAAAAGTAGACATTTGTATAAAATCAGTTGCATGGATGTACAAAAACATTGCTATTTGTTCAAAGTGGGGAAAAATGCTTCAATGATGTGCACAACTGATAAGATGATATGGAGTTTGAACAAAGTTTTGAGAATCTGATCTGAGAAATGCGCCAAAGCAACTGAGAAAAACTGTAATATAACTCCCAAGAAACACCATCACATATTCTTATATTTCCCAGGTATGGAGTTGCAGTATCCAATGAATCTGTTAATCTGACTGCAGGATTCCCATACATCAGGTAAACACCGCACTGCAAGTGCATGTAATTATGTTCACACCTAAAAGTGAAGCAGAACTACAACCCCAAGTCAGAAAAAGTTGGGACATTGTGTAAAATGAAAATAAAAACAGAATGTGATTTACAAATCTTGTCAACACATATTTAGCTGCAAAAATGAGATAGACTAGTCAACATATCAAATGCTGAAAATGACAAATTTGACTATTTCATGGAAATATGTTTGTTTTGAATTTGATGCCAACAACACATTTCAAAAAAGTTATGATAGGGACCACTGTTCTGCTCCACCTCTTCATTTAACAACTTTCTGTAAATGTTTAAGAAACTGAGGAGACCAGTTGCTAGTTTTGAGAATAAATGTTGTCCCATTCCTGCACTATATATAGGATTTCAGCTGCTCAACAGTATGGGGTCTTCTTTACCATCTTTTTTATTCCGTGATGCACCCAATTTGACAGGTCGGGACTGCAGACAGGCCATTTTAGCACCTGGACTCTTCTTCTGTGAAGAAATACTGTTTAAATATGTGCAGAATTAATTTTGCATTGTTTTCCTGAAATATTCAAGGATGTGCAAGATGCCCTAATGTGCAAGAGGCACTAATGTACTTCCACACTGTCATAAATGCTGGGTTTTGAACTGAGCACTATGACAACTTGGATATGTTGGATAGTTGGATAATCCCTCTCCTCTTTAGCCCAGAGGACTCCATGATGGCATCCAGTCCATTGTAAATAAGATCAGGCCCAGATAAGATGATGGCATTTAATCATGTCTAAATACAATTTATTCTTTTGCATGTAAAGTTATTGGAAGTTTTCCCTGAGCCCATACAATGATTTTCTTTACAGAAACAGGTCTGGTGTTAATGCAGTGCCATCTGAGGTCCAAAAGACCATGGCAAATATTGTTTTTCAGCTCTGTCCCGACTCCCTTGTTTGCAAAGATTTCTCTGGATTCTCTCAATATTTTAATGATATACTATACTGTAGATGAAATCCCTAAATATTTAGCAATTTCGTGTTAAGAAGCATTAACTAATTGTTTCATCATTTGCCCACACATTTACACAGAGTGATGAATACCTCCACTTCTAAGAGACTCTGCCTCTCTGTGATGTTCTTTTTATATCCAGTCATGGCAGTTACCCTAATTCAGTGGTCCCCAAACTTTTTCTTCCGAGGGCCAACTCACTATGCCTGGCTCCAAGAGAGGGCCAGAGACTCGGAGTAGTTCTATATCAGTAACCATAAATTGAATATTCTATTACATTTAATCATAGGCTATTGCAATTTAATACCATTGTTAGCTGTGTTTATATTGTCATCATGCCATATCAGTGTAAAATTAAATAATACTAATAAAAAACGTTTGCATTCCCAAAAGTATTAGCAGGGAGTCCCAAAAGTATATTTTGTTAAAAAATGTGTGAACTCTGAATTCTGTGTCTTTGCATACACAGCTAAAGTTGTGAATATCCTACAAATAATTTAAAGTTCTCAAACTATGAGAATTTTATGAAGTGCTGAAGTGGTCTGAAATGACCACCATTCTAACTTTCAGTCACCTGATGAGAACTTTGTGAACTCTTTGTATGAACATTTGAACGAGTGAATAAAAAATAGAAATAATTATTCCAGAAAGTCCCAGAAATATGACTTGAATAGAAGTTAGTTAGTTATTAACAATTAATTGATAAACTTTTAAAATACTTTGAGCAATGATGCAGTTAGCATAGACATCTTGCATTGCAGGTAGGCCTACATTTCATTTAGTTTTCGATGGCAAACACAAAACAGCGCAAAAACAACCACCGGTGGACAAAAAGAGTATTAGAATGAATGAGGGAAATTGCGGAGGTTTTAGTTTGATGATGTTGTACTCCCGTGCGGGCCGGATGCTATACTACGGACATGTTTTGGGGGGCCACCCAAAATGAGGTGGCGGGCCGTAGTTTGGGGACCACTGCCCTAATTACTTGTGAAATATTCCTCCTTTTGTTTTCTTTATCATTACAAACATTTTGTTGCCCCCATCCCAACTTTTTTCTAAATGTGTTGCTGGTTTAAATTCAAAACTAACATATATGTTCCATGAAATAGTCAAATTTGTCATTTTTAACATTTGATATGTTGTCTATGTCCTTTTTGAAGCTATAAATATGGGTTTACGAGATTTGCAGATTATCAAATTCTGTTTTTATTTGCATTTGACACAACGTCTCAACTTTTTCTGATTTGGGGTTGTATACTGTATGACTGAAGAAAACCCTTCAATGCGTGTGTGTGTGTGTGTGTGTGTGTGTGTGTTTGTGTGTGTGTGTCCATGTTCATATGTGTGTGTGTGTGTGTGTGTGTGTGTCCATGTTCATATGTGTGTGTGTGTGTGTGTGTGTCCATGTTCATATGGGTGTGTGTGCAATAAAAGGAAGGAAACCGAAGGGTCAATTCTGAAGCTGATAAAAAACATTTCACAAACACTACATCCTTGACACCCAGAACCTCAATATTTCCTGAGTCTTTATATGTAGTTTTCTTCTGAGAATACATAATTTTACCAAAGTACAGAACATCATCACGACTGCAATTCCGCATCAGGTGTCTTAGGGTCACTTTTATGCAATGCATGAAGCCTGTCTGATGACCGCACTCCTGTATTTCTCCGGTAAAACTTTACTTGACAGTATCGACATAAGAGTGACACTGTCATGACACATGAAACCTAACCCTAACCCTTGCCTAACCCTAGTGCCTTCCATGCAGCGCTGCGTTGGGGGCTTAAAACACCATCGTGCTAAAATACCTCTAGACAAATGAGAGACGTGCTCCTCCTTCAAATATAGCTCGTTGACTGTGAGTGCTAACCATAAAATTCTTCTTTTTTTTAATAGCGCATGTGGTGCCTACAACCCCCAGAGCTGCTGGTTCTCACAGATCTGCAATGTGAGCAGTTTTCTGAGTGAGTGATATTTTCAAATTCAAAAGAAAAAGTCTTCTGTGGTCTCAGTAATAGAATACTCCCTTCATTTTTTCTTATTACGGCTCTGTTTTTGTCTGACTGTATAAAAGCTTATCTTTGCTGATATAGACCAGCGGTTTTAACATTCAAGCCTTTCGTCACTTTGTGTCCTGCTCAGTCTGTGGTGTCTCTTTCTCCAGTCATATGGATTGTGGTGATCCGCTATCAGCAGGTGCGTGACCTGGGTTACCAGTGTCGCCGTACCAACCTGGCAGCCCTGGTTCTCGGCTTCATATCCTCTATAGCAGGGGTCTCCAACCTTTTTGGGAATGAGGGCTACCTGAAGACCCGAAATCATATGGAGGGCTACTCATTTAAAACAAACATACCCTCACCCCTTTTTTGCGAGGGTAGTCCTCCTAAATAATAGGCCTATGTGATTTTTACTTTTAAATGATCATTATTTGTGCAGGCCTATACGTCTTTATATATTAAGCAACTGTATTTTCAAATTTAATATCAATAACCTATGCAACACTACCAACATTTTTGTTCAGTTTGTTCATTTCAAAGTTTGCATGGGGAATCTAATCTATTTTTTTTTTTTTTTTTTTACAAAAAAACTTTCTTTTTGTGCAATTAATAATTTGGGTTACAATTTGTACCCAATTTATACCAACCCACCATTATGAATTCAGGGGATGTTTAAGTTCTGATTTCAGTGGACAATTCGGTTTTAACATTTCAATAGTAATCGCCCACACCACCCTAACATATGAAAACTCCTTTTAAAGTTATTGCACACCTGAAATGATCCATGATCTGACAAAAAAGGGTAATGCACAGTCCTGCTCAGTCATGCATGCTATAACATTTTTAGCGCTATTATACGGCAGTTGCCTACGGAGGAGAAAAGGCCTGTGAGCTAAAGCAATTGTTTTTCAGTCCTTGAACAATCATGCAAGAACCGTATTTGACGAACATGGAATGGCCACAGAACTTTTGCAAAGATATGCTTTCATTGGCTACACCAGACAAGCAAGTTTTTTCCCCCTTTACTGTCTATGCGTGCGAGCAGCGTGTGCGCTCCGCTTCCGTTGTTGTTTAAAGATTGAATGGGAAACGGATTTGAAGCCAAAGGCTAAATTTTAACGCAGCTACAATTTATAAGGTATCACCAATATCAATTTATTGTTACAGATGTATGGCTACATACATTCTTAAAATGGTTCTGGTCTAGACTTAAATATCTATTGAAAACTTCACAATGGAGCGTGTTTTTAGAGCGTGATCTGCAGGTGATCTGTTGGCTATTTTTTAGAAAGTGCGCTGGGGGCGCCTCATAGCCGTCCCGCGGGCTACCTGGTGCCCGCGGGCACCGTGTTGGAGACCACTGCTCTATAGGGATATCTATCCTTGGCAACTTCCAGGTATTACTTATCCCTCTACTCTGATATTTCTCTTTTCATGGTCTCTCTCTCTCTCTCATTACTAGGCTTGCACCGATAGCGCTTTTTTAAGGCTGAGTACAAGTACGAATACTTACATAACATAGCAAAACCTTATGCGCTCTCAGGGACGGACTGGGACTAAAAAAAGGCCATGGACTTTTTTACAATTAGGCCCACCACCATTTGCACGCACACAAACATTAGCTGTCTAACATGTATTATGCCAGTGAAAGTATCACATTCAAAATAGTCAGTTAGATTTGACAAAATTATCGTTATTGATTATTATTTTGCCTTGTACCTTCATTCATATAAGTAGCCTAAACCAACAGGGACATCATATACCATTATGGTAAATGGGGGTCTATCAATAAATTGTCTTGATCTGTTCATCTTTTCAGGTCAGGTTGGTGCACATCATGAAGATGTGTATGGACCTAGGGTTAGACCTATTCCTTGCAAATATGGTGGTTGTGGTAGCACACGTCTAGACAAGTAATGCGACTTATTCTTCGTCATTAAATAATGAAGCAACAACCTGTGTGCTTTGCGCAAGGACAAAAAATAAAACAGAAGCGCCATTACCAACAAACATGCAAATGTGTAGTCTGTGAGAGGCATGGACGTTGGAACCAATTTCTGGTCATCCGTTGAAACAGATTATGTGTACATGGCATCTATCGTGCATGAGCGCACCCAGGCCTGAACCCTTTAAATGATCAGGTCGGACGTTCATCTCCCCCGAGAAAATGTTTGAAATTCTGTTTTCTTAACTTTGTTTGAGATGGAGAGAAATACTAAAGCCTGGGCCCGTCTTCTGTCTGACTCACATCAACATCATCCCACGCATTATAAGCCTACTGGTTAGCACTCTGGACTTGTAACCGGAGGGTTGCCGGCAAGGGCGTAGGTTTGGTCTCAGCTTTGGTGGGGACACATCCCCAACTCCTGTTGTCACGATACCAAGATTATTGTTTCAATAGGCTACCAATAGTAAGTGAAGAATCTCAATTTCGATACTTTTGGGATTTTTTAACATTTGATTTGGTTTGTGTGATTTGTGAGATCATTCACATCAGTGGCAATCATAGAATTTGACTGACCCTCCACACACACACACACACACACATATAGAAAGTGATGGTTGTCATATGTTTCTATTTCTAATTCATATAAACGTTATATTGTTAATTATTTATAGTATTTTATGATCTGCATAATTATTAATAAAACATATTTAGTAATTTGAATACATCACATTGATATTTCAATTATTAGGCTACACTTGTCTTAAAGTTTAATATCATCATTTGTGGTATGTACCTAGGCTAAATCTAACTGAGTGCCTGTAGAACGTGAATGCAATTAGCTTTCAGTCTTTAGGCTAGTGAAAAATAGTTTTCGCAAGGATATGTGGATTCAACATCATGTTTGCTATGTCATAAAATAAATAAATAAAATAAATGTTCAAAAAACTAACAAGTCAAAGAAAATATGTCTGGGATGAGATCATAGAAGAGATATCTGGTGTCTCGCAATGTTCACTTCTATGAGTATGGAAATGCACCATAGTTTATCTTTAATTTCTTTGCATTGTGCAGGCTACATTCACAAATACATTAGCCTACATAAACAGAATAGGAACAGGAAAATGTCTTGGATCGATTGTTTATTGCGACTGCAAGATTGGTAGCCCCATAAACAGTCAGTGATGGTGAGTTATATTCTGTGATATGCGACTATCCGTGCGGCACACCCTTATTCAACATGACTCCTAACTTTGGTTGAAAGATTACAGAAGCTAGATTTAGCTGTGACAATATCCTGGGTAATATCCTAACAGCTAATGCTATTTTACACAGTAAAATGAAAGCCTGGTCATCAGTTGCCAGTTTATGGCTAGTTAATTTGCCTACTTAGACTCTGCATAATGAAAAAGCGTATTATGTCCCCTTTCTTCTTTTTGGGTGGCATAGCTGATCTAGATAGATAGATAGATACTTTATTGATCCCCATGGGGAAATTCAAGCTACAAATCTACAAACCACAAAAAGGGGCAAACATGTAGGCGACATTATGAAGGGCAAAGCCAATATCAAAATGTTTTACTCTGGCCTTTTATGGGGTATGCGTTAACAGTAACTTACCGTTTTCGTTGACACACCCGCTCGCTTGGCTGCCAGTGCAAAGTAGCCTGTGCTTTGACACTCTCCGTGCAAGCGTGCGTGTCAGATAACCTTTCCCCCTCCCCTCGGTTTTTCATTCAATCAAATGACGTTTCTTGTAGGCCTACTGTTGTGCTGGCCAGGCGCGCCTGCAGGTGTACGTCCGTACGCACTGTGCGTAGGCCTACTAGGGGTGTAACGGTTCATGTATTCGTATTGAACCGAAACGGTACGGGCGTCACGGTTCGGTGCATGAATTTACACAGAGAATACACGGTATAAAAATACATAAAACTCGTGTGCGGATTAATTAATGTCATGCGCAATTACTGTTAAAGGCCCAGTATGTAGTGTTTTGATTTTGGCCTACAGAACGTTCGTAAACAATCCTACAAATCGCACCTTTAAGTAGCGAGAGTTACGGGAGTTCTTTAGCGACACCTAACGCTAATCTGTAGCCTCGCCTTAGCTCTGAAGCTCTGATTGGCGCCTATGTTCTTTTTTTGTCAGGTCGTCGGTCAAGTCAGTCAGTCAGACAGTAGGAGTTAAGTCTTATAGAGACGAATGACCCATTAGACCAGCCTCAGACGAGTCCAGGAAGTGACGTCAATTCCAGAAATAAGTACATAATTTACTTTACTCTTTATGGAGAATACAGTGGGGAAAAACGTGTTTTCTTTTACAGTTCATGGAAAAAATAGTCACATTAGGTAGAATCTTTTTATTATTATTCGTAATTCACATGTATTTATTAAATAATCGATCGCGACTGACTGTCCACGTGATCTGCCAGTCAGCTGGGAGGAGCTCGTGACTCACGCATAGGGACTCACGGCAGATATTGCGCGAAATGTTGGTTTATTTAAATGTTGGTATCGTTTAGATGTCCTTCCTATTCATTAACATGAACATGATGACTGACTAAATAAATGACTACGATGTTTAATAAACCATTGTAGGCATACAAGTTATCATTATATCACATCAATTAGTTTTCTGTAGGCTAGTCTAGTGTGACATGCTTTACACTAGGCTACAGCATAAAAATAGGCTCAACAATAGGCTATCAACACGTTTGCAGTATCACTGTTGCAGAAATCACATACAAGAAAGCATCCTCTTGATTGTTTGTACATTTTTGCATATTCCAACATAAGGAAGCAGCATGAGGAAACTTGACGTTTTTCTGCCTTATTTTCTAACTACTTTTACGAGTCTGCAGTATCACCCATAGACAGTAAAAGAAATGGACGAACAGACTCCGTCGTTTTCAATGGGAGGGCACTGAGTCAAATAGAACGATTTTTCAGTTGGTCCCCCCAGTACTGCGCAGACTCACACTTAACTTCGTGACGTTAGCCATCAAACTGAATCTTGTAACTCATATGATAGATACACAGAAATTCTTCTCACACTTCCTTCGCCTTCAAAGTCATCAAAGTTAAACATTTATTTATGTATTATTATTAATATCATCCTCACCAAGTCGTGTTAATGTTGAAGCTACCATACATGATCATCTTCAAAAACAGTCATGCTAAAACAAAACAAAAAAGTTATAGCCTTATTGAAGCTAATCTTCTTTCCACTTTTCCGACCTACGGTCAATCCATCGAAAACCTCTGAAATGATTAGTGCCGTTTTAAAAAAAATTAGGTTTACTTTTTTATTATTATAAGGTTGCCTCTGTGTAATGCTTTACCTTAACATACGGTCGTGTATGCTAGGTTTTGCTTATGAGTTAGAAGCTACCGTCAGACAGTAAGGTGGACTGAGCTTCTTATCCAAACAATACGGTTATCTCCCTACGGCGCGAAAGAGAGATTACGTCAAAGCTAGCTTCCCTCCAACCGAACAAGCTAACCATTCTTCTTACGGGTAACCAACGTTACGGACGAGGTAATGGAGTCTGTTTTGCCTTTGTAGTGTTTATGTAGATTACACAGAAGCTACAATATCGGCACAGGATATATGTTATATTAAGTTATGGTATTTCAAAAAAAATCCTACAATGAATAGACTTCTATGGGAGTTAGCAGAGAGGTGGTCCCTCCAGCCTACGTCGATTCTTCTACTTCCGGGAATTCGCCTGCCCCTGTCAGTACACGATCCGTACCGCCTGCCAGATCCGTTCTGCGCATGTGCATAATCTTGCGCATGCGCAGAAGTTCAACGTCTTTTACGATGGTTTACGACACTACATGATCGGTTCTACGCTTGCGCGATTGTCAGTATTATCTATCCAGAGAACGAGAATGTATAATAAGTCAAGTTAACATTGTTTGTAGCAGTAATAAAGTTCTAATAGTTAAATGTACATGTTTTAAGGAACCAACGGAAATGTATGGAGGCTACCCAGATAGCAAAGAAGGTCGAATCAACGTTGATTGGTCAGGGTTGCGTTTCCTAGCTGCTAACTAAGTTAGCTGCTAGCAACTTAGCTGGTTGCAATGCAATTTCCGCATTGCCAACCAACTAACAGGTTAGCAACTATTAGGGAAACGGTTTGTCAGACGACCGAAATTCAACGATGAATCAACGGCATGAAAACGTGAAGAACGTAAAAAAAAATATTTGTAACTTCTACAGACCAAAACCCTGGATGAGATGTATGAAACAGCTTTCTAGTTTACACTTAAGCTAGGTTACACAATTGACAGCTCTCATTAGCCTACATGCCATCTCCTCACGCTAACTGTTACGTCTTTGTTTTCACATATAACATTGTTATACTTTAATAATGAAATATGAACTGATCTGGGAACTGGATACTTTCATTTAGTGGCCCATAACGTTTGCATGCATGCACGCACGACACCTGCGTAAGCGTTTCAGGAGGCAACACTGCATCAAAACGAGAGCACACATTAAAATTCACACATGGAATGATCATCAAATCAGTCATTCCTTTACTGTGAACTTGCTAGCCTACGTATTTGCCTGTGTAAATAACTCGACTGAATCAAAGACAGAATTGCAAAGATGAGTATGGTCACCTACATTTAGATGTATGCTATTACAACCATGAATAAATGCATTGAGAGAATGAGCCCTATAGGAGGAGGGGGGGGGGGAGGGCAACAAGTAAACTAACTTGCTGTGTTGAGACAAGAACATGGACTCAATGACCGTTTATCAATATCATTTTATTGCATGCATAAATAACAAATCCTTCAAGGCCATAGAGCATATGAGTGTTCATCCTTTTGAAGATGCTCTGCAACTTCTGACTTAACACACTAATAGGCTACAAGAGACTATTCACCTTTCAATATTTTTTTTTAACTACATAAGTACGATCTTATATAAATAACACTTCATTTTAATTCATGTAACATGAAAAAATACATCAGGTATTGTATGCAATTTCAAGCCCATAACATTTTCTAATGTTTTCACAACTATAACATTAAGCATTGCTGCCCATTGCATGAGTACACTGTACAAAGAAATAGTCTATAAAAGGTGTTTGCTGTAATATGTCCTCACTGGACATTTTTTGAAATAGTGTTAAAATACCGTCACACCCCTACCTGACAGTCATGAGTACTTTGGTGGTTTGGTGCAAGGCTATTAAGACTAATGGCCTCCTTACACCAAACAACTTTGACAAGATTTGGGAAAGATTCTTCAAAGATTGGAGTCTTTTGAGTAAAGCTTGAATGGGGGCATTAGTTAAAATACTACAATCTTTTAAGAATCTTTCCCAAATCTTGTCAAACTTGTTTGGTGTAAGGTGGCCATTAGACGTTTCCCCTCCCACTCAAGCAATTAGGACGCCTTTCACACTGCTCCTGCTTGACCTATCCCTTCTGGCAATTTCCAATCAGAGCCATGCAAACATTTTCATCTCACAGAATAGAGTGTGCATGCCTCTCTCTACAAACCATGTGCAGTGGCAGAGTCATAAGCCTCAAAAACATGGCCAAACTTAGATGTCTAATGTCAAAACATGATTTAGATAACTTATTGATGCATTCATCTCCAGTAGGGTTGACTACTGCGATGGGCTTTTCCATTTGGTGTAACTGGGCCGAGTCATCATCTACTTCTTTGGCTTCATGTTCCGAGTCCTTGGGCTTTTCTGTGAAAGAGAATCACCTGGAGTTGACCATTTTTAATGCACTTTATTTACACCAATGTATTATAAGTTTTTATGCAGTGGTGTACAGTATAGAGTGATCACAGGTCATACATTGTGCATGGGTTAAATATCGTTCGCCCCCCTGCACTCTCCTACTGGTTGTTATGAGTAGAGCTTGCCCTGTGTACGCGTTATCTTGCAGCTTCAAGGCCGACTTTGTTTTCTTCAAAAGGCCTAGGCTAAGGCAGCATGAGACACAGTGCAACAAAATGAGACACAGGGCAGCAAACAGAGACATAGGGGGAGTTATGACAGGGGCCTGGGCATTACTTCCTGTTATCCTGGCAGTAGGAGGTACAGCTGGTATTTGGGCAGTGTGAGTATATATTTCTTTACCTTGTCTTACACCTGACGTGGTCCTTTGTCTATCCCTGTTCTATTTACCCTTCAGGAAACCATTGGATCTTTTCTTGTCCTTACTCTTTTTTTTTGTTTAGTTGCTTGATGTGTCATGTCAAAACCTGGAAAGAAATGTATAACTCCCAAAAAACACCATCACTATTCTCTGGATTTTTTTTATTATCCCAGGTATGGAGTTGCAGTTTCCAATGAATCTGTTAATCTGACTGCAGGATTCCCATACTTCAGGTAAACACAGCACTGCAAGTGCATGTACTGTAATACTCTTAGCAACTTATGTTGACACCTAAAAGTCAAGCAGTGACTGAAACTATATGACTGAAGAAAACCCCTCAAACCATGATCAGTTGACCACCTATTGGAGTTTGTTACAAAGTAAATCCAGAGGGGCCCTTTGACTGTGAATGCTAACCATAAAATTCTTCTTTTAATAGCACATGTGGTTCCTACTACCCCCAGAGCTGCTGGTTCTCACAGATATGCAATGTGAGCAGTTTTCTGAGTGAGTGATATTTTCAAATTCAAAAAGAAAAAGTCTTCTGTGGTCTCAGTAATAGAATACTCCCTCCATTTTGTCTTGTTGCTACTCTGTTTACTCTGCAGTTTTTGTCTGACTGTAGAGAAGCTTTTCTTTGCTGATATAGACCAGCGATTTTAACATTCAAGCCTTTCGTCACTTTGTGTCCTGCTCAGTCTGTGGTGTCTCTTTCTCCAGTCATATGGATTGTGGTGATCCGCTATCAGCAGGTGGATGACCTAAGTTACCACCCAGGCATCAACCTGGCAGCCCTGGTTCTCGGCTTCATATCCTCTATAGGGATATCTATCCTTGGCAACTTCCAGGTATTACTTCTCTACTCTGATATCTCTCTTTTCATGGTCTCTCTCTCTCTCTCTATCTTTCTCTCTCTCTCTCTCTCATAACTAGGCTTGCACCAATTTCCCTTTTTTTTAGGCCGTGTACAAGTAGGAGTACTTACATTTGTGTACATGCTTATACCGAGTAGGCTATTCATTTGGCTTACAATCCAGAGCAGGGGATGCACCCCATGCAGAACAGGGAAACACTGCAAAACCAAAATATCCCCCCTTATCTCTAAAAACACATCGCACGTCAGTGTCACACACAAGCCTAGAACCAGGGCTGCCAGGTTGGAACGGCGACACTGGTAACCCCGATTTCTCCACTGATTATTTAAAAAGGGTATAAATAACTGTGGACATGTTGGACAAAATGTTAAAAAAGATGAAAACGCTTCATTTGTTCTGATTCTACTACCCTGGAAATCCAGAGTTCTTGCGAGAGCACAATTTTTTTGGGATGCAGCTGTGGCCCACTGGTTAGCACTCTGGACTTGTAACCGGAGGGTTGCCGGTTCGAGCCCCGACCAGTGGGCCGCGGCTGAAGTGCCCTTGAGCAAGGCACCTAACCCCTCACTGCTCCCCGAGCGCTGCCGTTGTAGCAGGCAGCTCACTGCGCCGGGATTAGTGTGTGCTTCACCTCACTGTGTGTTCACTGTGTGCTGTTTGTGTTTCACTAATTCACCGATTGGGTTAAATGCAGAGAGCAAATTTCCCTCACGGGATCAAAAAAGTATATATACTTATACTTATTTGAACTTGCTCAGCGAGTCACTATGGCAATCAGTAATGATGGCAGCTCATTACCCATGCCCTTGGAGCCGAGCTGCATCAAGCACATCGGTGTATAGGTGGGCCAGAGACGAGTTAAATAGATGACGATAGCGCTGCAACGTCGAAGTCAAGAATCAGTCAGTAAACATTGGTCATAGTATTATTCAATTACATGCAGTGATATTTTCAAATGCGTGCTGTGCCCCCCCCCCCCCCCCCCCCCTCGAGTTAAAGGTAGGTGAGACATTTCTCAATTGCTGGAGTTGGCAACCTTGGTGACACTGTAGCCCAGTGGTCCCCAAACTTTTTCTTCCGAGGGCCAGCTCACTATGCCTGGCTCTAAGAGAGGGCCAGAGACTCGGAATATATCAGTAACCATAAATAGCTTAGCGCTGTGAACAAAGGCAGTCTACCTTAGTTGAATATTCCATTACATTTAATCTATAGGCTATTGCAATTTAATACCATTGTTATCTGTGTTTATATTGCCATCTTGCCATATCAGTGTAAAATGTAGCTTAAATGAAATAATACTAATAATACCATTCTCAAAACTATAAGCAGGGAGTCCCAAAAGTATATTACACAGCTAATTCTGAAGTTCTCAAACTATGAGTTTTATGAAGTGGTGGCAGAAACATCTGAAATGACCACCATTCTAACTTTCACTCACCTGATGATAACTTTGTGAACTCTGTATGAATATTTGAACGAGTGAATAAAAAATATAAATAATTATACCAGAAAGTTCCAGAATTATGACTTGAATAGAAGTTAGTTAGTTATTAACAATTAATTGATAAACTTTTAGAATACTTTGAGCACTGATGCAGTCAGCAGAGGCCTCTTACATTGTTTGCAGGTACAGTAGGCCTACTATACATTTCATTCCGTTTTCGATGGCAAACGCGAAACAGCGCCAAAACAACCACCAGTGGACAAAAAGAGTATTACACGTTTACTGTTATGACCCGCCATAGAGAATGAATGGGGGGAATTACGGAGGTTATAGTTTGACGATGTCATACTCCCGTGCGGGCCGGGTCCTATATACCACGGACATGTTTTGGGGGGCCACCTAAAATGAGGTGGCGGGCCGTAGTTTGGGGACCACTGCTGTAGCCTTTTCATTGTCCCTATCCTGCTATTGAAAACGCGATGGCGGTTGCTAGTTTTTTAATGACAATGACAACTGATAGCATAGACACGTAAACGTAAGGGCACAAAAAACATAAATAAGTCTTATGAATATACAAGTCATACGTTTCAATTAGTTCCAATGTTCTCAGTATGGATACATGTAGGCCTACTCAATAAGGCCGTATCTACCTTGATAATATCAGTGTATCGCTAACATGAAGGATTTGCTCTGTGAATCTTTTGTCTCTCTTTCTCTTCCCTCAGCAGACTGTGTCTTTGGGGATACACCTGTTTGGCGCTTTCCTGGCCTTTATTGTGGGTCTGGTGTACTTCTGGGTGCAGCTGTGGCTCACTTATAAGGCTGAACCGTCTCAGGACCGCTGCTGGCTGGGACCACTACGCTCCGTCCTCTGCAGCCTCTGCACTGTGTTCCTTATTGCCAGTATCCTTAAACCCCACACATGGGTCAGGAGGTCAAAGGTCAAGGATAAAAGGGTCATCATCTTAGCATCTGGGGACGTGATTCCCAGTTACAAGTTAAAGGGACACCAGGCAACGTTTTCGTGTTAATTAATCATCTTCGTAAGTCGGTATATGGTTAAATGACTCATTACAGGGCGAATGAAGACTCTCTCGCCCGCCCCTACTGCCTGTAGGAAGAATATCCCACTTGCAAGTTCAGTGTATCGTACCCGCCGACCTTCAGTCTCACAAAGTCTTAGACATCGCGACAAGCAGGATCAGTTTACATCCTGCATCCACAGCACAGAGGCAGGCTAACGAAACGCTAGAGATTGTTGCAAACGTGTGTATAATGGCAGAGCCGGCGAAGAAGCAGCGAAAACCCTTGATGGAAGATGCAAAGAAAAGGAAAAGAGCTTCAGACCGAGGGAGGGCTCGCACACGTATCGACGTGTACAGATGCTAGGGGGAGTTTCGTAGAGAAAAAGCATCAGGCTTGCCTGGTGTCCCTTTAAATCAGAGATGGATTATCTTTGGTTAACTGCAATTACCAAGAACATGAAAATCCACACGCTCTAGTTGCACAACCATTTCCTGGCCATTTTGCAGAGGTCTAATAATAATAATATATATATCTTTAACTTTAACTAAGGGAGATCTGTTCACACTGCTGCTCAGGCTATTTCATGGTTACCCAGGTCACAACAGTTAATATTGCATCTCTGTGGTTCTTAATCCTGTTGTAATTTCATTGGCCAAATGTAATTTGATGTTGCAACAGCTGCCAGCATATTACACCTTAACTGCTAACCCTCCCCCCAGTGGTTGTGCTGCACAACACGGGCTCCAAGTCTCCTGCAGCCATGTGCGAGTGGGCTCTGGTCATGACCTTTTTCCTCCTCTTTGCCTCCTTTGCCGCTGAGTTCCGGCTCATCGAATGCCACCAGCTCACTGTGCACAAGCAGATGCGGGAAAAGATCACCAGAAGCTGGCTGATGGCCATGAACCCTGAGGGATAGCCTGCATTGTTTGAGCCATCTCCTGGTAGCTCTGGAGTCAGGGGCATTGAACTGAGGGTAAACCCAGTACTGATTATAGGGCCACCAGGGAGTGGGAGGGAGGGCCCTTGAAAAGTCTGGAATATTTATGTTATTATATTTATTATATTATAGGACTGCCTATGCATAGGGCCCAGGATCTTGTGCTACGCCCCTGTCTGGAGTGATCGCTAAAGCACTACAGGATTATGAGTGCTGTTTTCAGAGTGAATTAGCCTATAGACAAGTGCTATTTCAAGAAAAAGTCCTTGTATATGGGTCTAGAGGCATTTCTTAGTAAAAGTTGGGAACAGGACTTTTTATCATAATAATTAACATGTGCTGAATCCAAATAGCCCTGTTCCCAAGCAGAATTTTGAGTTTTTGACCATCTAATTAGCATAAACAAAATGGTGATTTTGGGCACTTTCTTCGGACGGGCATCAAACCATGTAAACAAATTGATATTGTTCACATCTGTGCATCTCAGAAATCTCCCATGGGCAATAAATAAAAAGTAAAGGCTATGAAAACTATAAAAATGCAAAAAAAAACCTATTATTATGCTAATTAACCGTATTATCACCTTATTATACTCTTGACTTTGTTTACGGTCCTCTTTGGCAAAGAGTGTGGCCTGACTTCATTGGTAAACATCTTCTTCGTGGTGGGGAGACACATGTTTGGAGTTTAAAATCATTGGAGTTCCTTTGAACTAATCACTAACAACCAACTAACAAGCTAGCATCATATCCTTGATTCCAAATGGGAAAGATGGCCAGCAGTCACATGTTTCATTTGATTAGATTATTTTAGATTCAACTTCATTGTCATTGTGCAGAGTACTGAAAATATATAAGTGTATGTGCAGTATGAACAGTATAAATATCAGTAGAATATCGCTATGTTTAAGTGTAAGTGTGTACATTTATAAATATAAATAGAATACGGGGGGGCGTTGATGGAAGGGTGTGAGGAACCAGTGATGCGTTGAGCAGTTTTCACCATCCTCTGCCGTGCTTTCCAGTCGGAGGCAGAGCAGTTGCCACCATACTGTGACACAGTTGGTGAGGATGCTCTCAATGGTGCAGCGGTAGAGGTTTAGAAGTTCACCAGGATCTGAGGAGAGAGGTTGTGTTCTTTAGTCTCTTCAGTAGAAAAAAAGCAGAGGCGCACTCAAGGGCTTGATTCTAATACAAATTTGTATTTGAGAGCCGAGGTTTTTTCAACAAGTCTACAGACAAAAAACTGGGAAACATGTTTTTAATGTTAATTGCACATATGGTTGTTTTTTGGTTTTGGGTGTAGTTTATACGATTTGTCTTTTGTGTTGACATTAAGTATTACGGTAATTAACACGTCACGGCTATAAAAAAAAACCTGAACGCTCTGTGACGCATTTCATAATGGAGACATTGATAAAGGGCTAAGCCCGAAACGTTTGTTTCCCAGTTTTTTGTCTGTAGACTTGTTGAAAAAACCTCGGCTCTCAAATACAAATTTGTATTAGAATCAAGCAGGGGCGATTCTAGACCTAGAGCTTTGCTGGGGCACAGGCCCCCAACTCCCAATACATAAAAAAAAAATAATAATAACTGTGCGCGCAATATGAATAAATGGCTAGCCTGATTTGGACCATCACATATCTCCCCTAGGTCACAGACATCCTCCTCCATACTCTGAATAGTTTTACGCCTAGCCCCCATCATGTCCTCATCCGTTTCTTGCCTGTCTCTCCTCCTCCTCCTGCCTGGTATTGGACTGCCCAGCCTGTGCTCTTTCTCCCCTCTCTTCGACCTTCTCCTCCTCCTCCTCCTCCAGCACTCTCTCCCTCAATTGTTGTAGCAGCCTCTATCCAGTAACATCCAAATACATAGTAGGCCTACTCACATGCATTAATTTAATAGGCTTTCCTACTAACACAAGGGAAGCTTATTTTTAGTCAAAAGTGAGATATACTTCCCTCCCAGGCAAGGGTCCTATATACATCCTGGCAATACTGCAGTTCTTTGTAGCTTAAATAGCCTACTAAAGCCTTAATACTGACTTTTGGTGATAATTTGCAAATGTAGCCTATAATAATCTACACAGATGGCTATTCTGATTCTGTGTATTATTATAGGCTACATTTGCAAATGCAGCAAACTTATTTAAGTTTGCCATCAAACCATTGATCAAATCACAGCACTGGCTATTACCAGCATAAATGTTAATGTTACCGTTAATGTGGGCAAAATTATCATACCTCCCTCATCCTGCTCACTGTTCCTCTCCCTCTGTTCAGGAATAATTTTCTGATGTCCATCTCTGAATAGTCAGAAGGCTGTGTTTAGTTTTACAGTAGGACAGCTTCACAAACAGTATAGGCTACTTTTACAGGAGTCTCTACAGTATACGTATACATCCTTATTAATTGTCCGCATGTGTGCATGCAGCCTACGCATGGTGTGAGTGTGTGTGTGAGGGAGAGAGCACAAGCTGGTAAACTGTTGCTAAATTTAGGCTACAATGACGCTAAGCATTGAAAAACAGATGCTAGTTATGTTATGTTACCCTAACACTCTCTAACAGCGATCAACTTGTAATTTTTTCTGTCAAACAAGTTGTGAATTTGTTGTAACATTAAACAGGGGACGACTTACTCTATGCTCAAAGTGATTCCACAATCCACAGTGTATGTGTGTGCAGTACAACGAAACACTCGGAAGAATCATGTGAACGATTTTCATGGTTGTTGCGTTCAATCTTAGCCAGCTACAGAGGTGCTATTTCCTGATTGGCTATTATGGCCCCTTTCTTTATTCCTTGTTTTTTTTATTATTGGCTGGTAAGTGACAGACTCGAGCCATGATTAAAGCAGGCACGGAGATGCGCTCATGAATGCCGTTTCCAGCTAGAGCCGTGCTAGAATTTTACTGGGGCACTGGAGACTTTTACTAAGGCACGTGCCCCAGTGAATAAGGTCTAGTGACGCCCCTGGAATCAAGCCCTTGAGTGCGCCTCTGCTTTTTTTCTACTGTACTCAACCTTTGGATTTCACGCACCAGGCAAAACATCACAAAGTTAAGGCGCCGATTCGCCATTGTTCCCCAAGTTTCTCTTGGCGTCTCTGCAGCCACCACGATGTTTAAAGTGGTTGATCATGTCGAATTTTGCCGAGATTAGAAGTCTTACGGACGCGCAAGCGCGCACGTTATCTACAGACACTGAAATTGAGAATATACTCTTCCCTGACTCAGGCTTATCACTAATAAATCCGTCCATGGAGGACTATACTAAAAAACTTAAGCATCTTGGTGAAAAAGAAGTCAGGCTACAACTTCATGGAGTCACTCTTAGTGAGTATGTGAGAGCAAAAAGAATTCCTAGAGGCCTACGCATCCAGAAGGCACCTACTTTGGGCCGCATGAATGATATGTTCTGCGCTAAATGGTGCGAAATCATGAATAAAGCCTCTCTTGACCTGATGGTGCTTATCATTGAACACACACAGAAATAATTGTTGAAAATTAAGGAGGAAATAACAGAAACTAAAGAGAAGATCCTAGCTTCCATTGAACCACCAGCACATAGAGGACAACTTAAAAGCCACCATGGAGAGATTCGAGGAGACGCAAAAGAAGAAACTCAGCAAACTGCGCAGAGACGATTGATTATAGGGATGGAAAAGTGTATCCTTGGCGTCTCCAACTCTCCGCATCCCCCACAAGACCGAAAAAACAGGTTCGCTTTAGGAACGCAACCCCGTACACCTCTGGCTCCAGCTCGGAATATCTCACTGACTCCGATGGCGATTTTTTATTAGAGGGAGATCACGATCCGCACCAGCGACTGGGAGTACCAACACAGACCCAACGCACCCGCTACACCAAATTCGGAGAAGAACGAGGAGGGGGCAACGTGGAAAGGGGAAGAGGACTGAACAAGAGGGCAGGAAGGAGAAAGGGAGCGACAAATCGATGTACTGAGGCAGATGCCGACCGCCAGGAACTCGTCTTCAACCTTTCCAAGACGCAGTTGAACACACATGAACAACAGATACTCAACAAAGGTTTGTCCTAATCCTAAAAAGGATGGCCCACAGACAGACAGCCCCCAACATGACCAGATACGAGCCCTAAGACCTAAGAGTCAGTTTTGCCCTCCCGTCAACAATGCAGCAATCACTACATTTTGCAATTTAGTTGACAGAGATATTGACGAGATTATATCTGACACCGACTACAAAAGTTACGGGAACCAGGAACGCAAGATCCTCACTCAGTTAGGCAAAAAACAGGACGTGGTCTGGAAACCAGCCGATAAAGGTGGCGGCATTGTACTTATGGACAGAGACGATTACAGAACTGAAATAGCATCTCAACTGTCTAATGCCAGATGCTACATTAAACTAGGGAAGAACCCAACACTTGACTTTAAGAAGGAGATTGACGATTTTCTACACGTTTCTATGGATAAAGGCTACATCACCCAAACAGAACTGAGATTCCTGACCGCTAACCACCCTGTCACTCCAGTCATATACATACCAAAGGTCCGTAAGACTTTGGTGAAGCCTCCAGGGCGCCCTATCGTCGCTTGCAACGACAGCCTGATGGAACCTCTATCCCTTTATGTGGATCGTATCCTGAGGCCACTTGTAGTAAACTTACCTTCATATTTACGTCATAATAATGACTTCATTGAACAGCTCTCCAACGTCCACATTGACTGTGATTCTCACATCATCATCCTGACCACGTTGGATGTGGTATCTCTCTATACTAACATCCCCCACGAGAAAGGTGTCGTGGCCATGGAACATTTCTTAAACCTTCGAACAGACACACATCCCCCGACTCAGTTTTTGATTGACATGATCTCTATGTTGTTATATAAGAATTTTTTTCTGTTTGAAAACCAATACCTGCAGACACAAGGGGCGGCCATGGGATCTAGGTTCTCACCAGATTATGCCTGTCTATTTATGGGATATTTGGAAGAGAGATATGTTTGGAACAACAATCCTTTTGAACAAAATATTTTACTATGAAGATAGGTTGATGGTGTGTTTTGTCTATTCAAAGGCTCGAATGAACCAATTTAATGATTTTGTGACGCATCTCAACAATATGATACATTCAATCAAGTTTGAGGTTGTGATTGATCCGAAATCTGTTTCTTTCTTGGATACTGTTGTACACCTAGAAGGGGGGAATTTACTGACGACACTCTACACGAAACCTACTGACAAGAACAGCATTTTACATGCAACTAGTGCCCATCCTTCCACTCTGAAACGTGGTCTACCATACACGCAGTTCCTTAGGGCGAAATGTATCTGCACCAACACCAGGCACGGCGCTACGGGTGGGCCTGGATGGGCCTAGGCCCACCCACTTTTCAACAGGCCCACCCAAAACTTTTCTTAAAAAAAAAAAAAACTTTTAATAGTTGTTGTTTAGGTACCTTAAACGTGCACAAACGGTCTCGTTGTATCGCTGCAACCAGGAGATGAAGGATAGCTGAGATCCATAACACCTAGCACATCTCTATGGCTTAATAATGGCTTCTGAAATGTTTTTTTTTTTTGCAATGCAGCTTGTTGATATTGTGATCGTTGATCCGATTTGCATTAAAGGGCCTAATGGGTGTGGGTCTTTATGAGCTCTCTTGGAGCATGTTTTACATGACAGATGACGTTGTCAATGAACAAGTTCTGTGCCCGAGGGGTAGGCCTAGTAGCCAGCTGATTTTGCCAGGGCTTCAGCCCCGAATGTATTTTGTACAGTTGACTAACAAATATTTAACCATTATTCCGATCGCGCATTGAAACTTTGAGGTGAGATGGACGTATTTAACATACAAGCGGACACGGGTGAACTCACTCTTCTTCATGCAGCAGATTTAACATGAACGTTATAACACATAATTTGGAACGTAGGCTACGTGCGCGCGCGAGGTTGGGCATGTCATTGTTTGCATTTAATATTTGGTATAGGCCTACGTTACAAGGAAATCATAAGGTCATCAATAACAAGGTGGTGGTGGAGTTATCCTGTTCTCGTCATTTAGACTAGCCTACAAGTTCAGGTTTGTTATCAGCCTCTAGCCTACAGTCTCGAGCTGGCCAAACAGTGGTGGCCTGCTTTGCCTAGTTCGAATTAGTGAGTCTTCAATGTTCCCTTCTCCCTAAGCTAAGCATAACAGACCATATAATGCATATTGCTATTTAAAAGCCACTCTGCTATGTGGCTATATAGTTCGTTTCTAGCAAACAGAAAATGTCAAGATAGCTAAATGTCATTACATCCTCTAATTGTCAAAATGTTATTGTCCATAACATTTAATAAATGTGGTGCAAATGAGGCTTGAGTCAGTGGATTCATTTATGAAAAGCGAGCAGCAAGTCAGGCAAAATGGGAATTATGAAAACCGTTTAGACTCTATGGGCTAAGCCCCGAATGTTTTCAACTGCCCTGCATATTGATTGAAACTATCGGGCAGTGTGATTGATCTGTATTGTTGAAAACCTAAAACAAATGAAATATTCGACTTCATGTTATACAAGCAGAACTAAACTATGTTTGGGGGAAATATTAGATTCCCACTTTTACAGCCTATAGGCCTTAGGTCTATTCGAGAGATGCGCTAAAGCACAGCCAGCAGGTATGGTGCGTAATGGAGATTCCAAAGCGCTCTTATTTGGTCAAAACCAAGGACAGTGATCGAGGATAGGTACGTCCGTCCTTTTTACAATGCAACAAACTATTTAAAGAGCATCAAGCTATTCAAATCTCTATTATGTAAGCACAAATAATATAACAGTATATTAGTCAGTCATTTTTATTAGGTTAAACAGTGATTTGATAAAGTTTTTTTTAAGGCCCACCCACAATTGGTCTGGCTCATCCAAAACTGGAATCCTGGCGCCGTGCCTGACCAACACTTCTGATTTTAATACTGAGGTATAAACCAGTCTAAGAGGCTATGACCACACTTGTTTGAATGAGGCTCTAGAGAGAGTGCGCAACACACAGACCCACCATAAGAAGGAAAAGCGCTCCTCGGTAGTATGCACCACGATCCATAGCAAACATAGCGCACAGATCAAGGGAGCCATAAAAAAGCATTGGCATGTCTTAAGCAGTGATCCTGTATGTCGTGCCCTCTTTCCTAACTCACCTTTATTCGCTCATTACAGGGCCAGAAATATGAGGGATTTTTTGGTCAGAGCAGACAATTACAGCGGTAGTCATATGGAGCGCTTGAGCAGAAGCACAGGCTTCCATCCTTGCCGTAGTCCTACGTGCGCTGCTTGCCAGAACAGGTCCGGTAAGACCACTACATTTGTGTGTTCTACTACAGGAAAAAGTTATACAATCAAACAGTTCACTACTTGCTCTACTAGTAATGTAGTCTATTTAATCACATGTCCATGTAACAAACAATACGTAGGAAAAACTAATAGAAAAATAAAAACACGCATCATTGAACACAATAGCGCTATTAGACGGCGCTTTAGTCTCTTCAGGAAGAAGAGATGCTGGTGAGCCTTCTTGGTACACTGTATTCCCCAACAGTGTTCTAAACTCAATACAATTGCAGAGCTGTACTCAAAGCTGCCATATTGTTCAAGCACCACAAAAGTTTTAAGTCAAACTAAACTTGTTTCCCAGTTATTGATTATTTTGACAAGATTAGCTCTTATATGAGTAGGCTAGAACTGACCCCCAAACTAATTTCTTTCAAGAGTGGATTGAAATTACGTCTGACGTAATAAAGACGTGCAACTTCATTGGTTAGGTTCATATCAGCATGGCAAATAACCTAACCAATAGCCTGGCGGGCCATTCTATATCATTGACATGCATGGAGGTATTATATATAACTGGAGAGAGTGACTAAGTCCCGCCCTCCATACAAATGAATGGTGGAGGCTAGGCTAGTAAATCCGGCCAATTCATAGTCAACGCCATCTTGAACACTGGGGTTCGGATCCAGCGCCAGTCGACTCTGACCATGCGCCAGTTACAAAGCTGGAAATGACGCATGGACCAACGTCGATTTTTATTGGATATTCTGTAAAAAGAGTGTCATCCTCCAGTAAGAGGGTGGCGATAATGCACATAAAGTCCTTGCCTCATAACAAGAAGAAGAAAAAGTTGCTCGGGAACGCGCATGGAGTCCGAGTGGAGTCGCCCTGAAGCGCAACTTAATTTCATTGGATAACACAGCGGCTCTAACTAGGAGCGGTCTGCTTGCTGTCCTGCTGCAAATATGCATTCGAACTTGACGTGAAATATCCGTAGTCGAACTATAAATAAACTATTCTGTTTTTAGTGCCAAGTGTAGCGCATTTTTACAGTCTATGATTAGTTTGTTTTTTATTTTATTGTTTGCCATCTCATAGCGGGTGCTCTAAACGTATTCTAGCGTTGGCCCATGACCAAATCAAGCCTATAATAGCCAGTAGCCACAATAATGACTGGAGCCAGAGCCCTCAATAGCCACCCTGTTTTGAAAATAATATTGAAGATAGTATTGAAGATAACGCACAAAACGGTCAGCCTGAGCGGACAATTACGTCCCCAACTCATCTAAAATGTGGAGTCTTTACTTTGAGTTGTACACCGCACAACCGTAAAGTAACGGTTAAAGAGAATATTGTCTGCGGACTCAGCAAAAAACAGTTTACTTACGCATCCACGACGTCCAATCTTTGCGCTCACCTGTGGAGTTACCATCCAAATGAAGCAGCGGTGTCAGAGGCACAGTAGACGGCCAGAGCATCGCCAGGCGTCCAACATCGTATGATTGCATTTCCGTAAATCCTAAATTATGTCCAGGGTCTGCTATTTACTTAGGCTGCAAAGCACAAGTATTTATTTGAGGTATGCTTATTCGAGGCAGACCTTTATTTCTTACATTGTACGTTATTGTGAGACATGCGTTTTGTTTGGAGCGGCATACCAGGCTATCAAACGCAGACGATTTTCGGCTTTGGTATGGGATTTAATTTACTTTTTGACTTTTATTATATAGTTAAATGTTGAGGCTGATGGGCATTTAAATATAGAGGGTATTTGATGATCACTGTAAAGTTTCGTGTAGTTGAAAAAGTGTTGGAATTTCCAGCTGTTTGCGAGACAAGGCCATTTTCATTCATTGAACGTGCGCTGTGCTCTAATGGAATCCTTATTGCATAGAGAAGTAGCCTAAATTGAGTTTTTTTTTTTTTTTTAATTATGCATGGTTTACTTTTTATTAAATTCGTAGGCTGGAATGCCTCGCGGCAATAATTGTGTTTAAATGTAGTAGCCTAGTGCTTCAGCCTCTGGCAAGCTCCAAAGGGGGCGGCTAGGTTGAGAGCAACGTGTTGGATGGTGTAACGAGACAAGGTCTTTATGCCGCTGTTCATATGTTTAGGCTACGTTTGTTCGGGACAAACAACAACGAAACAAGATCAATACAATTTTCTTTATTTGTTTATTTGTCATATGATGGATAAACAACCATAATATGCACGTCTTCTCATAGGATCCTCAAGAAATACGCACTGAATAACGTTTGGCTGTAGCCGCCGGATAGGTACCCGCCCACCAACATGTACGCGCATGAGAGCTCGTGCCCAACACGGATTTTCGTGCATGGCGCTGGTTCCAAATGCTCCATGCAGCGCCATATTTGAAAATGGCGTATGCTAACATGCCGAAGCTAATCTGCACGCTCTTGACCCCCTGGTTGACATGTATAGTCTGGCATCGAATCATTCACCTCGCTTAATCCAAGGGGCGGGCAGAGAATTGTCTTTCAAACTGCCTAGGCATGCAATAGGCCAGCGCTACGACCATATCCGTATCCGGTCGGCAAAACGGCAAATACATCCTTCTTCGAAAGGAATGACTTAAGTGCATTGTGTTGATCTACTTTCAAAGAAAAGCACAAGTCCAACTCCAAAGTTGACGCCAACGCCGATTCAAACAACCGCTCTTCGTTTGCCATAGCCACCTTCCTTGTTGTTCACCATCGCAGGATGTCGTTATCCTGTTAAGCCCGCCTTAAGACTCTCTAACGAAATAGAGCGCTGTGATTGGCCGTCATCCACGGTGTTAAGCCAATAGAAATTCCTATGGTTCGATACTAGACGTACAAGCTGAGCAAATTAATTTGCCGCCGCTAGGGTGCGTCTAGATATCTAGGCTACCTAACCAACACAAACCAACATAAACCAATAAAAAAAAATCGTAAATCCCAATGAATGGTGAATGAACTAGTCTAAAATCGGTTGTGGCAGTTGTAAGTTGATACACTTTGACATCGTAGGCCTAAGACTAATTGTTTGCAAGGACTGCTGCCCGGATAGGCAGGCAAGCTGCAAGCAATCAGTGAGATGATCCATCAATCATCATCAGGCTGCAAAGTACACTCCACTCCACTCCACCTCGGGTGTACTTTGGAGTGGGTAAGACTGTCTTTAGTGGCAGGCTAGCACATACCGTTGACTTGCGCTAGCCTAGCACCTGCGAACTCTGCAATTACAAGGACTGGATGAAACGTGTTGAAAACGGTCTCCACTGATGAATATCACACTTGCTTACTTGGAAATGAGGTCTTATGTCCAAAATCCTGAACCACCCCTTTAATGTGTACTTTGTTTATTTATTTGTGTACCGTCTTCCAGCGGGCAGACCTAAAGTGTAGGTTATGTAAGAGAGACCTTTTGCGGGCTAGCTGCATGTTTTAGCGAGTTAACTAAAGTTTGTTGTCTGAGCTGTCAGCCAGCCAGCCTGTTGTTGCACTACTTTAGTGACAAACAGTATGGTTTAGCATTACCAAAGATCCTTTATCATCCGTTTCTGGTGTGGCCTACTTTGGCCGCGCATGTTAGACACCAAAGCAACGTTTCAAGTTGGAAATCAAACACATGACACGCACAAACAGGCAGCACTTTTAAACATTTTTGCCTACCATAAGCTGCCATAAGCTATGGTTCGCATTAGCTGATAGATGTAATGCAAACACTGCAGGGTATTTCTTCAACTATGATACTTTTCTTGTCCTTGGAAGAAATAAGAAAGACTAAAAAATATTTACTACTTTTTTGTTTTTGGTGGTGGAAATAACGTGGTGGAAATGGCATTGCCCTAAAAACACAGTTTATTTGCTTCATAGTAGGCCTACTAAAGAATCTAGTAGAAAAAAACATCAGAATTACATAACTTAAGGCAGAGACGCATTTTTTGGTTTTAAATCTTTCAGTAATGCTTTTAAATTTGTCTATGTATGTCATTGTCATCTCCACCACAGTTTGTCATTTCCATCACAACACATATTTTAAGTTAACTCATTGAGTGCCTTTCTTTCCCATGCGTTGAGTGCCAAAAACGTAATATTACGTTTTTAGCTTTTTTTTAAATTACGAAACTAGACACTCTAACACACCTTATATGTGATTTTGGGAACTCTGTGATTAATGGAAATGAAATATATGACGATCGAAAACTCATGAAAACGCACAATCTGGACATTTTATCTGGACATTTTATCGGTTGCCGCTTTGGGTCGAATCAGTGACGCATGCACGTCAGGTCAAAACCAGGCAATTTTCGTGGGTCTAGGTGGCAGTCTCGCCCATAGACAGTAAAAGAAATGGACGAACAGACTCCGTCGTTTTCAATGGGAGGGCACTGAGTCAAATAGAACGATTTTTCAGTTGGTCCCCCCAGTACTGCGCAGACTCACACTTAACTTCGTGACGTTAGCCATCGAACTGAATCTTGTAACTCATATGATAGATACACAGAAATTCTTCTTACACTTCCTTCGCCTTCAAAGTCATCAAAGTTAAACATTTATTTATGTATTATTATTTATATCATCCTCACCAAGTCGAGTTAATGTTGAAGCTACCATAGCCTACATGATCATCTTCAAAAACAGTCATGCTAAAACAAAACAAAGTTTTAGCCTTGAAGCTAATCTTTTTTCCACTTTTCCGACCTACGGTCAATCCATCGAAAACCTCTGAAATGATTAGTGCCCTTTTTAAAAAAATTAGGTTTACTTTTTTATTATTATTAGGTTCCCTCTGTGTAATGCTTTACCTTAACATACGGTCGTGTATGCTAGGTTTTGCTTATGAGTTACCGTCATAGGCAAGGTGGACTGAGCTTCTTATCCAAACAATACGGTTATCTCCCTACGGCGCGAAAGAGAGATTACGTCAAAGCTAGCTTCCCTCCAACCGAACAAGCTAACCGTTCTTCTTACGGGTAACCAACGTTACGGACGAGCTAGTGGAGTCTGTTTAGCCTTTGTAGTGTTTATGTGGATTACACAGAAGCTACAATATCGGCACAGGATATATGTTATATGAAGTTATGGTATTTCAAAAAAATCTTACAATGAATGGACTTCTACGGGAGTTAGCAGAGAGGTGGTCCCTCCAGCCTACGTCGATTCTTCTACTTCCGGGAATTCGCCTGCCCCCTTGGTCTCGCCAGGTCTCGCTCAGAGATATACGGCTCTGGTCTCGCTGATCACTTCCCGGAAAGTTTACACAAGTAATGGCGGCCTTACATTGTACGATTTTGGTCTGTTTTCACAGTCGGACAGAAATCATGGGAGTTGTACTGGAATCGCGGCGCGCTCCCGTCAACTAGATCGTTTAGTGTAAGGTGCCAATCTTAGCGGTTTTAAGTCAGTCGGAGTCAGTCCTTTTCTAGTTTTGCCGTTACGACAATATTAAACATGTTTGATATTATCACAAGTCTTTCTAGTCGTGGCTCATGCAAATACTGACGTGAACTATAAAAAACAATAGTGACCTCTCTTCAACACCAAACAGGAAGGGGCAAAGTAGGCGACAGCTGTAGCCTATATGATTATTTGTTATTCTTATAATATTTGTCATTTCTTATACATATTTAGTCGGCTCTTCCACGTGTAGGAACAACTCTATATCGGTTAGGGATGTCATGCATGAAACAATGCTGCAGAAACACGAAAATATGGCTTTGAATTTAGTAGGATATCATTTCAGTTCCTGTTGATATCTATTGCTAACCTGGCCCTAGCCAGATGAATGTCGTTCCGCTAGCTCCACTCATCCATCTGGAACCGATCCATTGAAATGTCGTTTCAGAAGGCTGGACCTAATCAAAAAATGCTTGCATATTATTGAATAAGCCACTTGTCCGTCATCTATTGACGTGCTACTTCAACCACTCTCATCGAAGCCAACCCGTGACGCTGATAACAGTCTCACAGTCGCTTCTACGCTATGTCACATCTATGAAACTCCCGCCCTGCGTCCTGATTGGCTAAACCATAAAGTTGGTTGGAGAAATCACTCTCAATGGAAGAGGTTCCAGATGGATGTGAGTGAAGCTAGGCGGAGCTAGCGGAACGACATTCATCTGGCTAGGGCCAGGTTAATCTATTGCACGATGGGTAATAATTTAAAGGAATCTAGTTGCAGTCTTGTAAATAGTGACCTTGCAAGATCCCCAGTCATTGCAAAATCATAGTCTGTGACTTAAAACTCTTTTACTTGTCTTTAGATGTGAGAGGGTCTGAGACTGTAGTCTTTCAAAAATCTTTTCCAAATCTTTGCAAATCTTTCCAAAGTCTGTCAGTGTAAGGAGGGCTTAAGTAACAGCAGAGCCCGTCTACGGAGAGCCTGGCCACTCCGCATTAAGTCCCATTGTACCGAATTTTGGTTGCAGTTCCATCAGAGTTCCACTGGGGGCGATTGCCATGAGTGCAGAATGAATGGGAGTCAATGGAGCTAGACGGCTAAATTTGTCTCTTTCACCTGATTGTCGTTGACAAATCTCAGATTTGATTGTAGTTTGTATAACTTCAACATGGGTTATAGGTCAAAAGTTGAACGAACGAGTACTTATGTCCTTTTGATTTCTTACAGGTTGGGTCGTTGTTGCCCATAACACGCTAGCATTGTGCTAATGAGTGACGTGATTGACACATTTTTAGAACAATTAAGTGACTTTAAAAAATATAATACTCAACCAAGTGTATTTTCTTTGCCTCCCCTTTCGAGTACAATATTCAAATTACTTGAAAACAAATTATATCCCGAGAAAAGTGGATTTTGAGGGGTACAGCTCCATAGACCTCCATGCATTCTGCACTCGTGGACGAGCGCCCTCATGTGGAACCACAGAAGGAACTGCAACCAGTTCAGAAACCGGAAGTTTTCCGAGAGTGGCAGTTCTCCCCTTATTAGACATTCTCTGGTAACAGACAACACTTCATATTTCATGAAAGACGTTATATCTCCATTTCTAGAAAAAAAAACAGCGATTTTGATGAAAACTAGCCAGCTTGGGATTTCTCAGGAACAGAGGCGTGTAGAAATACACGGTTTGCACCCAAAAGAGCTTAAATGAACACGCCACCCAAAATCAGTAATATATGTTCTTACCTTAACTTTCACGAGTTGAGTCATACCAGAGACCGTCTACGGAGAGCCCTTGCCGCTCCGTATTAAGTCCCATTGTACCGAATTTTGGATGCAGTTCCACCAGAGTTCCACTGGGGGCGATCGCCATGAGTGCAGAATGAATGGGAGTCAATGGAGCTAGACGGCTAAATTTGTCTCTTTCACCTGATTGTCGTTGACAAATCTCAGATTTCTCCCTGTTGTTTCCTATGGAGTTGTCCGAGCTGATGTCCGAGTCCCGTTGAGGCTGGACTGTCATTGGCTCATCAGCGTTCTAAGGGTGGCCCCTTCCGTTTGCCTCCATGGGACCTATCTTTCAAAAAAATTTGAACGGCAGTCTATGGCGAAAAAGAAATTATTTTCTGGTCCCGGTTGACTTGTGCCTTGAATTACCCATATGATGTTTGTCAATTTTAAAGACAATTTTTCATGTAAAGACATTTGCAGTTTGTTTCGTAACTATTGAATTACAACATTGTGAAAGATCGTAATTCCAACGACTACAAACCCATAAGTCGTGTTAGTGACGTTAGCTCATTCACAGCCACACTAGATTGTACAAGCATACCAGCAACAGGTCTTAATTGGGCTTTCCTTGCCGATGAAAATACCATGAGTCAGAGGATTAAACACATCAGGTAAGTTGTATTCGTCCATAGACTACATTACATACTGTTAAATGACATAGCAGGCAGCAAGATGCAACCGTTAACTAGCATAACGGCTCCCACACACAGCTGCGTTCCGTCAACGCATGCCAGTGGGTGTTCCCGACGGTAGCTATGCAAATGACTTGAAGTAAAACCGTAATGTGATTGGTTGGTGCCGTCCGTAGATTGGCTTGATTGGCCGGTGCCGTCTGTCGGTGCAGCAACAGCTGAACTCCTCAACGCGAGCGGCGGGAGAAACACGACGCGACGGACCCACAATTCAGTTCGGCAACGGATCACGTGAGCCCATTTAAAGTGAATGGGATGCGTCTCCAGCAACGCGATGCATGCAGTTGTGTGTGGGAGCCGTAACAGCTCTTATCGTTTCATTACGTTGGTGACGTACATCGTTCGAGACGAGAGATGTAGTCCACTGAGTGGATTCGCACAAAACCAACATAACTTTTGAAGTCTATCGAACAACAGTACTTTCTTGACGTGAAAAATTATCTTTTAAATTCACACACATCATATGTGAAATTTGTGGCACAATTCAAACTGGACCAAAAAATAATTGTTATCTCTCCATTAACTCCCGTTCATAATGTTTTGAAAGATAGGTCCCATGGACCGGAAGTAGAAGGGGCGGGACTTCACCACTCTATAGAGTGTCCCAGTGACTTCCGTTTTACTTCCGCTTCAAGCTTCCGCTATCTCTCCATTAACTCCCGTTCATATTTTTTTGAAAGATAGGTCCCTTGTAGCGGAAGTAAAACGGAAGTCACTGGGACACTCTATAGAGTGGTGAAGACCCGCCCCTTCTACTTCCCGGTCCATGGGACCTATCTTTCAAAAAAATATGAACGGGAGTTACGTCCCGTCAAGTCACGTCAAGAAAGTACTGTTGTTCGATAGACTTCAAAAGATATGTTGGTTTTGTGCGAATCCGCTCAGTGGACTACATCTCTCGTCTCGAACGATGTACGTCACCAACGTAATGAAACGATAAGATTAGCTGTTATGCTAGTTAACGGTTGCATCTTGCTGCCTGCTATGTCACTTAACAGTATCTAATGTACAGTCTATGGACGAATACAACTTACCTGATGTGTTAAATCCTCTGACTCATGGTATTTTCATCGGCAAGGAAAGCCCAATTAAGACCTGTTGCTGGTATGCTTGTACAATCTAGTGTGGCTGTGAATGAGCTAACGTCACTAACGTTAGCGCGACTGATGGGTTTGTAGTCGTTGGAATTACGATTTTTCACAATGTTGTAATTCAATAGTTACGAAACAAACTGCAAATGTCTTTACATGAATTATTGTCTTTAAAATTGACAAACATCATATGGGTAAATCAATGCACAAGTCAACCGGGACCAGAAAATAATTTATTTTTCGCCATAGACTGGCGTTCAAAATTTTTTGAAAGATAGGTCCCATGGAGGCAAACGGAAGTGGCGTCACTGGGACACTCTATCCACCACAGAGTTTAGAATCCATGCTTGATCGACCCCTCAGCCTCCCCCTCCCCTCTGAGCGAGAGAGAGGCACACACAGATGCGCTGATGGGCTATTATTTCAACCATAACTGCATAGCAAAACTTAATCCATCCATCAGCAAAGTTTTTTGACCAATTTTCAAAACCGCACCCGCCCGCCATCTGCTGTGTTTATAATGTATATGGGATGTTTTTAATGTATATGGGATGTTTTTAATGTATATGGGATGCGGCGCTGCTGACGTGAGGCTAGAAAGCTCTTGCCTGTTCTTTCTAGAAAGACTGATCCAATGCAGCAAATATATTAAAAGGCTATATTAAGTCCTACATTGGCTATGTTGTAGCCTATATCCCCAGAATATCAGCAGCAAACTCAGTCTCTGTCTCGCAAAACAGTCTCCAAATAAAACGCACATCGGCCTGTTGCCTAGCCTATTCTGTGTGCCAATATAGGCTATCGTCCAAAATGCTTGATTGCATTCTCCACATTTTTAGCTAAATTTTCATGTACCACATCAACATTTTTGTTCCGTGAATCTTTTGTAAATTGCTTTATAATAGCGTCAGGCCCTTGTCAGCAGCCTTCGGCTTGCCTCTTGCCACTATTCACTCCTTCGTCTTCAACATTCCCTGTAGAATTCTCAATATTTTTGGCCTCAATCTGTCCAGTTACATAGTCTGTCTGTTCTTAGTCTTGGATTTTGTGAAATAAATGTCTAAATAGCCTATCACCTGTTTGCTACAGCTTTGGTCTGCACGTCCTTTTAACCCTTAACCGTTCTAATTTCGTTAAAATTTTAACGATGACCAATCATCTAATATCTCAGCTGTCCAATGACTGATTTTATTTCTGAAATCTTCCCCGTAATGCTGACAACATAAGCTTCAATTTGATATGATTGGTTAAGGGGTTTATGGCGCGAAATGTTTTGGATACTTGAAGATGAGTCGTGAAAAAAACTTTTCACTTCAGTCAGTACATTTTGACATTGACTGCCAGATGCCACCTGCACTTCGTTGGAGTTTACCTCGACTGGAAACCACACAGCTGGATAAACTGAGGTAATATATGTTTTACATAGTTTCTAGTTATGGTTCATCTTAATTTGTAGTCATAAAATCATGTCATTTGACAGTAATATGCTTTCTCATCAGCGTCAACATTATGGCATAGAGGGGGCTAAGTGCATCGTCATGTAACTAGCTAGCTGCATTACTCTGAACTGCTTGCAGTATTCTCGTTTGCTTTTGATATCAGTTATTTTCATTTGACAATTTCATTTAAAAACCTGTTAGTATATAACCTGTAAGTAAGTTTGTTTTCTAGTACCAATTTGCTTGTTAGGTAAGCATTATATTGGCAAGTCAGTATAGCATACCATACCAAAGCTGAATAAATCAATGGGCGCCGCGTTTCTAAGTTGCGTTCTCTTACATGAAATAAGTTGAGCGATATTTTTACTCCTCTCAATGTAGTTGTAAAAAACAAGATGTGAAATCACGGATTCTGTCAGAAATGTAGTGCTAATTAACTTATTGCCTCTCCTCGGGTTGTTACCTCGCCAGGCAGTTTGTAGTGAACTGTTTTACCTTGCTAACTTCTAAATGACAAACATCAGACGTGCTTGTCTCAACATTTTCTAAGATGGCATGACTTGATATTCTACTCTTCTCAATATGTAGTTATAGAAAACATGATGTGAAATCACATATTATGTCAGAAATGTCATTATTGCATTTCAGCAGTTAGTTACTAGGTGAAATGTAATCTGTCTTTATCTTAATGCCAGCCAGGCAATCAGATTTAGGGTAGCTAAACCCATGTGTAATAAAATGACTTTTCATACTTCTAAATATTTTTGAGTTCTTGAATGCTTCAATAGTTTAGGCTACCTCTTCTTGTGTATGTATGTGCACACACGCACGCATCTGTAGTTTTGTGATTTTATTTTTTAAATTAATAAAGGTATTGCATTTGTATGATTTTACTGTTGTTTCAGATGGAGGATGACAAGACCTACACAGACCTCCTTGCAGGCCTGAAGAGGTAGCTGACTGCTGATGAGCTTGCGCTCACAATGTTGAAGACCATGTGAGGATGGAGGAAGAAGGTATAGATTTAGGTGGCGTGCTTAGGTTGGTGTAGACTGCCACTAAAACACTGTGAAATAGACTTGTTATGTTGTTTTTTATATGTTGTTGTCCCAGGCATATGTGGTTTTACCAACCGGAACGGGTGGGAGGTTGTGCTTAGTAGGCCGTCGTATGCAAACACACAGTGCAGGGGCATGGGACGAAGAGACCCCAGAAGAGTTTCACAGTTTTCTGGGATTGATCATTGACATGGGACTTCACTTCCCTCCCTAATATCCATTGCTACTAGGGAACCAAGTCTCTGAAGGGATCAGGGAGCGTTGACCAAATGAGAAATACATATTGTGTACACTTTTTCTCCATTGACATTGCCGTTGTCAGTAGTTTCTTATTATTTCAAGTTTGGCAATGCAGAATCTGGTGTTGAACCTAGGTTTGGTAGCTACAGCCAGAAAGACTTTGGAGAAAATCTATCACAACAGCTTTCAGCCTCGCCTTCAGCTGCTCCAACTACTACTTTGTCGTCTTTTCATCAAGTACATATTCCTGTACAGCAGGAGCCAAAGAAAAATTGTTGGCTTTGTTATAAAAACAATACATAATAACACTAAAGTAGCTTGTATGGCCTGGAGTTTAGCGGTAGGTGACTTTGTTTTTTTGGTAAACAAAATTGCTGTCAGATTTGGCATTCTACAGAAGGGGATGCGTTTCGTTATGAGTCATAGGTCTTCTGTGTTTAACCTTCAGGTTCCCCACCCCACCTTTCCCTATCCTCCTCTGTGTGTGTGTGTGTGTGTGTGTGTGTGTGTGTGTGAGTTTGTGTGTATATGTGGCAGGCTTGTTCTATGTAATCCACTTTCAAATGTTTAGAACACATTGATTTTTGAGTGTTGTTGAAGTTGATTGCATTCCTAGCTTTTCATAAATAATACATTTTATAGATGTATATCATTTTCATATTACACTAATTTATATAAGGAAGTTGTATCTGTTGAATCAAATGTATTTTATGTCTCTATTCAGAATTGATCTTCAATAAATATACAGTATACTTACTTCCTGTATTACTGGTAAGGTACATGTTTTTCTTTTATATATCATTATTATTGACTGTAGCATTTGCTTATATACAAATAAATGGTTTATTCTTATGGACCAAATAAATCTAAACCATTGTGTCTGACTTCATTATTAGTTTGTATGCATACTTTTATGTTTTTGGTGAGAAAGAGAATGTGAATTCTGTCAACATTCTAAATCCCGTTTCCTGCATTTTTTTACACTGATCACTAAATTTATCATAACTTTTGAAAGGTTAATGATATTCCAATTCAGTCTTTTTTGTTAAATAGCCCACAACTTGCTGAACATGTCATACACTCTATATTTTTCTCTATGATGAAAATTAATTTTTATGTGAATGAAATTAAATTTTAACAAATTTCGGTATACATTTGGAGAGGATTTTCAAAGACTGTTCATTACTGTATCAACATTACCATATGTATTTTACATCATTTGATAGAACTGATCATTCTGATTACAATGGTATGTATATCCCATTGATGGTATGTATTATACTCAAGTAATAAGGTTTTTTGTGTAAGGAGGTCATCCAGCACCAAAAATGGAATGTTCGGCACGGGCACGAAAGGGTTAAAACAGCATCTTTTTTTCTCTCGAGCATTTAATCTGCTGCCGGCTTGTCTCTCCACGTCGTCCAAAATGCTTGATTGCATTGCATTCTCCAATTTTTAGCTAAATTTTCATGTACCAAATTTTCATGTACCACAACTTGTCAGCAGCCTTCGGCTTGCCTCTTGCCACTATTCACTCCTTCTTCCGATGTAATTTCTGAGTCATCTACAAGATGTTTACACACACACATTCACCTCAGTAAATAGAACCAACTTGACGTTGACTTCAACCTGTGCTATATCCTAGATGAGACTGCCTGGGTTATTTTGTTTCGATATCAAACACATAGTAATTGTAGCCTTCAGGGAATAGGCATTTAAAAGAGAGACAGAGAGTGATATGACTCGTATGACTTCTACAAGCTCAATAACATCCACAGCAGAAAAAGGTAAGAAAAAAAGTCGGAAAACTTAGAAGGCAAGCAAACAAGTTTGGCGGTTATAATGTGAACATGCACGTTGCACTGTTGTGCGGTGGACTTTCGGAATGAATGGAGTCGGTGTTTCTTTAATATCGAGGCGCTAGTTTGTCCGATCATGAATTGCGCTGTCTGTCTGAAAAAGACGCGCTCTCTTCCCATGCAGTCAAAATGAATGAGTCTTCAGAACAGGCTTATCATAGTGTCACCCTGACATGCCAGTGCGTAAAGTAATGTGAATGACTTGTTATTTTAAGGATTTCTTTCTTTTTGCAAAAAATTAAGTACAATAGGCATTAATTAGTAGGCCAGCAGCATGTTGAAATTATGTGCCAAATTGCGTTTTTTATTACAATGATAAAATTGTAAAAGGACGTGACTGAAGCTGAGGCAAGCCTGGCAATAGGCCTATAGGCCCGACGGTAATTGTAAAGCAATTTACAAAAGATTCACTGAACAAAAATGCTGATGTGGTACATGAAAATTTAGCTAAAAATGTGGAGAATGCAATGCAATCAAGCATTTTGGACGATAGGCTATATTGGCACACAGAATAGGCTAGGCAACAGGCCGATGTGCGTTTTATTTGGAGACTGTTTTGCGAGACAGAGACTGAGTTTGCTGCCGATATTCTGGGGATAGGCTACAACATAGCCAATGTAGGACTTTAGCCTTTTAATATATTTGCTGCATTGGATCAGTCTTTCTAGAAAGAACAGGCAAGAGGTTTCTAGCCTCACGTCAGCAGCGCCGCATCCCATATAGGCCTACATTAAAACACAGCGGATGGCGGGCGGGTGCTGTTTTGAAAATTGGTCAAAAAACTTTGCTGATGGATGGATTAAGTTTTGTTATGCAGTTATGGTTGAAATAATAGCCCATCAGCGCATCTCTAGTGTGTGTGCCTCTCTCTCACTCAGAGGGGAGGGGGAGGCTGAGGGGTCGATCAAGCATGGATTCTAAACTCTGTGGTGGATAGGATATCCATTAGGTGTTAATTAATATTACCTAGTAGCCTACTCCCAAGTGCTATTGCGCCAGACATTGTAGTTCTGTTTATTCGCTTGGAAAATCGTCACGTTTCATGTTGTGTGACCAAACATTTTTAATCAACTACTTGTGCAACTGTATTTAAGTAGGGAAAACGTGGATGTGTTTGATTAATGCCATCTTACTCTCTCTACGGCTACGGCAGAGCCCGCTAGCATAGCAACATGCTAACACATTCGCGCTGCGTGCCAGAGCGTTTGAGTGCACATACCTACGCGGGAGAGGTATGACTCAACTCGTGAAAGTTAAGGTAAGAACATATATTACTACTGATTTTGGGTGGCGTGTTCCTTTAAAGTCTCACCTTTTAAACGAGCCAAACGAGTGTTCATAGCTATAACACAGAATATGCTGTGGCTGTACAAAAATAATCAACAATGGTCTAGATTGCTGGCACTCTAGGACAAAGCTCCCGAAAACAGCTTGGCATTCAATGAGTTAAACATGTAAAAATAATACAACATACAACATTTCTGGAAAATTAATACATTTAATATTTTGGCTGATATGTGTAATATTTAATAAAATACATTTGGAACAGTAGATGTTATTTTTGCTTGAAAACACGTTTTGTTGTGTTTTGGAAACCTGTGATTGGGCAGTCGGGGCCTACTGGTTAGGGCTTCGGACTTGTAACCGGAGGGTTGCTGGTTCGAACCCCGACCAGTAGGAACGGCTGAAGTGCCCTTGAGCAAGGCACCTAACCCCTCACTGCTCCCCGAGCGTGGCTGTAGCAGACAGCTCACTGCATCAGGATTAGTGTGTGCTTCACCTCACTGTGTGTTCACTGTGTACTGAGTGTGTATTAGGGCAAGTTTCTAGAAAGAGTAGATAATTAACATGCAAAAAGATTTTTACTGAAAGATGTTAAATTTTCTAAAAATTACCAGGTCAAAGAGTACCATAGTTGAAGAATAACCCTGCAGCAATAGCATATGTCTTATATTAACGTCAATTCCAGTTTTGTTAACACGGATAGGAAGCCAAGTTGTAGCTCTGAACTTACTGACAATAGCCTAAGCATGATCAATGGCAACATCCGACTCTGATAGGCCTGCCTATACAGAGAAATGAAGAGACTGTCTGACTGACTTTTGTTCAAAAACGTGAAATAATACTGTTCATAATTTTTTTCCCCTCAGGACCAGATGGCTGTGTGACATGTTTTCAGTTCTGTGCAAGGAACCACCATCACACCATGGTAAGTGATAACTTACTTGTCCTCCATTTACTAGTGTCACAATGTAGCCAACGTGTAGCCTATATTATTATAAGTTCTAGTGATATTTTGTAAGCATTTATTTACCAATGAGAATAGCCTAGCCAGATGTTATCCCTTTGCATCTCTCCACAGGGATACACAAAGGCTAGGGTTGAGTGATGTTTTTGTATCAAAGAAGGGATGACACCTTAGACTTATTTTATGTGGCATTTTCAAAATGTGTTGGCTATGCAGGTCATGTCAAGTCAAGTCAAGTCAAGTTTATTTATATAGCGCATTTCATACACAGAGGTCATTCAATGTGCTTTTCATAATTGTGTGACACCTCTTCCGAGACACAGGCTCAGTTACTTTGCCATTATTATGACCGCCGCGCAGCGCATGTCCAAATTTCCGTCAATGATTCCCGGGACACTGAAAGACCGGGGTAGACGAAACTTGGTGGGCATGTAACCCCATATGGATAGCATGGAACCATCGTTTTTCGTTTTGATCTGTAGCCCCCCCGCTGGACTGCACCCCCCAAAAGGAGGGTAGGGCAGACACAGTTTTCTGTGAATATCTCGAGAACCGTAGGGCCTAGGAGGTCCACCTTTTTTTTGTATGTTGGTCTTAAGGGGGCATGTCAACCCATCCCATTACCACTTATTTCATGTATAGCGCCACCTAGTTAAAAATTAAAAAGCAAAAAATTAGGTGTTTTCATCACAATATCTCTGGCTGACATGGTCAAAACTGCACGAAATTGAAAGTGTAGGATCATTATGACACCCTCCGAATGCATGCCAAGTTTTGTGAACTTTCGTTCATGGGGGGCCTTACAATAAAATAATTTATGTGTACATTTAGTGACCATACACCAACAAGGATTCCCGGGACACTGAAAGACCGGGGTACACGAAACTTGGTGGGCATGTAACCCCACATGGATAGCATGGAACCGTCGTTTTTCGTTTTGATCTGTAGCCCCCCCGCTGTACTGGACCCCCCGAAAGGAGGGTAGGGCAGACACAGTTTTCTGTGAATATCTTGAGAACCGTAGGGCCTAGGATGACCAATTTTTTCCGTATGTTTGCCTCCGGGGGTCATGTTAACCCATTCCATGTGCACACATGTGCATAAACAGATACACACGCACACACATACATTCACAGTAATCATACGTATGACACATACTCACACAGTAGACATATGTACGCATGCATGCACATGCACAAACACACATACACAGGCAAACACACAAGCACGCACGCACGCACACACACACACACACATACACACACACACCCACACACATAAACATAAACGTGTACACGCACACATGCACACAATTCTTTTTCAAGAATTATGAACAGGCAAGATGGGGGTGGGGTTGTATAAAATGAATTTTACATGTGAAATCTATGAACTAATCATGATTTGGTACTTGTTGTCTAGCAGATACCAGTGAGAATTGAGTGTGGCTAATGCAATTTAGTGAGACAGTTAGAATCATATAGGTCTTTCAGCGTGATTTATTTTTGTGGAAAAAATGTGCTGGACTGGGCGGCGGTCCTATTTTGTACCGCTCTGCGGTACATCTAGTTAGTTAAATCACAGTCAGTTTTCAAGGGTCAGCCCATTACCATGCATACACCACTCACGCATTTGCTCATTCCAGACTATTAATGCACGGAACATTCATCTCACGATTTCATAGAAAGACAGAGCAGGAGGTTGCATATCAGGAGTGTGAAGGAGTTAATCCTGTATTTATGTCACCTGTACTATAGTCTTGTTTAATATATGCATAGGATTAATATTCTGCTGATTTGTCTTCCCATTACCCCACAATCCCTCTGTCTTTCTAGGAAGACGTCAATGTCAACAGCAGAAGGAAAATTACTCTGCAGGCCCTTCCCATCTTCCTGTGGGAAGATGGATTTTTTAAGACCTGGAATGTAAGTTTTTGATTAAATTGTGTGTCCTCTTTCACTCTTTCTTCTTTTTTTACTTTGTCTTCTCTATATATCTCTATTATATTCAGCCCTCTCTGATACTACCTTGCAGCCAAAAGACAACAACCACAATGATCTTCCGAGCCACCAGAATAGCAATTAAATCATACTACAGTAATTCACCAAGAATGTCATATTTGGGAATTTTCCCTGAACTTTTCATTCACTGGTATTTCATATTATATTAAATACACATGTAGTGTTTTTCATTGACTACTCTACTCATTAACTAATTACTGTCATGTTCTTCAGGCAGAAGAAATTGACCTGCCAGACTCGATGACTCCGATGCAGCTGTAGCTATTCTCACTGTCTCGGGTGATACAGACTCCCTTGTCAGGGTCCCCGCGGATCCTTAAAAAGTCTTAAATACAACTTTCGGTTTTTAAGACCTAAAAAAGTCTTAAATTGTCTGAAATGTCTTGAATTTTCAAAAGGGAGGTATTACATTTTCGTATGGGACCGCCGAGCGACTGAAATGTCTCCATCCGGTTTCGTGTATTTTTTTATCCGCAATTACATTTTGGGGGAAGCATTTGTTCTGTGCGGGTGTCATCTGCATTCTGTAGATCAAGAAGTAGAAGGCTTCTGGAGGAAGTGTAGTGGTTGCAAAGTGAAGATGTTTTTAACGTGTGCATCACTAAAGGTGTGAAAAGGGCAAGAAAAAATATGCCTGTCTCTTATCCAAATTTCAGAGGTGGACAAACTGAGTTTATTTGCGTTTAGCCTCCACTATATCCCTGAACCTAAGGGATTGACATTTTCATTAAAGCCGTTATTTTAGAGTGCATTACACCTGGTCGGCAAGATTGGGCTTGAGGAAGCTTTGGTGTTGAAGATGTTGATTGGAAGTTGTTTATTATTTTTGCCCCTGCAGAGGGGGAAAAGAATTGGCTTATTGGTTGATATGGGGGTGTGTGATTGTGATAGTAATAAGCAGAGAGTGGCATTGACTATTTCTTTTAATCTCCTGTTGCTATGTCACTTTTCAAGTACAGGCCTTTCAGCAGAAATCAGATTTCACCCGCTCAATGTGAGGCACTCAGCGGCAGCTCAACCTAAGCAGAGTGTAGGCCTAGTGGTAATTCTGTGATCACGGTAAGATGGACTGCAGTAGTGGGTTTTTTAAAAAGGCATTCAGAACATGTTTGATTCATGTCAACAGCCACAAGCGTACATGGAAGCTCTTGATCGCGCATGCCAATAACGTCTATAAAAACAATATATTTATGGAATAAAACTAGACAGGTACCTCAGATTAGCATTACTGTTTATTGTTAATCTGCAATTATCTGCAGCCAGCGGAGGGCATTTATAGCCTACAATGCACCTGGACAATATTGTGCGTCTGCCCTCCACCTTCATCAAACATGTTCTGAATGCCTTTTTTAAAAACCCACTACTGCATGGCGCAGTCCACCTTACCGTGATCACAGAACTGATAGTGTACCCACCTCTTATTTTACCACTACACCCCCTGTTTAGGTTGAGCTGCCGCTGAGTGCCTCTAATTGAGCGGGCGAAATATAATTTCTCCAGACAGGCCTGGACTTGAAAAGTGACATAGCAACAGGAGATAGAGAAAATGGTCAATGTCATTCTCTGCTTATTATTGTCACAATCACACAAACCCATATCAACCAATTAGCCAATTGTTTTTTTCCCCACGAAACAACTTCCAGTCAACATCTTCAACACCAAAGCATCTTCAACACCAAAGCATCCTCAAGCCCAAACTTGCCGACCAAAGGCGTAATGCACTCTAAAATGAATGAAAATGATGTCAATCCCTTAGCATCATAGCGTTTCATAAACCATGGAAGTGGAGACTGCTGGTCAAATTATGCCCGGTGCTTCTTTCACTTGTCTGATAATTTGCTGCGCAATTTATGAAGGAACCACGGACTGACAGAAAAAGAAAGTTTTCGCAATCAGGAGGTAATACACGTAAAGTTCATCTGTTTACATCTCTCCAGCGTGTGTTGCTGGCCTAGCCTACCCAACAGGGAAGTGAATAGCCTTGCTTGTCAGCCTTTCCCAGTACTTTGCAAACCGCATAGCAGTTTTTTCAGCAGAAATAATATTTAATAAAAATAATATGCGAGGAGGACCTGTCTCTTAATTAATAGCGGATTTCACTTTTCCCATACATTTTTGTTTAAAACAAGTCAATGGTTTTACAATGTTTCAGTCAAGCTTTGGTTGGTTTAGATACAACAGAATGTATGCAAAATGTAAAGTAGCCTAATGGATTAACTTTGATCTGCTGTGCTGCATACGGCACAATAGATGCACATAGTAAATAATATATAGTAGGCCTATTAAAATATTTAAATGGCTTTAGTCTACATTTGAAAAAAATATTGAAGATAATCCAGTCCAGTACACATGTCTTTGGCAAGTAACCTAGGCTACTACAGGCACAGGTGAGGAACAGTCAGCCTCAGCCAGTAGCACAACCAGATATGTCAGCTTCAAAAGCAACGAGTCCAGACCCTAAAATTGGCCATTTATAGCTGTGAAGGTGATTCACACACAATTAATTTTCTTTCCCCAAAAATCTATATTTGGTAACTTCTGTAGACATCCAAAATGGGATGGGTGTTAAAGTTAGTAAAAAAACATTGCATAAAACAGTGTTGTCATGTTTATCTTTTTTGGCGTGGTATAGTCTTATTTTTTCCATTTAGATGTCTTGAAAAGGTCTTAAAAGTCTTTAAATTTGCACTTAAAAATGTGCAGATACTCTGCTTGTGAAGTTTGGTCCTGCTATCCATTCTATAGTTCTTGACGGAGATATTGTTGTGTGTGATATAGCAGAGTTGACAGAGACGTTAATTTTGCTATTTGGCTTAATTTATGCACTTCATCTCGATTATCCAAAGCAATTGTCCTACACATTTAATTTCATTCAAAAAATGATAATGGGTTTGGAAGACCTGAAGCGGTTACCTCCTAGACTGCTGCTTAGCCTTGAAAATAAATTGCTGATGATGGATGAGTAAGCAGTCTGTTTTCCAAATCTCATGGTTGATACTGCCAGCATGTTAATACTCAAGCAAGCAATGGAGCTTTTCGCTTTTATTTATGTTGGCCTATTATTTTGTTATTTGAGTATTATTACCTTTGTTGAAGTGGTAAAAGGTTGTTATTTCTTTGATTTTCTGTATTAACCGCATTGTTTCAGTTCATCAACTTCCTAAAAAAATGAGTGTGAATAACTTCTAGTTTAGAGTAGTAATTACTTAAAATGTTTGTTGAAATTATTTGTTTTAATGTTGTTCATTTTCTCAAAGATTTGGAGTCTTAAGAGCTTGTCTGACTAATGTAACAATAACTTAAAACATCTATTTCTCACATTCTTTTTAATTTTATCCTTGTCCTTAAAGATTTTGAGCATTAAAAAAAGTCTAATTTTAAGTAGAAATTACTTAAAATATTTTTTAACATAGCTAAATATTTTGAGGTAATCAGTTTCATCAAATATTTTGAGTTCATTGAACCTGTTGGGGTTTACAGTGTATGGGATCACTGCATTCTTGCAGAGGTCGTAGGCAAGAACAGGCTAGTCACCGGTAGGCACTGAGGGATGACGGGCAGTAGTATCACAAGTCTTAGGATATCAAGAGCATGATGGTCATGCATGCATCTTCATGCAAATGATGCGATGTGCGCTCGCGTTGTAAATAAACTGTGTAACATGTGTTTAGAATGTGGACATGGGCACTGCTTCCTGTTGTCTTGGCAGTAGGAGGCATCGTGGGATCATGGGCAGTGTGAGTAGGCCTATTTCTTTCTATCTCTTGGCTATTCATTCTCGCAGGCTATCTCAAGTCGTAGAAAACACTTGTCTGCATATGCTTTCTGTTTCACCCAGCAAGGAAAATGGAGTAATGTTTAATTTGTTTATTTTACTCTTCCCCTTTGTTATTTAGTTAAAAGTCGTGATTATAATATTTGCTTATATTGGTTTGCTCTCTCTCTTTCTCTCCCTCTCTCTCTTTCTGTACACGTGTGAGCATGCATTGATGCATCTTTTCTAACACATTCACACTGTTAGCATATGTGATCACAACTTATGACTATCTGCAATTTTCTTATTCCAGATATGCCATTTCAGTGTCAAACAACACTGTAAATGTGACTGCCAAATTCCCTTTCATCAGGTGAGAACAGCACTGGAAATTGAAACTGGTCTTTTTGAGTTTGAGCACACCAGTGGTTCAGTATGCTAGTTGTCACATAAAAGGGAGGTGACCTGGCATAAGTTTGATATGAAACATTTTCTCACCATGCCATAGAAACATCCATGCTTGGAGTTGACAATAGCAGTTTTTAGTGGTATTGTGTAAACTTCAAATATGAGCCAGCTGAGTCACATTTTCTGCATATGTCACTTATTCTTGGCTCATTTGTACAATTATAGTGTCTTGTGGCAGTTGAGCACATAAACTCACTGAGGTCATATATCACACACTTGTAAATGATAGTCAGCTTGACTCAGGATAATTTCTGAATATGAATCCAATTCAATCATCCTACTTTTTTACATTCGTATTTAAGTATTTAAGACATGTTTTGATGTCTTTAACCTGTAGCTGTTCATATCCTGTAACTAACTTTTTAACTGTAAATTTGAAATTACAACTGGTAGCCTATCATATGTCTCTTGTGGCTAGTAAAGAGAAAGTTCAGTGTTAATTAATTTAGAAGTAAATTGTCAGACTTGGTTGATGTTAACTTCAGTATATGAGATCAGTCGTATAAACTCGTATAAATCGTTTTGCCAACAGTGAGTGTGACATCTATCAGCCTGAGAGTGCTTTGTTCTGTCTCTTCTGCATTGTGTGGACTTTACTCAGTGAGTAACTTCAGTGTGCACATTCAAAATCTGTTGCTGCCCCTGTTTTCTCTTCTCTGTATAATATGTATTTTTTACACCATAACTTGACGGATAAATTACAGGAAGAATGTTGAGTTGTAAAAGCAAATAGGTGATAGTCTGTGATACTTAGTTTTTTACTCTGTCTTATTATACGGCTCTTCACAATGCTAGTAGAACGCTCCATTGACTTGAATAGGATTTCCCAAAGTTCTAGCGGTAAGATATATCATGCAAACATATAATTACCGCTGTCAATGGCAACGGGTTTTGTGCTTCTGATACGTCTTTCATATCACTACGCAAGGACTGGAACTTCATTCAAACGTGAAAGCAGATGGTTGATCAGCTGTGTTCTAAAGAATGTTTGATTCAAGTTCAGCAGCGTGTGTTGTTGCGAACTATTTGTTTCTCAGCAAATGCCACGATGAACGGTAACAAATAGGCTAGGTTATGTAGGCTAAAGTCATATCGTGGGGAGTTTATTATTTCGTTTTGGCAAGTGGCCGTATAATAAGCGGCTGTGAAAATAAGTCCCTTCAGGGCGGAACAAGACCCTTCCGCTGCGCGTCGGGGTCCGGTTCGCCCTGTCGGGACTTATTTTCCCAGTAATGACAGGCGTTCTATACATTATCCCTTACATAATGTACTCTGGTGTTGTTTCCGTGATGAATCTGTGAAGAAGCACTGATAATAATTCTGTTGTGTTATGGTGTTAATTCTGTCATTACTCTTCAATAACTACGGTGTGGATTTTCTGATGTCTCTTTCTCTTAGTAATCTGGGTGGTGGTGATCCGGTATCAGCAGATACGTGAGCAGGGTAACCTGTGTCGCCGTGCCAACCTGGCGGCCTTGGTGCTCGGCTTCATTGCTGCCTCCGGGGTCTCCATCCTCGGCAGCTTCCCAGTACGCTCTCTCTCTCTCTCTCCCTCTCTCTCCTGTCAGGACTTTTACGGGCTTTTCCCAAATCACGGAAGAAACGTCGAGGTAGCGGAATAGTAGTAAATAATCAGGCAAGTCTTATTTAAATAAACTCCTGGTGCACTTACAAACTTTCTAATGCCTCGTTATTGGACTAAAGGTCATAGTTGTACTACTGCAGAAGTTTTGTACCATTCAGGGCATTATTCGTGGGGTAATTTACGAGATAAAAGTTGGTTCCATCACGACTGCAGAACGTAGTTTCTGACAGCGCTACATGGGAGTTAAAGGACAAAAGGGAATTTGACATGAGTATAATCATTTTGGCCTGTCTGAAAAGAGTTTAGCAGCTAATAACTAGTTGCTGGTTTGGGTATAATTGTTTAGGGAAAAAAAGTTCTGTTCTGTTGTGAGTTTGTGCAATTACCTTTTGAGAATTCCATTTTAATGAACATTGATGTTACACAAGTATTTGCTGCATTTTTAAATGTCACATATTATAAAAGTATATGTTTTATAAAAAAATATCTTTTGGATCCCCTTTGTGCATCTGCGTTTATTTTTTCCTGTTTAATCTTTATTCATTTTATATTAACACAGTTCAGATCTGCCTAAAACCTTGGCCTTTGTCTAAAATGAACGAGCTAACTACAAAATCGTCAACAAAGTTTCCTTGTGAACATCAACAAAGCAAACCTGCACTGATGTCATGTTTTGGTTAGCTAAACTACATAATGAATTGCCTTGGACAAACGGGGTATCATGACTGAGTGTCTGAAGCTCTCCATCATGGGACCAAATAACGTACATTTATAACAATTAGCTGTTATACCAATCGGTAAATGAAAGCTAATGAAGTAATGTTGCTACTTATTTTTCATGTGATTACATCATCTTGCCACTAGATGTCAGCTAGCAGTCACTTCAGCTGTTGCTGTTAACAAAATAGCAAAACTACAAATATCCATGTTATCATCACTTTGTGGGTACTACATCATGGGTTCCCTATATTATTAAGTATACCCAGGTGCTATCACTATTGGTGCATTTGCTGTTTAATAATGTATCACGGATACCTGTTGAATCAGTAGTTTAAATTCAGCTTGGCCCAGTGTCCTCATTACTCTCTGTTACTGAAGAATTGCAAAATGCCATATTGGAATATTGAGCAAATGTTATGGATGCCTTTTTCACCCTCTGTTATAAAATAATAAAATTAATAACAGAATATGTTACAGGATACTTACACCTGTCATTTTATAAGTGGCTTATTAAGGGGTGCCCAGTTATATGCCCACTAACGCATTCTTCATTGACCGTATTATTGAAATGAGCAATAAGGCGAAGTAAAGTAAAAGATGAGATAGATAGTTTATACCAAAGACAGGCTTCCTGTTGTGATAGAGACTGTTAGAGTGTGTGATATACAGATTACAAGAAATTAAAACAAGCTCACCCTGCAATTGCAATCCACTCTGCCATCAATCATGTTTTAATGACCTCGTTTTGGGTCAGCAATGGTATAGTTACTGAGTTTATGTGACACAACATAGACTGTCTTTCAAGATTGCTTTCTCTCTCACACACACACGCACTGACGTCTGTCTGACTGTCTTTCTCTTTCTCCAGGACTGTTAAAATACAAGTTCTCTTGCTGTGACAGAGGATGTTATATTAAGAGACTTATGGAGCGAAAGACGAAAAATATCCCCTCTTTTGCAGTTCGCTGTGCCATTAATCATGTCCATAACGTTTCTGTTTTGGGTCCAATATGAGACTGTGTTTATGTGACAGGTCACATCTCTCACACTCTGTCTCTATATCTTTTAGATCTCCAAATGTTTTTTCCAGCTCTTTTGTCCTCTTCCTGTAAAGCCCTCAACCTTCGCCCTGCCATATCCACAAATCCTTCCCCCTTCCTTTCCCTCCTCTGTTTTATAAGCCTTTTGATGCGGGTAAAGCTCCGGGCAGCTCTGCGCTCAATCTGCAGTTTCCAGAGACAGACGGTGGGCGGCGCGGCCCCTCACACTCTGAGAGCCCAGTTTGCGTCCCTCTCTCTCTCAGCCTCTGTCTCCCCTGTAGCTCCTGTGTCCTCGTATGGCTTCTCCCTCCACTCACAGGTTGAGCCGAGGATACTTCCAACTGCAGTGGTGTGTGAAAGATGGAGAGGGGGTGGGATAAAGAGGGGCGGCGGGCACTTATATAACACTGATGTGTCCATTCATATGGCGTTCTCTAGAGGGTGCCCTCACATTTTTTTGTGTGTGTGTGTGTTTGTGTGATTCATCTGTATATGGTGCAAGAATGGTGAGAGTCAGATGTTACGTTGCTGATTAACCCGTAGTGGAAATATGGTACCTAGAAATTGTCCCATCTGTGCTCAGATGCGTAAGTGTACGTGTCCATCTGTCTCTCTCTCTCTCTCTGTGTATGTGTGTAAGAGAGAGGAAGGGAGGATAGGACTGAGTATATGTACACAGTAGTGAGGGTACAGACTGTGTGTGCCATTGGGCTGTGTGCTTGAGTAAGCAGGAAGCCATAATGTTCACATCGTGTACCTTTTCTGACTGAACAAACTCAGCTGTAAACATTTCAGTGAGGGGCTAGGCGGAGTTACACCAGGAGAGACTCGCTTGGATAGGTGGACAGGAAAGCTGCCTTTATGACATCATCCTCTCCACAACAGAGGAACTAGAAGTGGGCGTGCTTAGCTTGCCAAACAGGGGAACGACCCTAGAACCGACAATACATTGTAAAACCCTGTAACTATAGCAACTCCAGGAGCTCTGCAAGCTTCTGACTTCAAAAGGAAGGGAAAACATCATTGAGGTTGCATGGAGGTTAAGAGGATTTAACTTTTACATTTTTTTTTCTTTTGAGGTGTAGGGTGCTAAGGCAATGTTTTCTCGGAGATGGAGGTGGCTGGCTTTGAAAGTCATTAGGTAAAATCTTAAAATTTAAATAGAATCAGTGCAGAAGCAGAAGTACTCTAATACATGTTCCAGAATGTACACTGCAGCCTTAGTCTTCTTGATGACTTAGCGTACAGAGTAGACTTTGTTGCTCATTAAAGATCACAAAGCAAATAGAACACTCTTGATATGTCTGTCCATGGGAAAAAGAAATGGCATTACATAGATAGATGTATGCACTTCTGCACTATATAACAAATGCAAGTACAGTGCAGGAAGAAAGTAAACTTTGTTCATTTAACTTGGGGATCAACAGAAATGACCACAGTTTAAGTACCATTATAGCTTCATATTTATTACATAAATGTAATAATAAAATAGACCAGGCAACAATACGACAAAAATATCTTCCTTTGAAAATAAGAATGAGATACTTCAATTGTTGTACTTTGTGACGACAGTTCTACTGTACCAAACTAAATATTGCCCTGTGGTTTTTGTGTGAAAGATCACAGTATATCCCAAAATATTTCTCAGTTTCTCAGTGTGTGTGTCTTCACATTCCATCCATGACATCGATGCAATATTACTGGTTCAACACTAAGTCCTAGGTTCAGCATAAGGGTGAGTAGATCATTATAGGAAACAATTTCTGTCAAGGCAGTTGTGAAAGGATGAAAAAAGAATGTATGTCAAATGAAGATCAGTTCACACATTTAACAATTCCTAGTAGCAACATTTGGTCAGCTTTTCCCAGTCCATAATCTGATGGCATCCCTGCAGGACCAGATTGGCTAATGTCGGCCTTAGGGCTAGTTCTGTCTCTCAGTGCACTCGACTGGATATTGCATTTAACTCGATTGGCTTACTAAATAAGTCTGTCAGTACTGGAGATCAACTTTTTAAAAGTGTTGTGACCCAAATGTTCTCCTGTGCACAGTTGTTTCACATCTCAACAGTGTTTCCTATAGCATTACATTGACTGAGCGCTTTTAACCCACCTCATCTGAAGAATGCTCTGATGAGCTCCCACCCACACTGGGGCAAATTACTCTGCCCCAAGCTTCACAAGCTCTGGTTGGGTTGGCATCAAACCACGTTTCTATCTGTATCTTTCTCTACACATACTTAGGTTTAGACACCTGTTTGACAGGAGGTGTGGGGAGAGGGGATGACTAAAAATGAGTGAATTTGACCGAATGATGGCAAAGACCTGAGAATGGCAAAGTGTCTGCATTCATTGTCAGATGTTTTAAACACTGTATGGTGTAAGGAGACATGAAGAATTTGGTTCCAAAATGCTATATCTCCATTTTTTTAAAAATATAAAGATAAGATAAGAATAAATCAATAAAATTAAATCAATACATTTAATTGTGCATTTTAGGTAATATCAATACAATTGCAATTGTGTTGTTTTGATTGAGGAAATCATAAATCAAACAACAATAACCTAATTACAGTTCCACTGAAATTTCCTGGAAAACAAAATTATATTAAAAAATTATTTATGAAAATTCATTAAAATGGATATAGCGTTTTGGAACCAAACTCTTCACATGTAGACATAGACACTGTAACACAAATCGACAAGATATTATGTTAGCTGTCCTGAATGTGGCGTGAAAATGTGTAACAGAAAACAAAAGAAACAGGAACACAGAGTCAAAGAAGAATGAGTGAACACCTGTCGTCTAGACAATAACCATTTATTAAAATGAAAAGTCATGGTCTTATATACCTGAGTCATCCTTCGGATTAAAACCCCCTAAGCCTTTCGCGTCTCTTCTCAATGGGTTAAAAACATGGATGCATCTATAAGTGTCTCTACTCAAGCTCCATAATAGCTCTTGATTCAGCTCTATGATCACCATCAATGGTGACGTCTGACGCTATCGCTCACTGCCACCCCCACACTCGCTGCTGCTGATGCTGGGCCAGAAGAGGCCTGGACCGAGGGCCAGGTTCTGCAAGCCTAACTTGGCAGGACCTCTATTTGTCGTTTATACCTTTGGCTGAGGAAAAAAGTGCTATGCATAGTTTCTCCATGTACATAGACTGGGATGAAAGATGGCACCCAATTCAGGTGCTGCTGCCCGCTAAAAGGTTTACTAATAGGGAGGGCATTTAATCTGTTTTAAAGTCACTCTGTGACTATCTGACTTCTTGGAGCGGGAGCATGAAACACTTACAGGTGCAAACAAGCATACACACTGAATAAAGAACATAACAAAAAAAAATGCATGTTTAGATGTGGACAGGTACTTCAGTGGCGAACTGTCAAAAGAACTGTTATGTACACCTTACCCTATCCTCCTCATATTCCTCTACAGGGCAAGTCTGAGCAGTGCAATGAGCTGTCTTCTTATTCATTTTCAAATGGAATACTTATGTATATCGCAATCATTTCTCACACGTCCTGAACAGAATCAGTATAATCTCTCAGACGGGCCACCACAATCATTCCAATCATTTCCTCATTATGATTCTCTCATGTGCACTGAAGGCCTTTTGCAGAGATTTTCCAATGATTTGCTCATTGACGTTATCACAAATATAGCTGGAAATTGCATAGATGTTTTCCAGTGAGGCATTTGTTGCCAACATTTGGCACCAGACCACAAGATAAAGAGGAAGGCTAAACACAAGAGCCAATTTATCACATGTTAGTTATCATCTGAAATTATTCTTAAAATAAAACAAAAACCCCAGGACAATCTCGTTATGCTTTTAGACAGGTGGTTGTACAAATCTGAGCAACTCCATTTTTTTTTCTTACCAGAAGTGAAGAACTTCCAACCATGTGTTCATGAATGCAGCTCTGTAATTGTTTGCTTGTTTGTTTACTGTAATTAATTGCATTGTCCCACTCCAGTGTGGATTTGCAAGCTGCATCTACCAATATTTCTTTTCCTTGTCCAGGTCAGGCATGGGTCAGGGATACAGAAGGATTCAGAAATGTTCCAAAATTGCTGAAAATATTCTAGTGATGTCACTAATAAAAAGTAAACTTGTGAATGTTCACTTCTTTCATCTCTCAATATTATTTCATTTAGTTGTGTAGATGTTTTTTAACGTTAGTAATGTTACCATGGAGGGGATAAATCAAGAAAGAACTCCAAATGGGAAATTTGCTGGCCTTTCCACACACATGCCCTGAAGGGTCCAACATCCAAATTGACATACTCTATTCATCACATTAAATATCATCTTATATCTCCAATATCATGTTAAGTGGTATCACATCCGAACAGTAGGACTGTGAATGTTTATAAATGCACACAAGCATGATAGCCTTACAGAAAATGTGTATGTTTAGAACTTTAAGAACATAATGCAGACAGAAGGTCCGGTCAAGTGTGCTCACGTTAAGCTGTGAGTGTGCAAGCTTTATATTGTCATTCAAATTGATTAATTCAGTAAAAATGTGTGTATGTGTCCATGATATATCAAACATCAAGATGCATTATATATAAAATAAAAAAGATCCAGGATATAATATATTTACATTCTGTGAATTGTGTTTAAAAAAAAAAAAAAAAAAAAAGGGAAACAATTCAGTGAGACTGACTTTTTTTCATCATTGTGAGTTTTTTTTCTTTGTTTTTAAATGAAAAATTTTGAGACCGTAAAACTAATTCTTGTTGGACAAATATCTGTGATGTCTTACTTTAGTCCATAATGTACTATAAAAAGGTTACCATAAAAAACAGATCCAAAATTCAATCAAACACAGTAATCAGACATTAAGTCATTCACAATGTGACCGACAATGTGAACAGAAGAAAAACTATTTGATTCTCTCGCTTTAGAGAAGAGCCTGATAGAAACGGAGTTTATGGTGCGAAGGTTTTTCTCTCTGAAGACTGCTATCCATAAATGACACATGGCCGATCCTAGATATCCAATCCATCCCAAACTGTGTCTTTGAAAGGAAACTTCTCTGTGACCAACCTCTATAGACTAAGACATTTGTCTAAGCAGGTTGTCTTTGCCATGCATACATTTATCAACCTATTAATGTAAGGTATGATAGGGCTCTTGTTCAGCTATGGTTTAGATTCCCAAGGGCATAGTGTATACCTTCACTGAAATGATCAGTCTTGAATGTTTTGTGAATTAGTTACACTCACTTTGGGGGCTTGTATAGATGAACAAAAAACTAACGAATACACCCAAACACTGTACTGCACCACACAATAGGACACTCACAAACAATGGGGAGAAATGCTTAGTGTTGTTAACATTGCAGGAAAAAAAAGAGTAGCTTTCTGGTTTCTGGGGGGGAAAAAGAGGTTGTCAGAACATTCTTTCAGAGTATAAATTAGCATTATGATTGAGGTATGAGTAGGTTTCTCAATGATCATTTTTTCCTGTTTTTTCAAATCAAACACAAACATGTTCTGCTTACACTGACAATGATAGGCTTATACTATATTGGACAGACATAGTCATGGAAAGATAACCAGTACATACAAAGCAAAAGGAGGTCATGTCCATTGCTGACCTGGTAAGCATCGGTTACAGTTGCCACAGAGCACTTTATCACAGCCAAAGATACAATTAAATGAAATATAAAACAAAGACAAACGACAATGAAGTGTACAAAACTGATGTCCACGCCGCATGAACTTAATTCCAACATTTTATGCGCTTTCATTAAATGTTCAGTTTTCTCTGCTTGCCGCAAAGAAGCAACTGCTTTACAGCTGAGCAACTGTAAAGGTCATTTTAAATGACCTCTGTCTGTCCATGACATAATACCATATGGGGCCGAAGTTTTCCCCACACTAAAGTCTCCACTACAGTACATTCCTCTCGTGTGTGGACGTGGTGGCCGCATCCACAGCCAATACGTTGCTGTTCACGTTGGAACTGAATTAAGCCCCACACCACTATATTGGAAATGAACCCTATTTGGCGAAGACTTTGCAATGAGTGCCTGTGAGCTGCAAAGGTGGATTGTGGGTGATTGTTTTCAGCACTTGATTGTTTGTCAGTACGTTTTGGGTGACACTGAGATCACTAGGGAGAATATGGGGCAGGGTAAGGGAAAATGACATTCAGAGTGCTCTGTTCATTCATTTAAGTCCCTTCGGGATGATGGGAGACAGGCAAAGCAAGGTAGGAGGGTGGTTATGGAACAGGCACCAGCTTATACGTCGTGTGAATTCATTCATCGTGTCCTGAAATGCTCCCAGAGAACAAAATGGCTGTTTCCTGTAATTCTGAGTGTGGTCAGTGGTCAGTGGAGTGCGCCAAGCTTGGCACTGCTGGCACTGGACCAGGTTGGGGTCTTATGGCAGCTGCGGAGCTTGACTGTGCTGGTGCGATTGATCTTGCCTGAGGGGCCAGTGTCAGTACGGCTGAGCACTGCTGTGGTTGACCATGCTGGTGGACACTGGTGGTGACGCGTTTGACTATGCCTGAGTCGTGATGCTCCTGACCTGTAGACTCGTACTGAAAGTGCATATGGGTAGTATTGGTCAGTATTGGAGGGTGGGCAAGGTAGGGTGGGGGGGTGGGGTTGCTAGTGGTTGCAGAAGGAGCTCGACCCACCGTCTGCACATGCTCAATGCTGCTGCAGTCCTGAGGCCCAGGCCATCCTAAGGTTCAAGGCCCAGAGGTCAACAGACTTCTTCTACTTCATTTTTATTTCCCTCTTTTTGTTTTTGGATGACCAGAGCATCTGAAAATCATCATGCACAAAAAAAAAACATTGGAGCTGAATGTATCACCACCTGACGGAAGAGGCTTTTGTTGGTGTTATTTGTTGTCGTTGTTGTTGCTGCTGTAAACGGTTGCAGGAATTCCTGATGACAGCTGTATTGGATCACAGTCTTTGAGAAGCGGGATCAAAAATTATGTTGGTCCCAAGTGAAAAATCAAATACATTCGCACGCACACACACATATATTTCCAAAAACGTATCATTTCCCTTGTGGGGCATTGGCAATTAAAGTGTGAAAACAGTGTGTTAAATGCATGTCATTTGTTGTGTGTGCAGTTATACAGGCAGGTCATTTGCAACTTGGCAAGGATTGTGAGGGGGAGTGTTGCTTGTATGTCTGTGTGTGTTTGTGTTTGTGTATGTATGTGTTTGTGTGTGTGTGTGTTTGTGTAACAATGGCAGCCACGCAGACACTACAGCTGAGGTAGAATGTGTTGGCTGAGGGCCCACAGTGAGGTAGGTAGGTCAACACCATCCTACTATTCTCAGGCAACCCAAAGGAGCGAGGTTTCTGTGTGTGTGTGTGTGTGTGTGTGTGTGTGTGTGTGTGTGTGTGTGTGTGTGTGTGTTTGTCTGTCTATGTATGTGTGGCGTGTGTTGTCTGAGTGTGTGTTGAGTGTTTGTGTGCGTGCCTGTTTGTGGGTGTGTATGTGAATGTGTACGTGTGTATGTGTGTGTGTGTGTGTGTGTGTGTGTGTGTGTGTGTGTGTGTGTGTGAAAACGACACATGCTGTGCATCTTCAGGCATACACCGCTGTCGTTCCTTTCTATTTGGGCGCGTCTACACATCACTCTATCCACTGTCACCCAGCTCAAACGCACGCAAATGTAATGACCGAAAACTCATAACAAAGATTTTTTTCCACCAACCCAGTCAAAACTCTATGTGCTGAAATTTCCCATCTCAATTTTCCAATCAAATCTCAGTTGCATTAATTTACGTAGCCCCATTCGCAGTGCCAACACTATGTTACCAGTGCATCCACTACTAGTACATCCTTAGCTGGTGCACTGAGGCTGTCTGTCAGTATCCCTACACTGAGGCGCCCATTGGCACATAATGAGCATTAGGCTGCATAGGCTCAGAGGTGCCACAGGAGGTGGTGACTGAGGTGTCTGGGTTGTGTGGTGCATCCAACAGCACATAATTGCCTCTCGTTGGAGAGACTTTTAGGGTGAACTACGAAGCGAGGTTACATGGCTTAACCAGGTAACTTTGGGAGTTCACGCAAATCTCAAATAAACTTCAGAAGGAACAGATGCAGTTCTTTTGGAGATCAGCAGTTACTCCTGAAGTTACAGGGGGTAAGCCAGCAATCTCGTTAATTAGGAGATGAGGTCACGGACACAGCAAACGCAACTGGTGAGAGTCAATGGCATACTGCGTACATGTCTGCAGGTAGAAGGGTGTGGATACAGGTAGTTACGAGTAGTTATACAGCTGGAGAGGTATGAGGGGAGGGGTCACACATTGACATGGGGACACATGATAACTACAGGTACACTGTGTGTGTCTAAGTTAGTGTGTGTCTGTCTGTCTGTCTGTCTGTCTCTGTGTGTGTGTAAGTATACAGATGTAAGGACATTAATGCACCCGCTTTCAGGTACGCTGATGAGGTAATATGGAAGTGATGAGCTGTCTGCATTTGTGATATGTCTGTACGGAGACAGAGTGGATAACTTGCGTACATAGAGGAGCACGGCCCATTGAAAGAGTGCAAAAAAGAGGTTGACTTGATCAGACGCTAGACTCAAAGAGAAATGAGGGCTCACATAAGGCCTTATACTGCTGCATGTATTGTATATTGTACATTCCTATAGAAACAGTTAGCTTCCTGTACACATGGGCTTGAAATTGAAAAAAAAAAGTAGCTTTCACAGATTGACCCATGTGTTGAGGTGTATGTGTGGTTTTTTTTTTGCACCTTTTAAATCACCAAAGAGTAAGGTAATGGTGGGAGGTAAGTAGGTAAATTGGGAGGTAGGTTCGCGGATGCTAGCTTCTCTGTGTAATGGAAATCTGGGCTTTCCCAGCAGGGCCTATGAGAAAGAGAGAGAGAGAGAGAGAGAGAGAGAGAGGGAGCTCTGGGAGGTGACACTTCAGAGCTGTCCAAGTTACAGCAAGCACAGGGTGGCCAAACGCTTCAGTGGCATCGACACCACGTCTGGCGTTACCAGTCTCGTTTGGCTACATGGAGAGAGCAAAAATGAGTGAGTGTAAAAAAGTACCCAAACTCCTTCACCGTTCCTCCATCGAACTTTGACCCCCATCCCCCAACCCCACCCACCCCATCCATGTGTCCTCTTCATCCTTCTTCTTCTTCCCCCTCCTCCTCTCTGGGTCACACCTCCTGGTCCTCGAAGACCTCGAGGAAGAGCGGGGGGAAGAGTTCGTTGGGGCACTCCACCTTCATGTGGAGGAAGCGGCTGGCGTGGCAGGCCCCGATCATGCGCAAGTCCGTCACCTTCATCAGCAGCTTGGGCCAGAAGTGGGCCATGTGATGCTTGCGGTGGTTGATGTAGTGCTCGAACGCCAGTAGGTACTTCTCTTGACACGACTCGATCTTCTCCACACACGTCACGCCTGTGCGGTCTGGAGAAAAAAAAAAGGGGGGGGGGGGGGGTGTTGTGTGGAAAAGGAGGAGAGTGAAAGAGGGAGGGGAGGAAAGAAGACGAGGAAAATGAAAAAGTGAGAAAGAGCGAGGGAAAAGAAACACGTAAGTGGTGTGTTGATGTATGAATGTTGTATAAGCACACAGAAAAGGAGGAGAGAGAGAGAGAACTGGGTAGTTGTATTTTATATATTTACATTGTAATTTAATAGGAGTTAAGAGTGATAATTGTCTATAAAATCTACCGGGGGCATGAAACTGGACATAACAGAGCCTCACAGAAGCTTATAAACAGGCTAAGACGTGGTGAATGAATCATCAAAATAGTCCTGTAAATTTGTCAGACAGGCTTGTAAATGTTCCAGACGGATTAATAGGGGCATGTCAGTAAGGGATGCCAAAGCTCTCAGTCCCCCTGTCCCCAACTACAACAGGAAAGCTAACAGCTACGTCAGATTACATAGCGGCCAGCTGAGGGACAAATCTGTCTCTGGATCTGGTAGTCATCCAGCGTCCCCGTGCCCAGTCAGGGTCAGACCTGAGCCTGAGCAGGCTGAGGTGATGTTATGACACTCTGGACTGGGAAAATGCAAAAGCTTTTCTCGGGAACTTCCAAAAATCATGGACGATAAACTATTTTTTAAAGTCAACTTCCATTATATTTTTTTAGATCGGTGTTTCCCAAACTGTGTGCTGTGAAGGCTACGCAGGTGTGTTGCAGGAAATGTTTTTTTCCTTGCCCTTAATCATCATTAACAATTCATCAACATAGTAGGTTATTGAAATCACAAAATTGCTTCTAAACCTAACTATATTCAACAACATAACTGCATTCAGAAGTAGAAAAAAGTTGTTCATTACGTTATGTTGTGGTGTAGTGGGGATTTTTAAAGTGGGGGGACGCTATTTTAATGACATCATTGCAAAAACTGTCACACTCGCACCTCCACATACATCGGTGCGTAAGGCCAAAGCCAAATTGTTACCAGCTTTCGTGAACATGAAACCGAATTCAAAAAAACAATTAAATGACATGGATTAACTTCAAAATGTAGCCTAATGTCTTCACCCAAACTACACGTTTCCACCAAAGTCTATGGTCAGTAGCTTTTCATTTTGTTATAATAATAAACAGACAAACCATAATGTAGAGTAGCCTATTTAATCTAGCGTAGTCTAATCTCCTTGACGCATAACATGCTGCGGCATGGCTTCATTCATTACCACACGTAAACCATGGCAATAACAATAGCACAAGCAGGATTCACACGCATTCAACACGCAAATGATTAAAATGCAGAGGTGCACAGTCAAAAGAACATTGGGCAGGCAAGTGCCAGTCATTTGAAAAGTTTTTGTTTGGATGAAAGTAGCTGCACCAATCGTAAGTTTTTCCTAAAGTTGATCAGGTTCACTGTTGGGTCATTACTTATGGTTAAATAGCATCACTTATATTGGAGCCTCCTCGATAAAAATCACTCTTATTACTCTCATGCTTATCGTGTCATTTTGACTGGATTAGCCTACCTGCTTTCTGCAAAACACAAACGAAGGAATTGCAACAGTGGGCCATGAAGATGCTTGCTAGATTCGGATACAGGCAGTTCTATGTCTATGGTTTTCTAGCCACTTTCTATCTACTTTCGGGTAACGCGGAACGACGAGCTGCGTAGTTTTTAATGTCTTTACGCATGGTGGAGTGCTACAGCATGACGGTCATTCTTGTAACGAATTTTATGACAAAGAGGCCTAATTGGAGATGTTTGTGTGATGCGTTGTTATCACTGGTAACAACACTTGTTATATTAATAAATGTTTATTAAAATGCTCAAAACAATGCTCCAAGAAGTGGGGGGACGGCATTCCTCCGCGTCCCACGCCCACTGCACCCCTGGTTATATATAGCTGAGGCACAAACTATACTTAAAAAGGATGCATGACCATGAACCTGATCCATCCACTTTTGAACTGAAAAAAGAAAATTAAAATGGGATCAGACAGACGGGAAGGCTACAATAATGTTTGAGCTTTGGGTTCGCGCATAGCTTCCCGACATGCATCAAACTACGCATGCTGGGCGGTTAACAAACAGCAACAAACTTGTTCTGCCCTCTACAACTCCCTTGTCCTCTCCCCTTCCCTTTAGCCCGTTTACTGCCAACGGTGCATATATGCACCCACAATGAGTGTGTTCTAGAATGCCAAGGGTGCATATGTGCGCCCAAGGAGCATCATCATTGCCGCGGTAACATGTAGCCAATTAAAACATTGTTACTGTGCTGTTGCTATGTTAATATGATAGTAAACATGTTCTAGACAGATCACGATTGGTTAATATTTCACAAATATGCTAATTACATCCTTCACAAACTTCAAGAAACAAATTAGCTGAAGCTAAATATCAAGCTATCTATCTAGCTAGCACCCAGAGCGAGTTTGCGATTGCGGTACCGTGAATTTCCGACCATGGAGGAGAGTTTTAATTTTAACTGGGACAGTGACAGTGATGAGTTCTTCGGATTTGGAGAGGAGGAGTTGGAGGGGGTCGTGTGTGGTCCAGGGGAGGACGAGGAGGGAGACGAAGAAGGAGGAGCGGCCGGCGACTTCACCGAGGCCGGCGACTTCACTGGCTGTGGTGAGGGAGACGCCCCGCGGGAGTGGCTAGATGTGACAGGCAAGACGGTGGCCACTGAGGGGGAGAGGAAGCGATCTGATGGGAGGATCCCTTTTGTACACAACAACCCACAACCTGGTCCGCAGAGAGTTTGAGAGTCATGGTGGCTGAGACAAACCGCTATGCTGAGGCGTTAGCTTCCACCGAGCTAGCGAGTCACTCTCGTTTACGTGACTATAAACCCACTGATCGTTCTGAGATGGAGGCGTTTTTGGCCATTCAGATCAGCATGGGTCTGACTAGAAAGCCTCAAATCTCTGATTACTGGAGCACCCAAAGTTCACTGGGCTTGACACCAAATTTCGCTCGTGTAATGACAACTCACTGAGGTTGGAGAGAGGTCAGCCAGGTTATGATCCACTTTTTAAAATCCCCCCACTCATGGATCTAGTCCTGAAGAGTTTTCAGAGCGAGTACTACCCCCACGAACACTTCTCCATTGACGAATCCATGGTTTCATTTCGTGGAAGGGGTTTTTTTCGTCAGTACGTGCCAAATAAAAGACACCGGTTTGGTCTGAAGAATTTTGTCCTGTAAGACTCGACAAGTAATTACACGTACCTGTGGCACGTATACACTGGAGGGTCCTTCAACTACGATCGCTGGGTATTGGCCATAGTTCAGTTGTTGGCTTGCTAAGGGAAGCCAAGCTTTTGGGGAAGGGACACACTCTATATACTGACAGCTACTACACCTCAACCGCTCTTTTCCAAGAGCTCCAGCGGCAAAACACCGGCGCGTGTGGAACTGTTCGTGTGAACAGGAAAGGTGCCCCCTCAACTCCATGGTCTGAAACTGCGGCCTTCAGATCCCCCTGTGTTTTTTGAAAAACGTCCACTATTACTGCGTCTTTTCGTGATGCTGGTACAGTCACTGTCCTCTCCACAGTGCACGATAATCTCGTTATCACCAAACGAGTGCGTAGCAAAGGGCCTGATGGCTACAGAACTTTGCGCAAGCGTGGAGGACTACAACCGCTTCATGGGAGGGGTAGATCGCGGAGACCATCTATGCTCCTATTACAGCTACCAACACCGTGCAATGAAGTGGTACCATCGGTTGTTCCATCATATCCGAGAGGTCGCACTTGTGAATGCCTACATCTTGCACAAAGAAAGTGGCAATGCAATGCAGTCTGCTGGATTCCGCGAGCTTGTGGTGAAGGGGCTACTGAGACGGAGGCAAATTGAGCTCACTCCACCTCCCAGGCCAATCAGCACACCGTTAGTGCCCGTGCGTCTCACTGGTCGACACTTTCTCGGACAACACGAGAAATCGCGTCCGGACTGCAAAGTCTGTTCCACGCAGAAGCGCAGTCCAGATGACGCACGAAGAGGGAGGAAGCAGACACCTTTCTTCTGCAAAACCTGTCCAGACCACCCTGCACTGTGCCCCACTGACTGCTTTGAGATGTACCATACAAAGCTTGTGTACAAACACTGGTGAGATGTTGTTTGCTTATTATAGTAGGGTATCTAGTATGCGTATAGTATCTGGTATATTACATTAATTTTAATATGCACATGTTGATATGCATTTCCCCTGTTTCATACAACGTAATAATTACTACTATTGATTATATAAAAGTTATTTATGCACGTTAAATTACACTGCTAATAACTATAAATGTAGACATTTTGCCAAAATGGCAATTTTCTTCTCTAAATATAGTTTTTTTGTTCTTTTACAGAATGCTGTCCTCCATCTCAGGCATCCACCACTACCAGCCTAGGTCGTCTGAGCACTTTCAATCAGTTAAATCAGCCATTCTTTCAATCAGTTCAAAGGATCAGTTCTTTTATCATATGATCAGTTCTTTCAATCAGTTTAAATGATCAGTTATTTCAATCAGTTCAAATGATCAGTTATTTCAATCAGTTCAAATGATCAGTTATTTCAATCAGTTCAAATGATCAGTTCTTCCAATCAGTTACTGTTCATTTTTAGAAATCTATACAAAACTTGAACTGATATTTATTGTTTGTTTGTTCAAATCTCTACCAGTGTGGAGGTTTTACTGTTCATTTTTAGAAATTCATACAAAACTTGAACTGATATTTATTGTTTGTTCAAATCTCTACCAGTGTAGAGGTTTTACTGTTCATTTTTAGAAATCTATACAAAACTACAGAACTGGCTAGTAGCTGGCTAGCAAGTAGTTGGCTAGTAGTACACTAGTTTCCAAAAAATGTTCAGTTCTTTTTTGTTCTCTTCAACAGTTATTACATGTATAGCTGTATACTCAAATAAAACATGGATCTAAGTCAATGTGTTTTCAAAGGCAAAATAGGAATAATCAGAGAACATGAGTATTGTGGCCACATATAGGTTGCTCCCCGGGCACAACACTGGTCTCTGCTGTTAGTGTGCTCACAAGAGCTTAACCTATGTCAGTCCTTTACGGTTTGCAGATGTTAAAAAAACACCCCAGCAGGTGGACATTTTTTCTTTTATGATCTGCAAATGTGCAAAGTATCTTGGTTCGTCACCAATACCATATAAGTATATACTCTTTTGATCCCGTGAGGGAAATTTGGTCTCTGCATTTATCCCAATCCGTGAATTAGTGAAACACACTCAGCACACAGTGAACACACAGTGAGGTGAAGAACACACTAATCCCGACACAGTGAGCTGCCTGCTACAGTGGCGCTCGGGCAGCAGTGAGAGGTTAGGTGCCTTGCTCAAGGGCACTTCAGCCGTTCCTACTGGTCGGGGTTTGAACCGGCAACCCTCCGGTTAGTTCGAAGCGCTAACCAGTAGGCCACGGCTGCCCCTCAATTAGCAAAAAGAACTTATCATTCATATTGTTCAATTTTACTACAGGGGTGTTTATGTTTAGTCATTCTAAACCTTTCTGCACCTGAATTTAATTGCAAAGTAACAGCATAAATAATGACATGCATGGTACTACATGATTAACATGTCACTGTTTGTTAGACTACCTGATTTATCTGAATTGAAACCGCCTACCGTTTGTCACGTTCTATGTTATAAGTTTGCTACTCATGCATTTTGTAATGATGTAATGAAATGTGTGCATATTTAGAGTATGTAATAATATATTATTAATTTATTAAATTACATATCTTCCTATGAATATTATCTATTGTGTGTGTTTTTTGAGGTGATAATTCATTAGTACATATTACAAATTGTATTGTGCAACTGCTGTTTCTAATGACCACAATGACATACACAATGTTTTTTGGAGCCCTAAATAGAGGCAGTGGTGTAACATCCTTTGTTATTTGACTGTAGCTAATGTGTGTAAAACCAGAAAACAGGTACTTTATACACAGTTTGACAATATCCAGCAGCTTTTGGGGGATTTAGAATGTTGTTCTGGCTGTGAGTGGGTACAGTGTTCTAGAATTCCGTGGCAGTTAAAGCACCTCTGACCTCTACAGCTCCCCTACCCTCTCACCTGAGCTCATGAGCAGGACAGCCTGCAGTAGCGCCACTTCCGAGTCGTCCAAGTTGAACTGCGCCAGGCTCTTGCCCAGGTCGAAGATGGCGTCCGAAACTACGCCCAGGCCGCCGTTCTTGAGCTGCTCGCGCTTGACGGCCATCTCGCCGCTCAGTGTCAGCGTCTCGCTCTCGGGGTCGTAGCGAACGGCCGCCCGTAACGACATGATCTCCATACAGCAGCCTTTCAGCAGGATTATTTGGTCCTCGCATGACAGCTGGGGACACAGAGCAACCGTTACTGCCACATACACACGGACACACACAAACACATACACATTTTCAACGATAATGATTTAGTCCTCACAAATGGAGTTGGACACACACACACACATACACATATTCCTCGTGTTATAGGTAGGGGATTTCACACATCGGCCAATCTCCAACCAAGCCTATTTACCGTCAAAATCCAAATCACTAACAAATCACAAATCACTAACAAAAACATCACCAACAGAACAGCCTTCAAGAGCATTTCACTGGGGTTATCAAGCGAAGGAATTATAAAAATAAGACACACGCATATCACATCTGTATCATCTATGTATATTTTTGTATATATCATCTACGTATATTTAAAAAAAAAAGATGAACACACACAGCAGACGTTCAGGGGGTTCTGACAAGGCAGCTGGTAGAGGGAATAAGGATTAACACACAACTCTCCCTCTCTCTCACACACACACACATAAACAAGTGGCACTGTGATGTGGTCTAGGTGTATCAAACACAAACACACACGCTCCAAAACATTTGAGTGAACGCAAATGCACACAGTCTTTCTGATTATGCTGCGGTGCAGAAGCCGTCTTTAGTAGTCTGGATATCTAACTAAAACCACTCCATAAGCCATTAGACCAGGGGTGGGCAAACTGTGGCCCGCGGGCCGGATCTGGCCCGCCAAGCACTTTCATCCGGCCCGCCGAGCATTTCATTTGGTTATCAGGCTGCTCGCTATTTTTTTCCTGCGATAGAGACGACGTTGGTTAGCTTTACTGCAAACAGCTTTTCACTCTCCTTAGAGAACGTTTACAATGTCAATGTCAAAACATCATGTTAAATAGAGATGATAGATAGGCCTACTCTTAGTTATCTCCTTTGCAGCAGATCTAACGTAAACGTTATGCAATCCAATTAATTGGGAACGCATCTGCAGTCACGAGAGGGAGAGAGAGCCAGGCGCGTAGCAAGCGTGGGGGATGTGGGTGTTATAACGTACACACTTTTGCTGGAACACAATTCTATCCCCCACACTTTTTGTCAGATTAAAATGAAAGTAAAATATGGAAATAAACACTCCCGTAAAGAGTTGGAACCATTATAACGTCTGCAGTGAGCAGATTTCAGGTAGAATTGAAATGATAATTGCATTATGCTAATTTAGTAAACCAAAATTCACTGTCTGACTGACAGTTTTTGTCACAATGTAGAAATGCAGGGAGTCAAAGTGAAAGCGGGGGTGCGCGCACCAAGGCACTTGTTTCTGCAGAAAGATCTTTGGCTACTGTTCTCAGAGTCAGAGCATTATGCTTTCTCTGTCTATGATCTGCAGCTTTTCTCAAACTATGGGCCTCCTCAACAATTAACCTACTGGTCCACGTCGCCGCAAAATTAAGTTATGCCAGGTGCTTCACACCTCAGATCATCTGATCATTTGCAGCAAGATTGAATGAATGGAACCGCAGACTGAAAAAAGAAATAAACTAGGCTAAAAGTTTCCCGAATCAGAAATACTTTTTAATTTGGTGTCATCAACATAGACATAGCCCAGTCAGCACACATACGTCTCCAAGACGCTTGGAAACGATCTGAACAGCTTAATTACACCGTGTTCCATTTAGAACGTCTTATTTGATGTGATCAAACTCCACTGTCAATGCGTGTCGTAGTGCTACATCTACTGGAGATCTTAATGTCTTAAATACGATCGCGTTCCATTTAAAACATCTTATTTTGATCTTACAAACGGCGGCGTCAAGACACCTTTGAGTTCTACATCTGGGAACTAATATTTCCAGCATGTAGAACTCAAACAGAACGCTTATGAGCGCTCATGCAATGTGTGCGTCCCTGCAGCAAGTGAAACTGGAGGTAACGTGGACTAGAAGCAACAATAGTTTAAACAACAACGTAGCTACCTGTAACTATCAATGGAAAAAGCATAGAAACTGCTTATTATAATCTTTACATTTACATTAATTAAGCTGGCTATATGCAACACTATTTATTTATATTCCCTTTGCATATGTTTGGGTATACAGTTCTGTCACTATTCTGTGTCCTTTACATTTATTTAATAGGTATTAGTGATACCTCGAAATTAGGCTGCTGTCTGTTAGGCAATTTATTGTAGCCTGCTAACCCATATGCACAAAACATAATTTCTGATATGATTTCTTGATTTATAACATGAGATATGTCTCTGTAGGGTAGTGTCAAATAGTGAAGTGATAGCAGGTAGATCATGTAGGCCTACATGTCACATGAGCCACACATATGAGGGGCGCTGTCCCTCCCAAACTGCATTAAAATGTGTGTTTAGCAATCAGAATTTCAAAATTTTTTGGGGGGAGAAACTCCCGGACACCAATATAGTCCGCACCCCTCTCAGAAAATACTTACAACGTCCCTGTAGGGAGTTATTTATAATTTGGCCAGATTGTTTCATTTTCCTATCCCACAACCGCCACACTTTTAAAAAGCTTGATACGCCGCCTCTGGAGAGAGCAGCAGGTTCCAGCTGGCTTGTCATTGTTGATAATTGATATCTCCTTCTTATAAGAAACTTTAAAAAGGAAATCATGAAGGCAACAGTAGTTCCCACTACTGGCCATTTAAAAACTGTGAGAGGGCACAGCCATAGGTACAGCACTAGTCATAGCGAAGCAGGCAGAAGATCATTGAGAAATAAACGTGAATTAAATGTCTGTCTTAAAGTGACAGTGCACAATTTATACATTTGTTAAACAGCATCAAATTAGCAGTATTTTTGAAGCAATTAATATTTTAAAACAAATACTTTTGATACTAAATTATAGGCTATAAAAAAATTATTTTTTTATGTGTGTGTCGTGGGGAGGGGGTTGTTGTGCGGCCCGCCGGCCAATTTTTAAAACCCAATGTGGCCCTTGAGCCAAAAAGTTTGCCCACCCCTGCATTAGACCTTCACACTGCCGTGATGTGTGAGATGAGCATGCTCTTGGCCTCCACACACACACACACACACATGCGCAGCCGCGCACGCGCAAACGCACACACACACAAATATATGCTGTAACACTGCATTATTCAAAAGCTAACAGGAGAATCACCCAGAGTGACACTACTCACTCATGCAACATGCACCACCAACATCCTCTAACCCCCTTCACAAATATGGGTGCACACGCGCACGTGCACGCACACGCACAGACACTATACAACCATTCACAGCCATGCTTATGATAACTGTAGGGATTAATCAGATATGTTTACAAACAGAAGAGAAACTGTGATGAATGAAAAACAAACACACACAAACACAGACACATATACACATATGAACAGACACACATATTATACGTGCTACAAAGATTTTTACGACCAGTGGTTCCAAACAAAAAAGGGGCGACAAATCAATTGGAGGGATTTCAGTCATTCCTCAACTATTCAACTAATTACTCCAGAATATCATGTGTCTGAACATTGCTCTTCTCTTCTCTGATTGATTTCTTCACAGAACTGTTACTGCAATAATAATTTCATTGTAGAATGGGCATAGGGGTAGGCCATTGAAAAGCATCACAGGTAAGGAGGGGGAGAGTGATAAACTTAATTATCATACAGATTAATAGGTTGGCAGACCTGATGCATTAGAAAACTAATCCATTTACATTAACAGTAAGTTATAGGAGGTACTTTGAAACATATTATGGCTAGTGTTTAAAAAGCGTGTAGTCAGTCCAAAACTGTTGAACCTGTGTTCCATGTGCTTTGTTACTACCTTTTTACTGGAATAAAGACTGAATGCTGCATCAACAACCAAAAACAAAACAAGACTTTTTTCTTTCAATTACATAATTGGTCACATAGAGCTTTCTCTTGCAATTACTGAAACTACCCACCACTGTGTTCTTGTTTGCTAGATGAAAATTAGTCCATTTATTCTGAATGAGTCTGAAAACAGCAAATAATGATTCTGACTCAGTTGTACTAGACACACAAATTCAAACGCATTTTCTTCACCACAAACACACACAGAGAAAAAAATGACGTCTGGAGAAATGGGAAATAATTGCCCATCTGAAGACACCGCGTTGTCGTAGTTTTCTTGTGTGCCCCTGCAGAGGACTGTTGTTCCTCCCCATTACGACCCCCCCCCCCCCCCCTCCTGCCTCACACACAGACACAGGGAGCCAGACCGAGCTAGACTGCATGATTGCTTTACGTGTGGAGAGAGCTATCACTAGCTGGGGCTCCATTCAGACAAAACACCATTCTTCAGCAAATGGCCTCATCTCTAAGACCACTCTTAAAGCTAATGAAAAAGAGGGAGCCCAATCCTGCATCCATCTTTAGGTGCACATCAGTAATGACATCCATACAATAGCCTTAGTGCATATCTGCCTCTAGTTGCTTTGATTTCCACTTAAATTATAATGGCATAAAAAGTGACAAAAGGACTAGACTTTTTTGATCTGGTTTTCGGTGACTACAATTATATTTTTCTGTCACATCTGAACCCAGCAGCTGTGGGCTAAGGACACAAGCTGTTAGGAAAAGTAATCAAGCAAACAACCACAGGGCGCCTTCATAGACATGTCAGAGATAGTATATCAGCAGGGTATCTGCACATTTTTCAAGTGCAAATTTAAAGACTTTAAAGACCTTTTCAAGACATCTAAATGGAAAAAAAACTAGATGTACCGCAGAGCGGTACAAAATATGACCGCCGCCCAGTCCAGCACATTTTTTCCACAAAAATAAATCACGCTGAAAGGCCTATATGATTCTAACTGTCTCACTAAATTGCATTATCCACACATACTCAATTCTCACTGATATCTGCTAGACAACAAGTACCAAAACATGATTAGTTCATAGATTTCACATGTAAAATTCATTTTATACAACCCCACCTCCATCTTGCCTGTTCATAATTCTGAGAAATTCTTGAATTGTGTGCATGTGTGCATGTTCATGTTTATGTTGTGTGTGTGTGTGTGTGTGTGTGTGTGTGTGCGCGCGTGTGCGTGCGCTTGTGTGTGTGCCTGCGTATGTGCCTGTGCAAGCGTACATATGTCTACTGTGAGTATGTGTCATACGTATGATTACTGTGAATGTATGTGTGTGTGTGTGTGTATCTGTTTGTGCACATGTGTGTACATGACCCCTGGAGGCAAACATACGGAAAAAATGGTCATCCTAGTCCCTGCAGTTCTCAAGATATTCACAGAGAACTGTGTCTGCCGTACCCTCCTTTCGGGGGTCCATGTGGGGTTACATGCCCACCAAGTTTCGTGTACCCCGGTCTTTCAGTGTCCCGGGAATCATTGTTGGTGTACGTCACTAAATGTACACATAAATTATTTTATTGTAAGGCCCCCCATGAACGAAAGTACACAAAACTTGGCATGCATTCGGAGGGTGTCATAATGATCCTACACTTTTAATTTCGTGCAGTTTTGACCTTGTCAGCCAGAGATATTGTGATGAAAACACCTAATTTTTTGCTTTTTAATTTTTAACTAGGTGGCGCTATACATGAAATAAGTGGTAATGGGATGGGTTGACATGCCCCGTTAAGACCAACATACATAAAAAAGGTGGACCTCCTAGGCCCTACGGTTCTCGAGATATTCACAGAAAACTGTCTCCGGCCACCTACAGGCCAGTTGGTGTATAGTAACATAAATTAATTTATTGTGTGGCCCCCCATGAACGGAATTCCACAAAATTTGGCGTGCATACAGAGGGTGTCATAATGATCATACACTTCCAATTTCGTGCAGTTTTGACTATGTTAGGTCACAGATACCTTCAATTACAACACCTCATTTTTACTTTTTTGTGTTTAACTAGGTGGCGCTATACATGAAATGAGAAATGAAATGGAATGGGTTGACATGGCCCCTTGAGATCAACATACAAAAAAAAAATGGTCCTCCTAAACCCTACGGTTCTCGAGATATTCACAGAAAACTGTGTCTGCCCTACCCTCCTTTCGGGGGTCCAGTCCAGCGGGGGGGCTACAGATCAAAACGAAAAACGATGGTTCCATGCTATCCATGTGGGGTTACATGCCCACCAAGTTTCGTGTACCCCGGTCTTTCAGTGTCCCGGGACTCATTGACGGAAATTTGGGCATGCGAAAAAAAAAAAAAAAAAAAAAAAAAAAAATCTGACTAAACCTATATGACCGCCGCTTCGCTGCGCGGCGGTCATAATAAGACTATACCATGCCAAAAAAGATAAATATGACAACTTAAAACTGTTATATGCAATGTTTTTTTTTTTTACTAACTTTAACACCCATCCCATTTTGGATGTCTACAGAAGTTACCAAATATAGTTTTCTAGGGAAAGAAAAATAATTGTGTGTGAATCACCTTCACAGCTATAAATTCAAGCAGCAATTTTAGGGTCTGGGCTGCTTGCTTTTGAAGCTGGCTGTACATATCTGGTTGTGCTACTGGCTGAGACTGACTGTTCTTCACCGGTGTCTGTAGTAGCCTAGGTTACTTGCCAAAGACATGTGTACTAGACTGGATTCTCTTCAATAGTTTTTTTCAAAGGTAGACTAAAGCCATTTAAATATTTTAATAGGCCTACTTTATGTAATTTACTATGTGCATCTATTGTGCCATATGCAGCACAGCAGATCAAAGTTAATCCATTAGGCTATTTTACATTTTGCATACATTCCGTTGTATCTAAACCAACCAAAGCTTGACTGAAACATTGTAAAACCATTAGTGTTGGGAACGTTACTTTAAAAAAGTAATTAGTTATAGTTACTCACTACTTGTTCCAAAAAGTTATTAACTGATTTACTCTATGATAAGAGTAACTCGTTACCAGGGAAAGTAACTATTTGCGTTACTGTTAAAAAAAAGTTGCTATATGTCAAAGAATTTTGATTTTTTGAGCAGTTTTGAAAAGCCAGTTGAAACTAGATGTACCGCATAGCGGTACAAAATATGACCGCCGCTCAGTCCTGCACATCCATTCCGCGAAAACAAATCATATTAATGAATTTGTCTCCATCTTCTACTCCATCCCCCACTCTTGAAACTTTTGTGTATGCTTGTTTGGAATGTGTGTTTGCACACATTCCGCACACAAAGTAGCCTACTGGCGCTGCAAAGGTGAATAGATTTGTTTCTGGGCCAAAAAATCTGTAGCATTGTTATAAAACCTTTAAAATCTCTAAACAATCACAAGTAGGGCAGTTCATCACAGTCCATCCATTGCAACTGGACTGATGAAAGGTACACCTGTAGGCTACATTGTATTTGGGAAAAGCAGAAGGTAGCAGCATCAGGGGCGGAGCCAGACATTGTAAACATTCGGGGCTTAGCCCATTTAATTATTTTTTTAAATAACCCCCTAAATAATGACTTCTAGTGAATTTTGTGTAAACTAATGGACACATTGAGACTTAAAAAATGTGAAACTAACATTCAACAGATTCAAGGTATCTGACTGGCACCGCACAACACTGTGTAAAATTATAGTTTTGGGTCTTTCAAGAGGCAATATCTGTTCATATCTGTTTAGCATGTACTTAGTTAATTAAGCGTTTCTTATGGTTTGTATATTATAGTATTTGTTTATTTTCATTAGGCTATTGTTTGATATGACATTATTGTTTATTATTGCTATTCTCCTTCTTCCTCTTTCCTGATCTCATCTGTGTGACAAATATATAGAATATCTTATACTATAATATACATAAAATTATGATATAATTACAGTATGGCCAGTCATCATGATACAAGGGTATTTTAGAAGGAATGCATTATCATCTTGACATAGGCGTTTCTAAATTATATTAATTTTGTAATTTAGCAAGATTATTCATAGGTTTCATCAGGCCCCTTTACACAGGTGCATAAAATCAAGCACCTAGATTATGAATGCAGACTGCATGGTGCTTGATTAACACACTTATGGAAAGGGCCCTTTCCTCTCAATCTATCATTGTAATGTTTTTTTTTTTAGTTAATAATTAGTTAGGCAGCCAAAACAACATAACATGACTTTTATATTTATGTGGACTCTTGGATTATAAGATCTGTGGTGGTGGATAGGATATCAACAAGGTTTTAAGGTAGGCTAACAGTTAACATTATTTTGTGCAACATATGACACTGAAAAGTTGACATGGGCAGATAGCAGCTAACTGTTAATGGGTTTTTCTGACATTTCAAAACAGTGTAGCCTAATTTATTACAAGACGAGGATCACTTTGTTTTGGGAGCTGGAATTTCTTATTCTGCAGTAGGCTTAGCTAGCCTATGAGAGTATTGAATTTGCCTTTTCCGCCGACGAACGAGGACATTTAACGTTAACGTTAAAAGCAGTGTTAGGGAGCTAGCCAAGTAGCCTAACGTTAGCCTGCCTGACTGAAAGCTCTTAACGTGAAATCACCAACCTGAAACAACACCATCCGTCAGTTCACTGGGCGATGCTGTTGCTTGAACGGAGCTGGGTGGTCTTTTGAAAAACTTTCTAATATCCATAAAGTTTCAACAACATGTACACAAAGTGTTTTATCACAGACTGTTAAAGTGACAGACTTCTGACAGAGGCTTTTTGGAACACCGAGTAGCGTTGTCAAGGCAGCATTTTCACTGGATCTAAACAAATCAATCTAAACATTGAAATCACCATAGCGGATAGCCCAGAGACGTGGCATAGATCGTGTAGCAAGTCAAATAATTTTTCAATATTGGGCTTTGAAAATAAGGGATATATTTCCTTAGTAATAGAGCATTTGGTGACATTTATAGAGAAACCGAGGGGGAGTTATATTGGAAATAAGAGTTGCCGGGAATTTAAAACACTAAAAAAAGATTCGGGGCTTTTGAAAAAAGATTCGGGGCTTAAGCCCCGTAAGCCATCCCCTAGCTCCGCCACTGAGCAGCATAATGTATTTATTTATTTATTATTAAACAAAACAATCCCTGTCAGTTCCATGCAGTTTTCAACAGCTATCAAGAAGAGAGGTCATGTCATGGATTTTTGTGAATGTTTCTTCTTCTACATATGCATAAGTTTAGTCATCTAGTTCAAATGATATTCAGCTTTATTGTCAATGCACAAATTAAATACCAGTAGTCTAAAACAAAATGCCATTTTACCCAGTGGTGCAAATAACTGACATGTCCAAAAGGGCCTTCATGAAATGCGTTGCGAGACTGTTCATACACATTTTAACGGGCAAAGTTGAAGAGCTACTGTCCGTTATTGTTTGTGCAAATAATATGCTGATTCATGTTCCCTTGCATTTTGTAACTATGAGGTCCATGGTTAAGCTCAATCTTTTGACGCAATCTTTTGATTTTCACCCAGCCTAGTCCATGGTAAGCGCCCGATAGAAATATAGTTTAATTTTGCGATTGAGATATCCACGCACTGGCGCCCCCCCTGCGACGTGTTCGCCCCCCGGTTTTAGAGCTATTCTAAATGCAAAAATGCGTTATGACAAAACCGTGACTGTTAACAAACTATAAGCTATATAAGGTAGGCCCTATGCTAGGCCTATTACACAACACTTGTCACGTAGGCGACCCAAATAAAATCTCCTTTCGAACCAATGGCTTACACTTTACAGTATCAAGCTGCCACCTCTTGGCGAAAAGTTAATAGTTTTGCATATCAGTAATTCATTTCACGTAGCTGTGTGAATCACGGAAAGGGCGAATGAAGTGGACACAAATGGAACCCAACCCACTGTACAGTAGCTCAAGGTCTGTGGCTAAAGCAGCCATAATGAAAGCGTTATCATTGTTTGGATACTTCACACACACGTGTTTTTAATCGCATAGACTATACTACCAAACTGGAATCAAAGCACATCGACTCCCCTCTCACACCCCTAACACGCACTTCGAACAAACAAAAAGCGCCTCAGTCTCACGGAATAGCCATAGGCAAACTGTATCTGACTGGTGTAACGTTGGTACTAAATCATCATCCATCGCCATAGATATATACACTAGATGTCGCCTTCTGCTTCTCAGCATGCGTCAACACCGCCGCCATCTTTGTACAGGGATCTGAATCGCTAAACTAGTTCTCCTGTATTGTCAGCGTTACCTATTTAGCGACGTTTGGCCATCCCCAGCGATAGAAAACCTTTTTAGCGATTAGCGACACATTTGGGAACTTCTCACAATGATGGCAGATCGGCTTCTTTGTTGTTGAAACGTAAGAAAATCACCTTTCTCATGGCTTTGTCATTTATGAATTCAGCTACATCTCGTTTGCCCATGGCACTGACCCATGATTATAAAAGTAACGACTGGCGTAGCCTATGTAGTAGCAGAGGTAAATGTTCTACATATCTACAGCAACTTCTGGTGAGATTACAATTTACATGAGTAAACGAGACGAGGGGTATGTGGCCTCAACCAGAGCCACGAAGAGCCTGTTTACTTTCATTGTATCGAACCTGGTTGCAGTTTACTCATTGTTCCTCTAGGGGCCGCCGCTAGCTAGTGCAGAATGAATGGGAGTCTATGGGGCTAGACGGGTAAAATGTATCTTTATTATCGTCTTAAGCTTAGTTTTCTGTAGACTCAACCATAAATACATGCCTGTCAGTTGGAACAACCCAAAAAATTAGATAATTGCTTGAGATTTTGACGATTTATAGTGATTTTATTTTCGCTAGATCTTTGCCCAGATTGACGCTAATGCATTATAGAGGAGTGGATCACTGAAGCAAGATGGCGTCTCGATTGACGCATTCGTTCCAATGAACAGCAGTAGTCAAGGCGACATCTAGTGTATATATCTATGATCCATCGCAAAGAATGATTTTTGTAGCACGTGCAACAAATATGTGTAGGTACAGCCCTGCCCTGAATACATCTCAACGTGCGCTCTAAAACATCTGGTTTAAATGGAGATGTAGATCATCACGGGTGCATTAATAAATCTACATTGCGGCGAGTTGACACAAATTATTCACTTTGACGAATTTATGTAGTTTCAGTTACTTTACTTTGAGCCATGCTCTTCCTTACTTGAATCACCTTTGAAAATATAGGATTGAAGTAGCCTATATGGGTGTTTGGGAATGAACGTTGACTCAGATGCTTTTTGAGACCTTTCGAGCAGAAATGTCCCAGCCCGGTGTTTAGGATGCATCATAGACAGGTTATCTTTCAGGTAGCCTATATATTTTCCATTAAAAAACCATCACGTAGCGAACGTGTTGTGGCTAACTCACTTAGCTCCTGTTAGTAGCCTAGGTTATGGTCATAAGCAAATGAGATGACAGTCGAAAGATACAATTAGTGCTGTTATCGATTTGCTTGGTAGCCTATAAACGCATTTATGGTTTTCTACAAATACATCAATAATCAAATTGGCCAAACGGTACATTATTTTACCTACGTTCTGCTATTGATAGGATTAACATGGCCTACCTGCAGTAAAAACAAGCATGTCCGATGAACATTCTCAGATTTATTTCGGCTTCAAGAGGAAATGGGAATTACATGTCATGCAGAAATCATCCTAACCTTAGACGTTCTCTGCGGTAAACTACTGTAGCCTACAGTCTTGTCCTTGTAGGAAGCTTAGTGTCTTTCCAACCCACTTTAGATTAACTTCCAACAAAATTACGTCTCACTGCAACGATGCGCCATCTAGTGGACAAACGACTACTTATCGCCAATACTGGAAATGCAGCCATGATGATGAATATTTATTTTGGCTTTCTTTTAATCCTACTGAATTTGTAATTATGTATCGGCCGTTCTAATACCGATAGTATGTGGGTGCCTGTGTGTGTGTGCATGTGTATATGTGTGCACCACCATCTACAGGCCAATGAGTGTACAGTCACTAAATGTACACATAACTTAATTTTTTAGACCCCCCCCATGGATGAAATTCTACGAAACTTGGCATACCCCCAGAGAATGTCAGGTTGATCATACACATACAATTTGGTGCAGTTCTAAACATCTTTACTGAAGAGAGGGGCGATTAAAACAGAATGATATTGCATTTTCATTTTTTACCGGGGGGGTGCAAATCACAAATGAGTGATTATGGGCTAGGTTGATGTGGGCCCTTGAGACCAACATGCTGTAACGATTTGATAGCGACACACACAGTTGTCCAATCAAAAGGTTTATTCACTGGGAACGAGAGCCGGGATACAGACCAAGACCAAGACACGGAACACAATACACAAAGGGCAGGTCAAGCAGACACACACACTACACATACAGGGGAGGACGCAGCCTCCGCGAGGTAGCCGCATGCTAACGTCGGTGCGCGTCGCCCGCCACTCAGTTCAGTGCGACAGTACCGCCAAATCACGTGGGGTGCACACGCCGCAGGAGCTCACTCAACGGGGCGCCACGCTGCTAGCAATCCAGTTCGGGCGTGCTAGCAGCCACGTGGCCGACTCCGCTCGTCACCAGCTCCCTCTCAGCAGCCGCCCTCAGGCTGCACTTTCCGCGGCGTGTCACCACGGCACTCCTCCTCTCCTGGCAGGGCCCTAGGTGGCCTTTTCAACCGTCGACACTGTACCAAGCACCGGGGTTCGAGGGGGGCCAGATGAAGCTGCGCCAACGCCAATCCGCTCCGTCGAGTCGCCGACCAGGACAGACAGGCACCGACTCCACAGCAACCGGACCGCGCTGAGCTCTCCCGCTGCAGCTACCGTCTTCGGCGTCCCTCCTCGTGTTGCCATCTCGCAGAGCCGTACTGCTCTGTTCCCGGCCCGTTCCACTCCTTCACGGCCTCGGCGAAGGCACGACCCCCGAGATGGCCGTGCTATCGAACTCCACACACAAACTTTTTTCAAAAAGGCGTCGGCCAACAGGCCAACTAGAACGGGCGCCCACACAGCACGGTGCCTCTCACACGCACCCAAAAGTTTTAAAGTTCAGAGGGCCTTTCCAACGAAGCTGCCCCACCGTCGTGAGTTCGCTGCCCTCAGCGGCTCCGCCAACCGTCCATCGTCTAGGAACCTCTTCCTCGCCGCACTCCCTCGGCTCTGCTCACGCGTCGCGGCTCGCAGCGGAGTCAGCGCCCAGGCCAGCGTCGTCTTCTCCGCGACCGCTTCTTCCGGCCAGATCTCCTCCCATGGCAGCAGGCAGGTCCCGGCGACAGCTCCTCTCCTCCGTCGGCTGTAGCGATAGAAGGCCCCGGGCTTTTTAGTAGCCCTTACAAGGGCTCTCCCTGAATCCTCTTGCGTGGGCCTCCACCCAGTGGTATGGTCTTCCGCTCCCCGCTCCTCTCGCTGGGCGGAGGCCATGTTCGAAAGTCGCTTCTGACACCAATGTAACGATTTGATAGCGACACACACAGTTGTCCAATCAAAAGGTTTATTCACTGGGAACGAGAGCCGGGATACAGACCAAGACACGGAACACAATACACACGGGGCAGGTCAAGCAGACACACACACACTACACATACAGGGGAGGACGCAGCCTCCCACACAAAAAGGATCACACACGAGGGAGAACAAAAAGGGAAACATGTTACAATAAAAACGCTAACATTACACACAAAACTAAGGAGAATTAACGACATAAACCCCCCAAATGTTCACTCTCGTATCCCAGGATGCCCTGCGCGGGAGAACGCTAACACTGTCTTTTGCGCCGACGTTACAATACCATAAAAAATTCTTCATCCTCGGTGCCACGGTTCAGGTAGTTATTTAGGAAAAACTGCATTTTTTGGGTTTCGGGGGGCCCAGCGCGGAGGGGGAGTGGCCCCCGGGGACCAAACGAAATGTTTCCGTAAAAGTCTAGTGGGGCTACATACCCACCAAATGTCATGTGCCAAGGTGTTTCGGTGCCCCGGGTATCATTGACCAAAATTTCAGGAAGTAGATGACGGGGGGGGGGAAAAAAAAAAAAAAAAAAAAAAAAAAAAAAAAACTTTGACAATCCCTATATGACCGCTTCGCTAGCGGCGGTCATAATTAGTAGAACAGACAGGTGTTTGTAGGCTACATAACTTTCGATATTTATTAGATAGATAGATAGATAGATAGATAGATAGATAGATACTTTATTGATCCCCAAGGGGAAATTGTACATCGACAGACCTAGGGTTGACTTCAGCCTGTGTCATAGGTTTTTGTTGTGAGGCAGAAAGATCTAGCTTTTGCTGCTTGGAGGACATTGCTCCGAGTCCTTCTTTGCTAGTGGATGGCGAGCTATCATCTCTGGTGGAGGGGGGCTATCGGTGTTTTTGGCCACTAGCGTGTGTGAGATGCCTCATTAAATTAGAGTTGCTTACAACGGATGTCGACAAAGTCTTCGCTCCTGGACATAATGTATACATTACATGCACGTTCTTGCCTTTGACCACAATGAATTTGAAGTAGTGCTTATATCTCCACCTTGAAAATGCCAACTTTTCATCGGATTGCTCCTGACCTCTGCCGTTTCATCGAATCTCTACTTTAGCTGTTGCGTGTGTGTGGCGCGTGTGCTGGCAAGTGTGTAAAAACACTGGCTCTGATTGGCTATCATGAAACATGACTCTGCCTTAGCCAATCCTAATCGCTTACGTCGTTATTAACCCACCTCCTCACTAGCTGTGAGCCAGGGGTGCGTTCGGATTACACAGTTTATTCAATCAATGCAAAGTATAACGCACCGCATTTAACGTCCAGTAACGTTAACGGCGTTGTAACGTTGTAAAAAGTAATTAATTAGATTACTCCGTTATTGACAAATTAACGCCGTTAGTAACGCCGTTATACTTAAACGCCGTTACTCCCAACACTGAAAACCATTGACTTGTTTAAAAAAAAAAATGTATGGGAAGAGTGAAATCCCCTATTAATTAAGAGACAGGTCCTCCTCGCATATGATTTTTATTAGAATATTATTTCTGCTGAAAAAACTGCTGGTTTCATCTCAAGCATGCACGTATTATGAACGCATTTACAGATTCTTTTTTCTATGTAGCCAGTCACCGACATAAACGGAATATGCGGTTTGCAAAGTACTGGGAAAGGCTGGCAAGCAAGCCTATTCACTTCCCTGTTGGGTAGGCTAGGCCAGCAATACACGCTGGAGAGATTACTGTGTATTTCCTCCTGATTGCCAAAACGTTTGTTTCCCTCTTTCTGTCAGTCAGTCTGTCAGTCAATTGCGCAGCAAATTATCAGACGAGTGAAAGAAGCACCGGTCATAATTTGACCAGCAGTCTCCACTTCCATGGTTTATGATTAATATGGTTCATTGTGACAATAATAAGCAGAGGATGACATTGACCATTTACTTTATCTCCTGTTGCTATGTCACTTTTCAAGTCCAGGCCTGTCTGGAGAAATTATATTTCGCCTGCTAAATTAGAGGCACTCAGAGGCAACTCAACCTAAGCAGGGGGTGTAGTGGTAAAATAAGTGGGTACACTATCAGTTCTGTGATCACGGTAAGGTGGACTGCTCCATGCGGTAGCGGGTTTTAAAAAAAATCCAGTGAGAATCTGACCAATTACAGACAAACAATAGCACATCCAGTGGGAATCTGACCAATCAGAGATCAGAGAATCTGCACTTCCCTAACACCTCTGAATAAGTGATGTTTATAAATTTGTACAGTACTGGGTACCTCTAGTGGCAACCACACTCCAGAGTGACCAGTGTTTATCTCACCCTAGTGGTCATGGTAAAAATCAGTTAATACCCCTTCTAAAACCATCTAACAGTGAACAATACCCCACACGGTGGCCTGGCAGCAAATGCTTAGAATTACCTCTGAGAACATGGGCAGCTTTTTAGCAAAATCGACAACTCGAGTGATGGCGGGGGTGATGATCTTGGTAAACTCGCTGAAGGCTTCCAGGTCCACTTTGTCCCCTTCTGATGTGGTGGTCATTGGAGACTGCCCAATGTCATCAGGCTGTGGGGGGAGAGACAGAGAGAGAGAGGAGATCTCTCTGTGAGATTAATATCTACAGTAAGCTCTGCATTTTATAACATTTCAGTTTGCTGCTTTATCCTTCTGACAGTTTAGCTTAGTGGTTTAACATACTGATAGCAGATAACAGATGCTTAAGGACAGTTGAAACGTTGAAAGAACTTTAAAGATAACTGTAACTATAACGATATGAGGGTCTACACTGACCAACAATAAGGAAAGTCCCTCCTCGTATTGATGAATGTGATGTCTAAAATTTGATGGGTTCTGATTGGCTGTCAGCTTTTTATCATTCTCAAAATCACTCAGAAAGTACCCAACGATATCATATCATATCATTCTTCATGTTGTTATTGTTAAGTAGTATAAGTGTGGACATCGTCATTCATGTTAGCCAAAGCGATACTTGCCGTTAACATTATAGTTATTGTTCTTGGTGTGAACGGCTCTTTATAAATGCAAGACATCAACAGCTTTAGATCCCCGTCATACAGTCTGGGCTGGGTCATGCAGTTTACTTTGCTTTGACTTAATTGTTTTAGTCCGGCAGCGCCCCCGCTAGCTTAGCTTAGCATAGTGAATGGAATCTCTTGTCTTGTCTCTCTGGAGCTAACAACAACAAAAACAAAAAAAATCCCTAATTACTTCTTGTGGCCTGCATACACTGGGGTGAAGCACAGGCGAAGCACTGCTACTTGGGTGCAGAGACATCACGCAACACATGAGTACCTTGTCTCATTCGACACAACACAGACAATCTCTTCGCCCAAGTAGCAGTGCTTTGCCTGTGCTTCGCCCCAATATAGTTCCAAGTCAATATCTGCCAAGGAAATTGCCTCCTCTTAATCTACATTGCCATTACTCGTTGTGAATATGCAGTGCCGCACTAAGACTATGCATGCACAGAGACCAAAATGCTTTTGCTCACTTATCTAACTCTAGGGGAGATGATGAATAACCTAATTTCATAAAATGGCGGTGTGTTCCTTTAACAGCAATACAAGCACAAATACAGTTTTTGTTGCTTGCACTGGACTGGAAGCTGACCAATATAGGGTCACAAACGCGTGGCCTGCCTCGTGCAACCTCCTCTCCCTGCTCTGCTCTTCCTCACCAAGAATTTCCTCTTCTGCTTCCAGTGGGAGCCCTGGGCGTTGGTGTGCCGGTGGGCCTCGGTCACCAGGCGGATGAGCTCCCACTCCGCGTCCGTGGGCTCTGGCCGGTTCTGCAGCGTCCGCACCAACTCCTCCTTCTTGCGCTTCTCGCGGTTCTCCTCGATCAGCCGCCGCTTGGCCACCCGCTTGCTGTCGTCCAGCACCACTGATGGTAGAGGGGTGACGTTGGGAGACGGGAGCGATGGGAGAAAGGGGGGAAGAAGAGGAAATATAGAGGAGGGAGAGAGAGAGAGAGAGAGAAGGAGGGAGAGAGTAAGAAAAGGACAAAGAGAGAGTAATGGACAAAGTGAGACAAGGAGAGACAAAGACAGAGCTTGTTAGGTTAGCCGCAATTATTTGTACTTACTACAAAACTAATTGTGTTTGGATTGTGCCTATTATGTATCAATAAAGACAGAGTTAGACAATGGAAGTCAGGACAAAGGTAGCACTTTTTCCCCAATGATGTCCCATATTAATTGGTTTCCTTTATTGCATCAGCTTTGCTTGGGCCCCACTACATGGATGAGGGCGCTTGGATCAGCCTTTTTGTTTTATTTTCACTGGAGATGCAGAGTGTGACTCATTTCTAAACAAGCCTTCTGCTGCAGGGTATAAACATGTCCAGATGATTCATGTGCAGAAAAAAAATATTCTAGTTGTGTTTGACTGTAATGGTATTTCTCTGCCACATCTGCACCTAGCTTCTACAGGCTCGGCAGGGACTCTCTCTGCTCTTAAGACTAATCAAGCAACCAATAATGTAAACAAAAAAGGAGAAACATATAATCAAACTAAGCCAAACTAATCAAGGCCACTGCTGTACAAAATCATTAATGTTCAAAGTCATTACAGTGTTTATTATTAAAATGTCTACTATGTCTGGCACACTCTCTACTACTGCTACTAATGGTGGTAGAATAGTCTTATTAAAATTGCTATCTTTCATTACTCATATTCAATTTGAATATTCATATTCAATAACAATAAAAAACAAGGACAATACTGTTTGTGTGTATGTACTGTTTGTAAGTATGGTATGAATCACATCTGTTAGTGTGCATGTGTGTGTGTGTGTGCGTGCATTCGGGGGGGGGGGGGTTGATTCTGATACCGATTTCGATACTTCTTCGATACTTTCTTAAAAATGTACTTGATTCGGGGGCCCCCACCACCTTGACGTCAATGATTAGATTAACGTCATCAGACAGGCTGTAAAAGTGTATGCGGGAATTTCGCGCATTATGATGGCTAGAGTCATAACTCTTAACTCATAACTTAAACAAATTATGCGCAATACCCGCAATCCCGCAGTGAAATATAGGCCCTGGTGTGTGTGTGTGTGTGTGTGTGTGTGTGTGTGTGTTTTGCACTCACAGTCCATAGCCATGCCCTCCGAGATGCATTTCTTGAAGCGGCACAGCTGGCACTGGTTGCGGGTGATCTTGTCGATGATGCAGCAGCTGTCATACTTGCAGGAGTATGCCGGGTGTAGGTTCTTCTGGATGGTGCGCCGGAAAAAACCCTGGAGCAGGAGATAAAGGTAACAAAGACTAAGTGTCTGTGTGTGTGTTTGTATAAGTATAAGTATACTCTTTTGATCCCGTGAGGGAAATTTGGTCTCTGCATTTATCCCTAACCGTGAATTAGTGAAACACACTCAGCACACACTAATCCCGGCGCAGTGAGCTGCCTGCTACAACAGCAGCGCTCGGGGAGCAGTGAGAGGTTAGGTGCCTTGCTCAAGGGCACTTCAGCCGTTCCTACTGGTCGGGGTTTGAACCGGCAACCCTCCAGTTACAAGTCCGAAGCGCTAACCAGTAGGCCACGGCTGTGTGTATGTGTGAATGGGCAGCCTCATATATTGGTACATGAAAACCATTATTTATTATTTTTGTAGATGAGCTGTAAATAGGCAGAACCACGGCAAAGTTAATAAGTGAAAGGTGTGCTTTAAGGAATATGCCAACATTTTGGGAAATCAGCTTATAAGCTATCTCCCTCAGATAGATACAGTAAGATGATATATACCCTTCTCGTCTTTGTTTGTGAAGTTACTCAGTCTGAAGTTTTTCAGGTGCTGTGTGCAAATCACTCCACCCAAGAAGCAGTGCTTTGCCTGAATAAGAATATAGTTCCTAGTATGTTAGAAATTTGCTGTCTCATTCTCAGTTTTGCAGACGGATTCCTTTCTCATTAACACATCCATTCTGGAGAATTTATATAGGCCTGGCATGTAAAATGTATAACATTTGTAGCATGTGTTACATATTTGATTCAATTATCTTAATGTGTGTGTGTGTGTATGTGTGTGTATGTGTGTGTGTGTGTGTGTGTGTGTGTGTGTGTGTGTGTGTGTGTGTGTTTATGTGTGAGAGAGAGATTGGTATGTGTGACAGTGTGTCTGTGTGAATAAGTGAAATTCTCTGTTCATGTTTGTGTGTGGTGTGTGTGTATGTGTGTGTTTGTTTGTGTGCACACCTTGCAGCCCTCGCAGGTGATGCAGCGGTAATGGTAGCCGGTGGCTTTATCCCCACACACCACGCACGGCTCATCTTTCTCCAGGTAGCTGGGAATATACCCTGGAATAGAGACGCTCAGCGCTAGAGAAGGAGGAGGAGGGGGCAGAGTTATCTCAGAAACGCACGCACACACACACACAGAAGCACACACATACTGTATTCACACACACACACACTTCCTCCGCTTCTTTCACAGTTTCTCTTTCACTGCCCCCCCCCATACACACACACTAACTCTATCTTTATCACACACACACACACACAGTTGTGTTCTTACCAGACATGCTCTTGACAGAACATTGGCTGTTCTTTCTTTTCCTCTTCACACCATTAGAACGTCTTCGGAGGAGAGAACGGAGAGAAAAAAATAAAATAAAATATGTTTGAAAATAACATGTTTCTTAATACTTTCACATACATCTCTGTTTCACACCAAGTACTGTCAGTATGTCAAAAAAAAAAAAACAAGCTAGCTAGCTTGAGTTGCTGAACCCAACAGCTAAAGCAGTGAGGCAGCTGCCGTACTACACTCCGGGGGCATGATTTTAAAGATGCCAGATAGCTTCACCAAATACTAACCGCACTGGAGTTCAGGTGAACTGTACCCCAGACGCCAGTTTTCTACACCATAGTCTGCTTTCATATCAATTGAACAAACCAAACAAACGGCTGAAAGGGTTCCTGGTCCAACCAAAATGCTCTGGTGCGAAAGCACTCTCAACATCGCTCATGTTACCTGACTAATACACTTGTGCGCACAACCCTTCACCTCTCCTCTTTTCTTGCCCACGGGCCAACACAGTCCATGAATGACAAGACTAATAGCAAAAAACACCACTAAAAGCTGATATAACACCTATACCACAGATGCAAGGGATTCTTGTCCGCATGTGAAACACACACACACACAAACAGAAATAACACTGTCGCCGTCTCACATTAAGGTTTTTGTGAAACTGAGAGAGCTGATGGGTACATGGCTATGAAACCACCATCAACAACCCCAGCCAAAGTTCCAAACTTATTTTCATGGAAGCTAGATAGGATGATGACAGACTGAGTTAGAGAAGACAGAGAGGAGATATTCCAAACTTAGATCATCAAGGAAAAAGACAGGACACAGCATGATGCATGAATATGCCCTCTACTGCTGTTTACAATTACGATAAACAACAACAAGTTAGTAATGAACATTTTTCAATAACAATTTTTTAAATAAAGTCTCCAACCTAATACCAAAACACACACATTATCTTGCCTGCACAAACCAAAGTAAAATTGCACACACACATACACACACACACACACACACACACACACACACACACACACACACACGCATGCACAAAAAGACACCCAATGTGAAGAAGTAATACGAAGAGGTAATCTACAGAAACCTGACCTGTTGAGGCATTGAGGAAGTGGAATGTGCATTGTAAATATTTCTGTCACTCACTGCAGGAGTGAACTGATGAGGTTTGCACACTCAATGTGAAGTGACAGTCTAAAACCGGTGCTTCTCTCCTCCTCCACCATCTCAGGGGTAGGCCTACATCACATGTGCACCCCCCCCCCCCCTCCACACAGGCACACAAATGCACGTTCACACCCAAACACACACTCCAGAAGCCTTGTGCTTCCTCTTTTCACCCAACCCCCTCCTCCTCCATCATTCAGTCTCCCCCTCTCCATCTCTTCTTTTATCTTTCAGCATGTTACTGGCCTGACCTTCCCGTCTTTCTATGGAGAGAGAGTCGGGGGGAGGGAGCGCATTATTAGTGCTGTTCAGTCAGTTGAAGACAATGTCACAAATGAGATTTCAATCACAGGTTTAAATGTTCTATATTCTATATCCTTATTGTATGCGTAGCCTGCACTGTGTCAGGGAACAATGTTAACTCACTGCACATTGCAACCTGTTTGGCCACTATTACTTACGCAGGTAAAAAAAGACAGAAATTGATAAATGACTGTTGAAATTGATCAAGTAGAAAAAAGGATCTTGTATGAACCTTTTATATTTACTGCAGTCTACAGGTAAAGTGTAACATGTGTAACATCTGTAACATGTCAGTCACCCTCCCCCTCCCTTGCTGCATTGACAGGTTAAGGTCCACAAATACATGCAAAAGCTCTAAGAACAAATAAAGCCAATTACTGTAAGATTCTTAAAAGCTGTGCGGAAAGGTCCCAGATGGTCGAGTCTCTTGAAAAGAAGCTAAAAAGGGTCTGCACAAATGACATTGTCAGTTGGTAATGTTATTTTGACAGCTTTTCCCAGATTTTTGCTGAGGTCAATGACATATGCAAAGGGTTCAGCTCTTAATTAACTAGTGTGAGCAGCACATCAACAACTCAAAACTGCACATATCAAAAATAATTATATGATTAATTACCGTACTAGGTTATTCATTATTGTCATATCTTATCTTTTTGTCTGTTTGTTTCAAGGCATGTTTATTGTGTTTTGTTGGTGTTTTGTTGTTGTTATTTACCTTGTCATCAAAGCCTTATCTGAAGCGAGTTTGCTCTTACATTGTCTTATATTATGCTAGCACTTTGCCATTCTTTATGTCTTTCAATAAGCTGTATAAATAAATTAGTCATCACCCATTATTTTATCCCATTAAAATACCTAAATTATCTTAACTGAATAGGCCTACACGGACACATTCTACAGAAGCCACCAAACATCTGACTGAAATCCTCAGAAAGAGAAGATCTGTTTTGTTAATGCACTTTGTGCTTAGAGTACAACATAGGCCTACAATCCTGATTTAGTATACATGTATCCACATTGCGTATGTCTTTTTTTTTTTTTTTTTTTTTTTTTAACCAAAACTAGCTACTGCACTACACAAATGTAAGAATGCCACTGCAGCCTGGGGCCAAATGAGAGGCATATCTAAGTGTGTGTCAATTACTATGTGTAACTTTAAACAGTGAACATCCAATGACAAAGAGAATGTCTCTTCGATGCCCTATTTGTAGTTATTTACAGGTGTGATTTAGCCTAAAGCTTGCACTAAATGGTAAGGAAAGCTGGCTCTGTAGTGGGAGCTGAACTGGAGTGCATCACTTCACTATCTGACAAAAGGACCCTGAACAAACTGATCAACATCTTGGACAATGAGTGTCACCCACTCCACAGCACTTTTGTTAAGCAGAAGAGCCTGATCAGCTGGAGACTTCGCTCACTGCCTTGCACAACTGACAGACTGAGAAAGTAATTTGTCCCCAGGGCCATTGAACTGTTCAATGCCTCACTTAAGGGAAGAGGAGAGATAGACTTCTCTGCATAGTCTGTCTGCCTCTTCACCCCCTCCATGTTTGGTACTATCTGTCCACTAGCCACTTTTACCACTGTCTTTATGCCTCACTGTTTGCGTGCTATATTAGCACATTAGCACATATGCATAACCCCCCCCCCATGCCACAGCCGAACTGTGGCCACACTTATACATTTTCTTAAATAGTTAAATATATAGATATATAGACTTTACTTTACTTTATTTCTGCATTGTTGCACTGTTGGACTTACTCATTTGCACTATCACCATGACCACTATCACCATTGCACTACCACCATGACACTCATTCACACAGAGCACCTTACCATACCTTACTATGCACAGAGAATCACAGGCTCAGTCCCTGCCTCAGTCATTGCAAGTGCCTCTGATTGATTAATCAACACTATGTGGATACTGTTTTTAGAATTGATTTAGATTAAGTGTTAGTTAGTATAATTTGTATTTTTATAATTTGTATTTTAGTATATTTTTATATATTGTATTTAAGTGTTAGTTAGTATAATTTGTATTTTAGTATTTGTTTAGCATTTTCTTTATCTTCTACTGTCCTTATTGCTTAGTTGTGTTTTTATATTATATACTTTAATTACTCTTTCTGCTGTTAAAGAATGTGTTTGTGCTGTCTGTATGCTGCTGAGACCTTGAATTTCCCCTGGGGATCAATAAAGTATCTATCTATCTATCTATCTATCTATCTATCTAAATGCCATGGCTAGTATTTATTTATGTTACATATTCCCTCATTGCTTAGCCATCCTGTAATATTACAGCAACATTCAGACAAACAGTCTAACTTCTCTGTTTGCCAATGTCTGCAGTAAACAGTTAAGTTTACATGGCAACAATGTGATCTTACATGGCAACAATGTGATCTTCCAAAATAAAGTCTATCACAGGTGGAAGTTTTGTGTCTTGGGGAAAACCTATGTGCCCGACAAAAAAAAACAAACAAAAGAAAGAACATGTTGCCATGTTCTGGCAAACCGGCTGCAGACATGTTCATGGATGACACAAGAGGACACAGATGAAGAGATAAAAATGTGAAAACAACATAATCCTCCATTTGTCCACATTTCCAGGGGTCTGCTTTCACTGAACCACTGTGTATTCAAATATGTTCACTTTGCTAATTACAGCTGTACTTGAATATTGTAATAGCCAGATGGACGTTGAGATTCTCACAGATAAGGACGAGCTAGCCACAATCCTAATCACCTTCAATCTCATCATCATCAACCTTTCTTTATAATTTGTGATTGTATTAACCGACCTAAATGGAAAGTATTCACAGCGCTTCACTTTTTCCACATTTTGTTGTTTCAGACTCATCTTAAAATGGATTCAATTAATCAATCTACTGTTTGGAGTGTTTAGTACATTTCTAAAAAATACGACTGATATATTCCATTTACATAAGTATTCAGACCCTTTGTTATGACGCTTGTAATTAAGCTCTTGTGCAGCCTACTTCAATCAAGTTGTAGAAGCATCTCCATTGATAGGAGTCCACCTGTGCGTAGGAAAGGCAGACATCTTTGAAAACCAAGCCACGAGGTCAAGAGAATTGTCCTTAGACCTGCGAGACTGAGTAATCTGGGACTGGATGGGTGGTAGAAAGACTACCTTGAAATGGGTAGAAAGACTACCTTGAAATGGGTCATTGAAAAAGCCCAAAAAGTCATTGATAAGGCCCTGTCGGGACTTATTTTCCCAGTAATGACCGGCGTTCTATACATTATTCCTTACATACAACACAATAAAGAGCCTGGCTGTAAACTAACAATCAAAATGAAAAATGTTAAATATTTCAATCCAGGTTTTCCACTGGTGACATTTAAACGTGGCAGGCTGGAAGCTAACCATGGCAAAATCTTTGCCGCATTGTTAAACAAACAAAAAAAAATCAATTCAACCAATATTCTTATCCAATGCCTTGATTATCCACCCCACTCCCTCCACACACATGACAGAATTAATTTGCTTATCAATATTGTTCATTATACTGTCAGTCAGTACTGTCATTTACACAGTGAGAAAACCCCCTTAATGCTTTAATTAAGAGAGCTCATGCCTAGATGACCTAATGAGGTAGGTAAACAGAGCAGGAGGGCTCAGACGACGAAACTACAGACGACGAAACGACACATCTCACTAATAGTGAAATCACATAGTGATTTAATCTTGCCTCCACATGACACACACACACACACATACACACACACACACACACACACACACTCCCACATACACACAGCATTGCCTGATATGACATATCCCTTTCTGGTTTGCCCCATCATCAGACACCCACCCCCACCCCCTCCCTTACCCCAGCCAGCTTCTCCTCCTGCTCCCCTCCCTCACTAATCCGCACTCTCTGCCGCCATAATCCCTCTCCAGCAGCCCAGCTTCATGCTTATGTAAACTCGGAGCCCTGGATCAACGCTAACAATGATGTGCACCAAGGCAACCCACTCAATGCCTTGAAGGCCATGAAATCAATGCATACAAATAGAACAGTTGAACTATTACTGGAGTCAAAGTAGCACTCTTAAAGTTAATGAATGGAACCAATCAATACATGATTGTTCTAACCCAGGGATTCCCAAACTGTGGTACGCGTACCCCCGGTGGTACGCGAGCTGCTTCTAGGGGGTACGCGAGATGCAAAGGGCTATGGCGGACAGGTGTAAAATGAAAATGTAAATCTTTTGTAATTAATTCATGAATAAATACATAATTTCGAATCAGGTCATAATGATATGGAAACATGAAATTAAAGGATATAATTTATAAACTCGTGCGTTACTTTTGAATGCGTTGGGTGGTCCGTTGTCCGTGGGGGGAAAGTTTCGCGGATAAAACAGGTTTTTGAAAACAACAAAAACAGAAAGGAGGGAAGGAGCAAAGCTAGGAGTTATTTCAGATGGGCAAGAAAGGTAACATTAAGCTAGGCTTTACATTTAACAAACTAAAGGTAGCCTAAGTTTAGCCTTTCTAGGCTGTATAGCCTAATGTTGTCCAAACGAATACATCCTTGTCAGGCGTTGTTGTAGGCCTATTATAAGATATTGTATGTGGATGTAGTTAGGCTACTATGCAGGCTACTTTTCATAACTTTTTAACTGACCAAATGTACGCACCTAAAACCGGGAAACGGACAAATATTGTTAACGCGGGGGGGGGGGGGGGGTACGCGAGCCGAGTCGGAATGTAGGCGGTGGTACGCGGGGGGAAAAGTTTGGGAACCACTGTTCTAATCAAGAGTATCCATTTTAAAGGGGCCATATCATGCAAAACTCACTTTTTCTGTGCTTTTGTACTTCCATTTGGGTCTCTGATGCTTCTACAAACATTCCAGGTGCGAGACCAAACCGTTGAGTTTTTGTGGGTTAGTTGAGAGAGGTTGATGTCAAAAACTATGAGCTTCTGTGAGCTAGTCAGAAATCTCCCTTATTGAGATGTCACAATAAGGGAAATTTGAATGTTACTACCCCCAGAGCCATATAGGGCGCTGAATACCCACCCCCATCTGAAAATTCCCACCCACTAGGTTAGGAACTTCCTGTCGGAGGTCCTCCATTTTGGTCATGGCCTATCGTTTCCAGCAGTAGGCTAGGCTTCACAAAATATCCAAACGTCTTTTATGCACCTGCTATCATCCATATTTCAAGTACACAGAAACTCCCCAGGACACATCTCGTTCTTTTTGGCATATTTAAGCAATAGAGTACCGAAGCCATGACATAGCGTTATCAAGGCATTGATTCACTAGATCTAAACAAACGAATCTAACCATAGAGGTAACCGTAGTGGTGGCTTTCTTAATCTATTTAAATATTTTTACTATGTTTCTAAGACATTAGTATATTGTTTTTACGCTGTAGGTATGTACTGGGTTATGCTTTGATGAGTCCAAGACAAATTTCCCCATGGGAATCACATACTAACACATTCATACCAACACGATCAAATTAGTGACTAGAGTGTTTTGTTTTAGCATGGGTTTCCTCCGTAAAAGAGACCAGCATTTAACTTCTCAGCCTGCTGTTAAAAACGTTAAATTCACAAACGTGTCTTGGCTTTATTTTTTAGGCAAAAAAAGTCACTCAACAGGCATTTTGATAAGGCGTGAAATATCCACTGGGATTTTGTTTCTTTCTATTACACCTGCCAGGGAATCCGTGTTGTGTGGCTAAGCTGCCTAGCAGGTAAAACACATTTAAATGGCTATAGGCTGAAATTCGTGGCTGTAATTCGTCCGTAGGTATGAGGCCGAAGGCCATATAGCGTAGCCTAGCCTATTCTGGAAGTGACCCAGGCCATCCGGTAATAGGTAGCCAATTTCACAAATGCCTTTACACTTTGTAGCGGTATAGTGGTCTTTAGGAGGAAAAAGTATTTTTGGGTGTTGGGCGCCAGACACTTACAAGAAGTGTCACAGAAAGAAATAGCATAAAAAGACCATTACCTCTACCAGATTTAACACAGCAGCTAGAAGGGACTAGGCTAATGCTAAACCTGTACGGCTAGCTCAGGTAAATCTCAGGAAAAGCAATAGAGACAGTCAATATACTAAGCGTATTAACAATGGGGTTCAATCATCAGCAGGATAATAATGACAAGACCCATATGAAAAGAAATTAGGTAATTGTGAAGCAGAAGTCAATCACTGGGATAACTCATGAAAAGTCAGCAATCAATACCATTCCCACAAAACCCCAGGCTCATGTTCATAAGCAGTTCATAGCAAAACTCACATTCATCACATAATACATTTCAAAGTAAGATAACTTCAGTTCAGCTATTAATTCACTCCAACACAACCAGACAAAATCACACCCGACACCTTTAACCAATGAATGAGTTCAGTGACTGATTTGTCAGTTACCGGGGAACTTAATTGCAGTCGGAATGTAGCATCAGACTCCCCGAGAAAACGTTCCAGTGTAAGAAACCTATGTATAGTATCTGAATCCCCGAGAAAACGTTACAGTTTAAAAGTATCTATCTATAGTCTCTAAATCCCCGAGAAAACGTTCCAGTGTAGAAGAGCCTATTCATAGCATCAGAATCCCTGAGAAAACGTTACGGTGTTGAAGAATCTGTTTAGTATCTAAATCCCCGAGAAAACGTTACGGTCTGTATCTTCAGTCACGGACAACGACCAGCATGTAGAAACGTCGGCCACAAAAACAGCTAGACCCATTGAACAGCGTGTGTGCAGCAATTAGTCACCTGAGAGAGAGAGAGACAGTTCGCAGAGCAACACCCCGTAGTCCACTAGTGCTTCGGTAGCCAAGTTTCATGTTATAATCCGTTTGGACACCAGTCATCCCAAGTTTACGAGCCTCCGTATACATTGAGCCGCTACTAGGGTAGAGTCGTCCTAGTCTTCTCCGCAAGCAAATTGGCCGCCAACAAAAAAGACTCTCGCTACAGGAAGTAATCGTGGCTATATTCCATGGAAGCCGACTAGGTCAACCACAGCCAGCCAATGACGTTTACTCAATCAGACTAATAATCAATGGAGACAAGAAAAGTTTAACATTCAAGTAGGAAAAATAGCACGTTTATAAAAGAGAGAATATGAGAGATATCAGTTTAAGTTTAAAAAATAGTTTAAGCCTACTCTTGCATAGTAAAGGATAAATATAGCTTACTATTAAAGAGAAATGGGTAAAGGCTGTTTAAGAAAATGGGCGGGCATGGTGAAGGCTCCATGACATACGACACAACTTTTGAATAGGCTACATCAACTCTATTGCGCTTATATACTGACCCAAATAAAGTTTTACCCATTATCATTTAACATTGTTAGGCAACATCATACATGCAGGTGTCTGAATTGATTCTGCTATGGTTATTGTATTTAGCAGACGTTTCAGCTCCAATAACTTGACTATTAGGCTACTTTACTAAGTTTGAAAATTCAAACAGAACCATCAATGACGTTTGTCACACATTCTTTATTATTCCTGTATAACAAATTTCATTTTACCACTGGCAGTCGGAGGCTTTCTAGTGGAGAACCCTCTATCACTGTGTCACCGACTTCCCGGATGACCATGCTGCCCGTTGATATAAACATGGAATCAGTTCCGGGGTGCAGTGTGGCCAACAACAGCTAATTTGCATTTTAGGCAACATGCCCCGGACACAGCCTATTCTGAAAGGGACTGAAACTGGCAAGAATGGAGCTGCTGATAATGTGTAATCTGAGGGGATTTTTTTGCAAACAGCTTCAGGGACATGTTTTGTGCAACACATAGGTCTATTTTGACTTGTTGAAAAAGAAGTATAATATGGGATCTTTAAAATGGCTACAAAAAAGAACACATACAAAATGTAGGCATGGGTTATATTTGCAGCATCAATGGAGTCCCACAGGGCTCTACATTCAGACCTTTCCTGAAACACTTTGTACTTCACCAGACTGTGAAACTAAATCCACACACACACACACACACACACACCAACAACAACAACAACAACAACAAGCAACAACAACAAATAACAATAGACCAAACAACTCACCCTTTCTCATCTCCCTCAGATAGGTTAGAGTCCTGCTCTTTGGGCACGTGTTCCATTCACCTCAATTCCATTCAGCAACCAGTCACGTGAGACTAAGGTGGTCCCCACCCTTCTCCTCTTGTCCAGCATTCGCCACAAAGTTAGTCAAAAGCCATTGGAGGACTCCTGTTGGCACATCTGTGGGAGATGTCCTCAACTTCACTGTGCAGTCAGACTGCAGAGGGTTGGGACGCTTGCCTTGAGGAACCTGTGAGAGAAAATAAGCAGTTTGTTATGATCTTAAAGGTGCAGTCAGCAATCGTACACAATTTCAAGCATGGTGATCCTACCTAACATGGAATTGAGAGCATAGTTATGATGTTTACTCAGATCTTTCAACTATATGTTATGCATTTCTTAAACTGCCCATCACTGTTTTTTGGTATATCATGTACATTGATTAATTTCCACAAGAAACTGCTTCCTGTAAAGTTACTGAGAGAGAGCAGGGACCTGACCTGTAGCTTGTCTTTTTGAACACTAGGTGGCACAAATGAGTAGCAGTTCCCAAAATCAACCTCACTCTTGACCTGATCCCTGCTGTTCTATGCTAATAGGGGAACACCTCCCTCCATCTGCATGCCCTGGATGACACTTTGAAGAACCACTGCACTGCTTCTGTGAAAACCCACGCACCCAGTGCAAACCAGTGTACATTGCACACAACACTAGTTATGAGTGAGCAGAAGGCTATTTGAGCTTTGAATAACAGCTCCTATGATATGATTACATCTAGCGACATCTATCGAGCAATTTTGTTTTGTATTTGGGATCGCATACATCACTTGACCTTGTCATGACATACCAGTTTTGTTTGCTGGTGTTGTCCTCAATTCAATCTCAACTCAATCTTGTCTAGAGTACAAACCTTCTATTAAAGGGACACCAGGCAAGCCTGAGTGCTTTTTCTCTACGAAGCTCCCCCTAGCGTCTGTACGTGTCGATACGTGTGCAAGCCCTCGCTCGGTCTGAAGCTCTTTTCCTTTTCTTTGCATCTTCAGTCAAGGGTTTTTGCTGCTTCTTCGCCGGCTTTGCCATTATACACACGTTTGCAACAATCGCTAGCCAGGTTTCGTTAGCCTGCCTCTGTGCTGGGGATGCAGGATGTAAACTGATCCTGCTTCTCGCGATGTCTGAGACTTTGTGAGACTGAAGGTCGTGGGTAGGATACACCGAACTTGCAAGCGGGATATTCTTTCTACAGGCAGTAGGGGCGGGCGAGAGAGTCTTCTTATGAATACCGACTTACGAAGATGATTAATTAACACGAAAACGTTGCCTGGTGTCCCTTTAATCTCCATGCGAATGCTGGCTTTGACACACACACACACACACACACACACACACACACACACACCAGTGTTGACAGCAGTGTTGATGTCATTATTGTCCATCACTGATAAGACTTCTGATGCAATTACTTCCTCCTGCAGACATTCTCTCTTTTGTTCTCTGATCTGAATATTAGGTTCTTGTCAATGTTTTGCTACAAGGCAGGATGCCCTTTTTCTGGTCCATCAAAACAACATACCATAATGTTCAAGAAAATGGATTTGGATTTGTTCCTGGGAAAGTCTGAACTAGCTGCATGGCAAAAGTCACATACATCTCTCATGCACAAGGAATTACAGAAATTGATTTGAACTTGTGAAGGAAGGAAAAACATACAGGTCAGAGTAGTTATGTGCAATACATTTCTCTAGCTTTTCTTGCACATAAAGCTACAAACACACACACACACACACACACACACAGAGAAAGAGAGAGACTCTCATGCATGAGATTTCAAAAATGGATCTGAACATTTGAGTGAAAGAAAACATATACATCAGGAAAACTACAGTATTTGAAAACATTTTCCTCTCTCTCGAACACACACACACACACACACACACACACTAGTCTCTCTCAGACAACCTTTGGCAGCGTTGTTCTCAATAGCTGCCAAGAATGTGACTGAGTTTGAAAAACAAAACTGACCTCCTCTATTCGCCCACCCCCCTTTCCCCTTTCGCTCTCCTTCCTCTGAAGCTGTTCAAGGTGGGACTGCTCTTCCACACTACCCCACACTACCCCACACTACCGCGCACTCACACACACACTTCGCTCCCCTATCGCCAGGGAAAACTAACTCGTGCTGCAGCAGAGAAAGACGCGGGCGACGACGTCGCTTGTGCGCCTGAGGCACTCTGAGCAAGAACGTCCACAAGGACACCGTGTTCCTGACACTTTTTTCCTGTGCGTGAACCGCGTCTGGGCTTCCTCGCGTAATTACCAGAGGCTCCCAGAGCTTGAAGCAGGCGGGAGGTCCTTATGTGCACCGTATGGGTCCTATCTGTCCAGGGCCCTGATTCCAGCCGAACAGAACACACATGAAAGCCTCTGCTCCTTCACTCGGAAAAAACGGAAGAATAAAACACAGAAAAGAAAAAACGAATAAACCTGGAGTCAGCAGGGGCTACACTGGGCGGGTTGCAGGCACTCCTCATCATAACTCATCAACACTCCATAAAAGAGTAGCTGCCGTACTTTCATCTCCGGCTCTTACCAGAGGCAGACACTCTCCATATGTCGCAGAGAGAGCGCCAGCAGGATATAGCATAATATAGCATTATGTGGTCGGGACAAAATACAAAGCCGACGAACAAAGACCTATCTTTAGATAGCGCCTGTGTGTATGTGTGTGTGTGTTAATGAGCTATATGTTTGTAAAGCAAATGAGAAAGAGAGACAAAGGGAGAGAGTGAGTGAGAGAGAGCGAAATAAATGGCAAAGCAAACCAAAGGTTAAAAGTCCTCACCAACCATTTACTGCAGACATGGTCAGTTTAGGACTCTTATCATACAGTATGCCATTGACAGACATACACTTTTATAAGGGAATTTCCTGGGTTGACTATTTTTTTGTGAAAACAAACAAGTGTTTTCCCCTCCAAATAAAGCAAGTATCTAAGATAAGTCTCTAGGTATCTTAGAGACACCACATAACCTGACTCGACTAAGGAAAAGGGGACAATGTATTTAAAACAGACACAGAAATTCCATCAATGAAGAGAGATTTTGAGCTGTGGACTGAAGAATTCTGAAGAAGTCTGTCCTGGTTGGCATGTGCCGGTAAGTGAGGCTCCCCCTAGAATCAGGATTCTAGCTCACCCTCCTCGCAGGACCGGAGACACTAGAACAGTGCGTGTGTGTCTCACTAGGGGCAGAAATAATAGCCTTGATCCAATTCCAGGACTCCTTCATAACAGAGTAAATTATCTGTAATCCCCGCACTGGTGATACACAAACAGATTTCTGACACTTGAAAAACATCACCAGTGCTCCAGTCCAAACATCCAGAAACTCAAACTCGAGCCTAAACGACCCTAAATCAGCCATCCACAACCCAATCAGGAAGTGAGACCCCCAAATCAAGCCGAATAACCCATCTGTCAACACCCCACCTACATACCGCATTGAAATGTCAGCAGGTCCTACTAAATGTAGTGAAGCCCAGAGTTTAAACGTCAGGTTTGGATGCGAGGTTTAGGGGTGGGTGGGCAGTTCAGGGGTAGGCGAAGATCTGGCCCACAATGTCCCCACTAGACAGCTGTCCAAATCTGGTTGCCTGTAGAGGTCATGAATTAGGCACCACGTCTCAGGGACGTGTGTGTGTGTGTGTGTGTGTGTGTGTGTGTGTGAATAAGTGCATGTGCATGTATTAATGTGTGTGTGTGTGTGTGAATAAGTGCATGTGCATGTATTAATGTGTGTGTGTGTGTGTGAATAAGTGCATGTGCATGTATTAATGTGTGTGTGTGTGTGTGTGGTGGGATTGGGGGTCTCTCTGGCGCCGGGCAGAGATTGTTTTGGCAGAGGTTCTGACTGAGACTTTTTCTCAGTGCCTGTGTGGTCCGGGTGGTGATTATAAGGCTCGGATCCGACTGGACCGTACTCAACCGGGCTCTGTGATAGCATGGGGGACGCAACAAGCCACGGACACTTTACCGCAAAACACAGGGATCAATGAATGGGCTTTCATGAAGTCTCAATGTAAGACTTTAGTGTAGGTTACATGTATAAATAGAGGGAACAGAACAACTAAACACATACTGACAGACATAGATACATGCAGAAACATATCTTCTTGTAGAGACAAATACACACATATCGACACTCACCCATGTGCGCACTCACACATACGGTCACAGACAGTCGCACATCACATAACAGGAGAGCGACTTGGATGAGAGTGAAAGAGCAAATAATTAAAAAGAAATCAAATAACTTAAGGAGGGAAAGAGGAAGTCGGGGAGTGCAGAGTCGGACCTCGGACCTGGCTGCATGCCCTGCGGCAGAAAACCAGTAGGCTTAACTCATTTATTTTCCCACTGTTTGTTTTCATTTCATATCCTCTCCCCACAGACCCCCATCTCTGCCGGCCTTCCCCAACCTGTCCCATCCTGTGCCGGGGACAAAGACACAGTCCAGACTGGGAGAAGGGCAGAGTTCCTGCCAAGTAAGGACAGTCTGTTTGTGTGTGTGTGTGTGTGTGTGTGTGTGTGTGTGTGTGTGTGTGTGTGTGTGTGTGTGTGAGAAAAAGGAAGGGGAAAATGAGAGAGGGAAGAGGACAGACTGAGGACTGGGGACTGAGGAGGGAGCTTAAATTAAGTGATTTTTGTGTCGGTGAAAATGCAACCGTTTCGGCCTTTTGTCCACACGACAACGCCGTTATAGGTGCCAATGTGTGTGCATGCGGGTGTGTCTGTCTAAAGAAAGAGAGAAGGGAGCCTATATGACCTCTCTTTTGTGTCTTCTAAGTGTGTTTTGGTGTTTGCTGTGTCTATGTGCCAGCGTGTGTCTATGTGTGTGCATACGTGTGCATGTGTGTGTGTGTGTGTGTGTTCTAGAAAAGGGGAACATTCTGTCTCCATGCTGGTTTCTAATTACATCTTGCAAAATGTTTATGCACCAAAGTGCAGCACATGGTCCCATGGGGCTTGTCTTCCTTTGCCACAGAAACACATGAAGGAAACAAGCACTTCAGTCTCACATTCGACACATTATTGCTGGGAAATGTAGTCTTTTGTCAATTACACCAGGAACTGTAGTAACAAAGAATCACTGCATGAATGTATGGACCGAATGCATGATATGTCGGCTATATGGACATCACACCATACGTATCAAACCAGACACTTGACACCATATCATGACAAAAAAGTATAAACTATCAAAGTATGACAAAAAAAAGGGAAAGGGCGGTTGCTTGTGCATGTGTGTGTGCATGTGTGTGTGTGTGTGTGTATGAAATATGAAGGCCAATATCATCATTTTTAATTCTTTTAAGTCTTGTGAAACCCTGATTGTGAAACTACCTCCAACAGTGAAGCATGGAATGTTAGAATATGATGATGCATGACTACAAAAGGTGACTGGGAAATGACATACAGATAGCACTATGAATGTCCAGCATGGTAACGATCCAAAGCTCACTGCCAAAATCACACAAGAGTTTCTAAAGAAGAAAAAAGTGAAAACTATGACCTGGCCAAGTATGCCACCTGACTCGAATCCAGCAGAGCACATTGGGGTATTTTAAAGACAAAGGTATAGCAACACATATCCACCAGCAAAGAGTGGCTGAAATTATTATTTAATTAATTTTTTTATTTAATTGTTCGTAATTTAAATACTAAACTGCTAATATTGCAAATATGTATGTTCTACAACATTACGGTAATTATCAGTCATTTTTTTAAATCACATATTCCAAAGGGGTGCTTAGAGTTAAATTTGAAGCTGACTGGTATTTAGCAGACACTTTTATTCAAATCTGGATCGACCACACCCACAAGATATCACTTTTACTGTATAATGTATCACAGATACACTACAAAAACACACATCTGTAATATCTGGTGTACAGCAAGGAAAATAACATGAGCACACATAGCGTGTTTAAGACCAGTCCTCTTGACATTCATTTGGCATGTCCGTGTGCTACAAGCATAGACTGTATCACAGTGTATATTGAATAATGGATCACAGCCTACAAAAACACACATCTGTAATATCTGGTGTACAGCAAGGAAAATAACATGAGCACACATAGCGTGTTTAAGACCAGTCCTCTTGACATTCATGTCCGTGTGCTACAAGCATAGACTGTATAAAAAGAGTCCACAAGTCACAGTTTGGGTTCAGTTACCAAAATGGAACAGCCTCTACTCAGAATAAAGCCCACTAACCCACATAGAGGAAACCTATTGGGTAAAAATGCCTTGATGAACTGCTGAATCTAATAAAGAAGCTTTAAGACTCTCCAACACATGACGGCTGGAGAAGCACAAGCTACTGTAAGCTTTTAAAGCAAAGCGCCAGTGAGCTGGCCTGGACGTTTTGGCAGAGTGAGGGTGGTTTCCATAAACACCCAGCTGCAGGAGTCTGGTCTCTTGAGCCGTGGGTGTGTGTGTGTGTGTGTGTGAGTGAGTGTTGCTCGATCCGTACCACACTGCACCACACATCATACATGCATGCTTCACACACATCTGATCTGTGCTTGGCTAGCCGTGGGGAGGCGTGGTCGGTTGTGCAACACACACACACACACACACACACACACACACACAGGCGTGAAGTGGGAAAATCTCAGTAAGTGCACAGGCACTGGAAAAACGGGGATGGTGTAACAGACAAGGGTAGTAGCTGTGTGTGGAGTCTGCAGCTCGCAAACACATGGCAACAGAGACGCTTGGTTACGAAATGTGGATCTGGAGAACTGTGAGTCAAGAATCATGGAGTGAGATGATGAAATGGGGAGAAGAGATGCAGGGGCAGAAAGAGAAAGAGAAAGAGGTGAGGGAAAGAGAGACATATTGAAAAGAGAGAGAGAGAGAGAGAGAGAGAGAGAGAGAGAGAGAGAGAGAGAGAGAGAGAGAGAGAGAGAGAAATCTAAGCATCAGAGTATCAGAGCAGCTGCCATGCCAACATGATGTGTTACCCTTACCACACACACACACACACACGGCACAATTTATGAAGTGTCAGGAATGTTTGCTGCCTGCGATCAGCATGCCAGCTCAGCTTAGCCCAGTCCAGCCCTCTCCCCTCCGCCTGTCTGTCTACCTGCCCGCCTGCCTTCTGTCTACAAGACGCCCACACACCCCCCCCCCCCCCCTTTACCACACGGATGAAAAGAACGAGGGCTGCTTGCCGGCGAGCTCCAGGCCTCGGACGTGCTGCGTCTGCAAGCCTGCTGTTACCTGGCTCTCGGCCACTGTGCCGATCCAAACACCTTTGCACGCTTCCCCTCCAATAAGATCCCAGCTGTCCGCCAGACGGGGGAGGGGGTGGGGAGAGAGGCCCAGCGGCATGCTGATTGGTACTTGAGTAGGGAGAGGGCTACGCCCCCTTTAATAAGTGGTTGGCACACTTTAATGATAGACTTATGAATTACTCATGATGATGTTGATTATTGAAGATAATACTATTACTGATGGCCACTTATTATTTACATTTCACCATTTAACATGCCACTGGTGGTGGGTGTACATGAATGAGTGTGTGTGTGTGTGTGTGTGTGCGCGCGCGTGTGTATGTGTGTATTTATGACATGATTATGTTGATCATAGTGTGTGTTGTGATATTAATGACATGTTGATCATAAAAGCATCCAAGTGAAATGTAGGGTTGGGTATCATTTGGGTTTTATCCGATACTGGTGCTAAATCGATACTTTTAAAACGGTGCCGGTGCAGTAACGGTGCCTGAACAGGAACTTTGTATTTAAATTAAAATGGTCTAAAGCATGAATTGCTTTTTTATTGATAAGACACATTTGAAGAGGAAATTGAACTGTTATATTCAATTTACAATCAATATCTCATTGTTCCTACGCATAATAGCCTACAAAGGTTAAAACAGCTTGCCATGGATGCACAAACAATGGTAAGCTCTGCTTTCAAGTTTACCCAGTGTAGGCGGTTTGCCATAAGGTATGTTTGCCATAAAACCACTTGCCATATAGAACTGCCAGGTCATGGACAACGGCATTTGCAAGCAAGCTAATCTAACAGGGACTCTTTCTGAATTACTTTCCAATTAATTTAGTGTGTTCCCAAATGCTTCAAGAAATGTCATGTCTTCCCCCATAACACGTAAAAGTTTTGAACATGTTAGGCTACATGTCGGTGTTGAAATGTTTAGATTCCCTGCGCTAGGCATTTTAACAGCAACTATGGCTATGCGCTATACCAGTCAGCTGAGTTTAATTAGCGATAAAGTACGGAGGGTTCCGTAGCCTCTTTGACAGCTCAGTGACATCAGGTATGTAACCTACATATTTATGTTTTTGCCAGCTAACTTTTAACATGATCTTCATATTCATTGTGATGCTATATGGACCTCATGCATATGAACGATTAATATCATGCCATTATGTTGTTTAGAACACACTGAAATAAAGTGTTCATCTTACAACTTTGCTGATAACATTTCAAATAAATGCCAGCTGGCGCATTAGCAAAGATATTGTGTAACGTATACTGTTGATATTGTTTCATAGCCTTTTGCTTGTGTGTAGTTAGGCCCACTGCTAGATTTTGACAGGAGCTTGTGATCGCTTTAAAGCTACTTTAAAAGCTCCTGCAAGCGGTCAAACACTGTCCACTCGCCTATAGTGGTGACCCCTCTGGTTTATACATCCAGTGTTTATGTTAGCTAACTGTATCTGGATGTGTTGCTCTCAGAGCAAGACGTTAGAGATGGCACATGAAATGCAGTGATGCCGTAAAAAAAAAAAAAAATGCGATTTAAGCACTGAAATGAGGCACCGAAATCCACGTTGTTATTCGATGCAGTTACTACCGTTTGCGTCGGCACCGGTGCCATATTAGAACCGTGTTTCGGTGACCAACCCTAGTGAAATGGCACCATATTCTCAAAGGGTCAGAATAGTAAGAGTGGGGTGTGCTTTTGAAGCTTTTTCACTGAAGCAGGACTTTAGAAAACACACTGGTCCCTATCGTGCACCTGGCGCAAGGTGGCACAAAGCTTATTCTTATTTTACACTCAATAAAGTGTTGATTTTTCACCATGCGCTCCTCTTTTCTTACACCTTGCACCCAGGGGTATGGTAATTAACGACATAAGGTGTAGTCTGGCGCATGATCCAAAAATCACTATCTTACACCCTCTAAAAATCATAATGCCACTGACCAAGAAAAACCTGGTCTATAGCGAAAGGCACATATGAGGCACAGCTGAAGATGCATTGTCACGAGATGTAAGCAGCAACTCCTCTGCAGGATAAATATCCTTAGGATTTTTATTCAGTCATTCGAACATTACTGGGGTAAGTTGTTTTTTTCAGGCTATGTTTTCGATGGTAACCCCTTGTACAAATAAAGCCATGGTGCTATTGAAGAAGAAACGTGTTTGCAGAAACCACAGTGAACATTATTTTAAATTATTCTGTCCTCCCGCACTACTCACACACTCTCTATCCCTTTCTTCTTTCTTTGTACTAAACATTCAAACAGCTTGATTAACTTTGTTGACGCTGACTGATGGAACATTGAGCTCTGGACAACAATTGTTTGTTTGTTAAGAAGTTTTCGCAAACACAGTTTGTTTATTTTCAACACATATTGTGTAACAAATAAAAAAGGAAACAACACAAACTGTGTCATCCTTATCTGGACACAGAGATGTGTTTAAAAACAACGCAAGTTGTGTTGCTTTCAACACATTCGTTTTAAGAGTGTAGGCTATACCTCAATTGCTAGGTTACGGGGACGCTGGTGAGACTGACGCCGCTCCGTCTGGCTTGTTTTTGTTTGAGTTTTTCCAATTTTTCGCAAATTTATTTAATTTATTTTTTCTGACAAAGTTTGTCACACGCTTAAACTACGTTTCGGCTATCTAATGTTATAATTTTCTTGAATTTTACCCCATCGTGGGTTTTGTTTTTTGGAGGACTAACACCTGACCTGGACTGTCTGGGCAATCGTTACGCTGGTTGCGCTGTGTTCCACTGTCTGCTGTTGAGCTTGAGGCTGTTTTTGGGACTTTGGCTACATGGTGTCTCTCCCTCTCCATCCCATCCTGTCGGCTGATTTGACGCTGAGTTTGTTGTCCAGCTGCTAGGTTAGTCGGTTGACTAGACCTTCCAGGGAGATTGAGGCTTTGTGCTGTGTTGCCTTAGCTGCTGCGCCTCCATATCCAACATGTGATGTGATCTTTTAATTCCTTACTGTCCTCCTAGACCTCTTCGATCATCTTCCCAGTGTCTTCTTTGTGTTCCTTCTGCCTCTGTTAAATACAAAGGTGACAGAGTTTTCTCTGTCTATGCTCCCCAGCTTTGGAATAGCCTTCCTGATGTTGTGAAATCCTGCCCCACTATTAGTAGTTTTAAATCCAACCTAGGTAGGTAGAAGACCTACCTCTTCTCCCTAGCTTTTAACACTCCCTGACTCCCTCACCTCTCCCTTTTTTTTATATGTTTATATGTATGTATATGTATTATTGTTATTATTATTATTATTTTTAGTATTATTATTATTTTTAGTATTATTATTATTTTATGTAAAGCACTTTGGTGCAATGCTATTGCTTTGAAATGTGCTATATAAATACATTTGACTTGACTCAATATTGGTGATCTATTTAGTCTTTTATGTTTTTTCGTTAAGATAAAATTCTTCTTGAAGACAAATGTTTTTTCCCCTATTTTTGCTGGCCTAGCCTATATATAGCAATATAATTAACAACCATAAATGAATCCCGTAGGCTACCTCAAGCCAAACGTTTGTGACTTGACTTTCTTAGGCTGCAAACTGAATGTTAGGCCTAGGCCTCTAACAAAAATTATGAAAGTCATTCAAAAGATCAAATGTGCTTGATCAAAACTTGCCCATGCGCCACGATTTTCACCAAATAAGATCATATTTGCTGCACTCTATCTTTACATCAGATCTCAACCAGACGATTTTGCCAAGACCCGCCCTGCTCTGCTTCTGTTTGGCCAGTAACATTAGGCTAGTTACAATGAGAGCTGCCTCTGACCATCCATTTCTGATCGCCAAAATAGAGCCCACTGTCTTAGTGCTCCCCTTGTAATCATGCTCAAGTAATCCTATACATAAACGTATATTGTTCGAGCAAGCATCAAAGAGATCAAAGTGATCTTGACCGACTGATTCTAGATCAGATCTGTAGCCACTTCCGCATCAGCTGGGACCTTTCGGGTCCATAAGGTCCATTTCAATTGGCTCCTAATTGAAAGATAGGCACAATTTGAGTTTTCCACTTCCATTTACAACAAACAGCAAACTAAGCACACAGGCATGTCCACACAGTCCCATTAGCTACAAGAGACAGCGACAACTCCAGCAACTCGCTGCTGAGTGGCCGTAATGAGCTGGTAAATGAGACTGCTTCGCAGGTACTTGCTTGCTAACCTGCTAACGCAAAGTAGGTGGCTGGCAGATAGAACGTACATGAGCTCAGATGTTTTTAGATTTAATAGTGCTTATTTCTCGCTAACTTGTACGAGATATAAGGAGCACATAGCTCCACCGTCTAACAGGATTATTTTTTCGAGATGAAAGGCAGCCCGTCGCTTTATCGCTGTGTCTTGTAGCTAGAGTGACTGTAGTGTTACCGTCAGCGCTCATTAAAATGTTCCTGGTGAGGGCAGAGATGGGATGCCTTGAGGGCATCAGAGACGAAACTTCTGTGTGTGTGTGTGTGTGTGTACACATGATGCTCACAGACTGACACACCTGACAGCAGTGGCCAATTCAAAGTACTGTCAGGAGCATTGCTCCCAGTGCTGTGAGATAGCAGTGGAGCTTAATGTGCTGAAGGCACATCAGGGCAAATGGTGGCAAAGACAGAGATGAGAGGCCGCCTCTGAGCATGTCAGAGGATGAGAGAAAGACGGGAGGAGGGGACAGGTAATTGACAGAAGAGAGAGAGAGAGAGAGAGAGAGAGAGAGAGAGAGAGAGAGAGAGAGAGAGAGAGAGAGAGAGAGAGAGAGAGAGAGAGAGAGAGAGAGAGAGAGAGAGAGAGAGAGAGAGAGAGAGAGAAAGAATGTGTGTGTGTGAGAGCGCCATGTATCTGTTATAAGCTGAATCACTCGATGCTAAAATATACTGGTAATGGCAGAGATCTAAAAAGACAGTTCTTTGCTTTAGTTTTTCTTTTGCAGAAGTTCAACACTGATGTTAAGTGTTGAACTTGCTAGGGGCCCAGTTGTGGTTGAACTTGAAGCCACAGACTATGTTAAGTCAGCAGTTCGTCAGAAAAACGTCAGAGGTGAACTTCTCCGTAATGGTGCTCTAATTTGAAGTACCACGCTAAGTTGGTGCTCCACTCCTGTTTTTGACACCCCCCCCCCCCCCCATCCCCCCATCCCAGCAGCACGAACAAAAAATGGTCAAGACCACAAACGAATGTCAGTCATACCGAGGGGCCAAATGCCGAGTGCCACTTGAGAGGAGCGTTCTGTAGTTGCTGCTCCACTCCTGTTTTTGACCCCCTCACACACACACACTTCCTTTCACCTGAGCAGCATCTGCCGATCGATCTATGACTCCCCATCTCCCGCCTCTGAGCCAAAAGTGAGGGGGGTGGGGCATAATCCTCCTCATCCTGACACACCACCACCATTGGCAAGCTGCTGCTGGGGCCTCATGGGCAGCGGTTGCCAGGCAACGCAGGAAGGACAGAAGAGGTCTCCAACAGGGCCATGGACAAGCATTCATCTCCTGATCTTGCACAGGCGTCCTTCTCGGCGCCTCGAGCAAGGGTGGTGGCCATTGCAAAAGCGCCGCCTCGCTGTCTGCCTGACCTTCGCCGTGGTACACAAGTTAGCTGCAGATCTGGCTGTCCACTGCTCACGTTTGAGGTTTTTATGTTCAGCACTGTGTGGCATGATGGCATGCTATCAACTGTTGCACTGTAATGCTGTAGGATGCAACTATGACTTGTAAGTTATTGTTCAACATCTAATTTGTACCAAGGGTTTATTATGTGAGTGTTTTGGTGATACCCAAGTCTCACTACAACTAAAACTGTAACTCTAAAGGGAATCCCAAAAGAATGGGTATTTCCCTGTCTTTTCTGGGTAATCTCCTAAATGTAAGAGACATGTCACATCTGGTTGTTCAGCATTTGAAAAAGAAACCTGTTCAGTGAGCTTAAGGTTGCAAAATTTTTGACTTTTGTTAGACAGGCCCACAGCCCAGGCCAGCAGCTTGCCATCAGGCCTATCAGCCATCAGCCTGTTTACTGACTGAGAAGGGGGAACCCATTACACCACAAAGTCACAGAGTATTTTACTCAACAGACCAAGATCTCGCTGATATGACGGGTTGAACTTGTCAGCATTTGTGAATCATCCTACTTTGAGTCTTCAAGTCTTTAAGCATTAACCGATACTGGCAATACTAGCTATACTGGCAATACCAATACAGCTGGCTTTGTTTTAGCTAGCTTGATAATGTCTATATGTTGTATGTAAGGGATAATGTATAGAACGCCGGTCATTATTGGGAAAATAAGTCCCGACAGGGCGAACCGGACCCCGCTTACCGTTCATCGTGGCATTTGCTGAAACAAATAGTTTGCAGCAACACACGCTGAACTTGAATCAAACATTCTTTAGAACACAGCTGATCAACCGTCTGCTTTCACTTTTGAATGAAGTTCCAGTCCTTGTGTAGTGATATGAAAGCACAAACTCTGTTGCCATTGACAGCGGTCATTATTTTTTTCAGAGGTCCTTTTTCTTTGGAAATAATGACCACTAGAACTTTGGGAAATCCCATTCAAGTCAATGGAGCGTTCTACTTGCCTTGTGAAGAGTCGTGTAATAATTTGTGTTAATGAAACTAAATGTGTTCCTTACACAAATACCTTAAAAAAAAAAAGGAAGACACATGTTACCATGAAACGACATAACTGCAGCACTTGCTATCTTGTTAAAATGTGCTCATTATACTACAAACCTCAGACAGTTTCCCTTCTCAATGTGTATGATGAGACTTTTGTGTGTGCATGTGTGCGTGGAGTGGGTGTTCTCAGGGTTGTGTTCACATAAGAATCGCACAGATGTCTTCTCTCCTCACTGCTGATTAGGCAGATTTTCCAACCACGGAGCTCATAGCTCCGACACAGCGCGGCAAACAATCATAGCAACATCCACAAAAGAGGAAATACTAGAGTGACAGGCATGAAACAGCACAAGGCCTCTGCCTGCACTCTGAAAGGGCAAGAAGGAGAGAGGGAGGGTGAGGGAAGGGACGAGAGAGGGGGATGAGAGAGTGCAGAAAGAATGGAAGAAAAAGAGAGACAGACAGATAAGTCAGTGTTTGCATGTTCCTTTCTCTGCTTTGGTAACATCTAATCTGCACTGTCATCATACTAATTTTGTATTGCAGCTGAGAGATTATAGCCACGTGGATTTCTAACACTGCCTGAAACTGCCTTACACTGCTAAGACAAACATGTACATGTACTGAGATGTACAGGCTACCCCCATCTGGGGCTACACTGCAGCACTTGAAAATATGTACTGAAATATGCAGTGGCTTAGAATCGATGATGAACGCACTACAGAAAATTCCAGAAGCTATTTAAAGTGCATATTAATTAGAAATGATATACCCATGCTGTTAGTGGTAGACCATTAGCTACTACAATTTTCAGTCTCCCCTATGGATCCAGTGTTGTATAAAGTACTAGAAAGCAATACTTGAGTAAAAGTACAAGTATCGTACTAGAAAAAGACTTTGGTAGAAGTGAAAGTTACCTTTTAGAATATTACTTAAGTAAAAGTCTTAAAGTATCTGATATATACTGTACTTAAGTATCAAAAGTTATGTTCTGATATTTAATGTACTTAAGTATTTGAAGTAAAAGTAAAAAGTAAAAAGCAAGTTTTATTGTGAACTTTATTTTGGCTTTCTTATAGTAACGCATAAGCATATTCAGGGTTCCCATATCTTCTTAATCTCACTCATCAAATCAAATTACATTCTTTTCAAGGACTTTTCAGGCACAATTCTCTTAAGTTCAAAGAACAAACAGCATATTTTTAGAGCTGACATCAAAGAAAAAAACAGAAACAGAAATGTCACTTTTGTATGAACTTTAAATAATAATAATAATAATAAATAACTTATTTCTTTCACAAAAAAATGACCTGCTTGTAGGGAGAACATTTTGGTAATGTGGCATGAGCATTTCTAGGGCTTACTCCCCAGGTCACCATCTCACTCACACACACACACACACACACACACACAGGCCACCTATGTCCAGCTACTAATATGCCAGTCATTAGTTGAAACTGAAAAGGTGTCTGTTCATCTTCAAAAGAAGCTGGTTTTCAAAGTTGCCAGAATTCAGTGCCCGGGAGTTTCAGGCCCAAGACCGACCATAGTGGTGGAAATTGGATAAATGAAGCAACATTTCAGCTCTTACTATCCTGTAGTTTTTATTAGTACCATGGTTCAACAAATGTGTAAAGGTTATATAATAATTCACTTCAACTGAGAAGTTAACAAAAAATATTCCACTAGTCCACAAGTTACCAAAACAGAAAGAAACAAAGAAAGAAAGAAAGAAAGAAAAGAAAGAAAGAAAGCCTTTGAAATGTAGCCTATGCCATGCTTCCACAAAGAGGCATACAGTATTGAACTATGTTTTTTGCATGGGTAGGCTATATTGTTGTTTGGTGATTTAGCCTACTCCTTTACTACACCCTTTTCTGAGCAAACAAGGCATATAGGTTTATCATGTAGGGTAATTGCTCTTTCTTACATTAAATAACTTTAATTTATCCTCTCTACTTGTCCCTGTAGTCATGGCCTCCTCATCACTAATTTCGGGCTCATCATTTTCAGTGGTCGACTGGTTGATCTGCTGCTCAGTCTCTCCTGGCCTCTTTCTACCATCTATCCTTCCTGAAGCTTGTGTCTACTGTAGGGCCGGCTCGGCTATCCGTATCTGAGAAAACTTTTTGGAAAAGACAGGCTATATGGACCCAACCAACTCTTTTTGGGAGGGGAGAACTCCCTCACGTAGGCTACAACTCATGCAAAGGCATTGCATTGGTGTCATGCACAGAATGCGGAACGTGTCCTACTTTAAGAAAAGATAGACTAACGTGACAAATGTCAATATTTGTTTCCTCGACCGGCCCAAAAGTGAAGCGGCCCACCGGGAATACTCCCGATACTCCCGATTACCCACCCCGGGCCTGATTCAGTCTTACTCTTCTTGGACTGAAGACAAGTCCTGCGATGCTATGGATAAATAGCCCTTCACAGGCCGCTGAGGCAGGTAGCGGAGTGATCAGCTTCACAGAAAGTTGCCAATGTACAGAAACATTTCTTGCAAATACGGCCACGGGTGTATGACGTTATATTCACCACTACCCTGTTCACCGAGTTCACCACTATCGTCGGGGTGGTCGTCTATGATAACGGGAGGTCCTCCAGTAGGTGCTCGTGCTTCATGGCGGTTTCAGTTGTGCGTCCTCCTCCTTTAGCAACAAACAAACGCTGAAATAGAGTGCGGAGCGTGCGTAATGCAATCTAGGAGCAGTGATTCGCCAAACCTCCCTTATTGCAGTCGCACACATTTCTTCTAATTTTATGTTTTAGTAACGAGTACAAAGATGCTTAGTGGAAATATAACGGAGTAAAAGTATACATTTTATCTAGGAAATGTAGTGGAGTAAAAGTGGAAGTTGACATAAATTTAAATAGCGAAGTAAAGTACAGATACATGAAATTTCAGTAACGTAGTATTTGTACTCGTTACATTACAACACTGTATGGATCTGCAAAAAAGTTTCTCAAGTCCCACTCCTTTCAACATAGCATAGAAATACATAATCAACTGAGGAAAAAAACAAACAAACAAATTTTGTTTGTGACGTCATGTCACCTAACAGTGCCTGGCCGGCAAACAGAGTTAAGCTTTAAGTACACCTAAACAGCACTAGCAAACCCGAAAATCACATGTATAAAAATATCACACTTAACAGACTGTCTCTGTCAGGTTATGCAGTGCTCTCTTTATTCTGATTACTCTGACGCAGTGTCCTGAAACGGGGGCCGATTTACAGTAGCTCTACTAGGTCAACTCCGGCCAGTTAAATAATCCTAAGCTTCAGGGGTGAAACGAGGCTAAAGACCCAGCACCCTGCATGAGTTACAGCTTTACTCCCACACCCACACGGCACTAGCCTTCTGCCCCCAGAGTTCAGGGAAGATCTGGAACAGGAGTGAAAACACTATATAGACACCCAAGCCCCCACCTCACCCCTCATTGGCAGGCACCAGAGAGTGAAAACGCTGATCTAGCTGCCATAGGAGGCAGGGACACTGGGGGCCTCTGAACCTTGGGCCACATGCCAACACACAAGTCCAACACTTCACATGCACACAGGGCCTGAGACTGAACACTATCTGAGAGGAGCTTCAGATAGGTGTCTCATACACAACTTCAGTTACCCGACAGACCAACCAATAGCATTTTCAGACGTTATATTTCACTAATAATGTTCGGTTAAGACTTTGCAGCAGCTTAAGCTACGTTTTGTGTTGTGATCAGAAATGTTGGATTAAATCATTAACGAGAGGGGATCAGCAACGAAAAGGGATGACGTTAGTTTGGAAATTGAAAGTGGCAGAGGTAAATGGTAGAGAGAATGCTGGCAAACATAAAAACATTCAGTCGAAATAATGTATACATTTATACAGCAAAGGTAAATACATTGTTTCTTGACTGCCTATGCGGTTTATTATCAGTTTGTAAAGGTTAGGCAAAGTAGGAAGTGACATAGGAATCCCTGATCAATGTGATTGAGTTAACTTTGAAATCATTGGTCCAACCTAACCAAAGTCTATGCTCATTACGATGCTAGGGTTGGAAACATTATCCCAATGTTAATACCCAGACTCTCTTCACAAAGTGAGTGAGTTTGGTGATGTCAGGCTAGGTTTAGCACCTTTAACCTGTGTCAACAGTAGGTCTCCCTGGGTGCACCCTTCTCACCTCTGGGACTTTGTGTTGGGTATGCAGGGGGGAAAAGAAACATAGCAACAGTATCTCTGCCTGAAGTGTTTCCTTTCAACACAGGAAGTGGGAAACAAGTGCATTGTCTTGACAACAAGCTTTGGTCGTATATTGCCCTGGATGGTGGTGTCATTAATTACACTTACATAAAGTTTTTTTCCCCTCAGTTTACATTGCAAGGTATTTTGTACTTACTCATGTTAAAGGGACTATTCAACAAAGCTCGTGTTCCTTAGGATTCAAACTCTAAACTAATTTAGTACGCAAAATATGCCTAATGTGATTTGTCTGGACCATGTGTTGACTACGTGCAGAAATAAACACACCTTTGTTTGACTTCCACACAAGGCAACAACTGATAAGACTAATTCTCTTAATCAATAGAGATTTCTACAGGCACTGCAAAAGAAATACTTGTGGCAAATCCATTAATGTTATTTACTGTACTATTCTGGGAGTGAAATGGGAGGGCGTGCAACTGATTTTGCTGGGGGAGAAGCTTCGGTTGTCGGAGCTCAAGGCTTCCTCTGTGTCTGTGTCTTAAATCACACAGCACCTGAGAACAAAATCTGCTTACTGAGAGATGAGGGGAGCGCAGCAGAGCAGGGTTAAACAGAGTTCGTCAACATAATGGAGCATGGTAGTTAAGAACGCTTTGCATAGGGTGACCAGATGTCCCGGTTTGACCGGATGGTCCCGGTTTTGAGTTGTGTGTCCCGAGTCCTGACAAATATCTGTTTGGACACTAAAATGTCCCGGTTGTCAACAACCACTATCAAACTGTCCCGATTTTCAGCTCTTACATAGATGTGGTTGAATTCCCGGCTTCCACCCTTGTGCCCTTGAGCAATAGCCTGGCTGTCACCAGACCAAGCTTAATCTTTTAAGATTGAACATTAGTCTGTATTTTCTACTGCACAAAAGGAGTGATCAACGGGAGTAGTTCAAATGACTCTGTACGCAATTGGATAGTCCTTCAACCAATCAGACCAACGATCCGGGTGCTCCAGGTAGTTAGGCCAGTTTGTGATTGGTCGCCACAGATTTGTAACGGAAGTAGTTTAGAAAAAATTGGAGGTTTCCAGCCTGAGCTGCAGGGCAAAATCAAATCGCCGGCAGATCGGGCTAGGTTTACCCAGTCTACTTGAGCAAGGCACTTAACCCCAAGTTGCTCCCGGGACAATGGCCCTTGTAATATCATTTTCATGTGTAAGTCGCTTTGCATAGAAGTGTCTGCTGAATGAATAAATGTAAATGTAAATGTGATCATGTTCTGTCTCACGTTAGGCCAACATAAACCCACATAATGTACCATTCATCTGAATTCAACACTGGTTCGTCTGTGTGTCAATCATCGGCTGAGGTGCATGCACAAGTGCATACATGTGTTCACATGCAAAGTGTCCTGGTTTCCACATTTTAAAAATCTGGTCACCCTAGTTTTGCAGAACTCCGGGTGTGTAAGAGAGTGTGGTTGAAATGGTTGGTGGACTTTCACTGTACCTTCTGTAATGCCACAGAGGCTTGGAGTGTGTGTATACTCTATATGAGTGTATGTTTGTGTGTGTGTGTGTGTGTGTGTGTGGTGTACATATGTAACAGCGGTGTGGCGGAACTGAATGTTCTCCCAAAGGGGCGGGAGCTGAGACACCCAACGCAAAGCTTCACTGCGGCTAGGTCAAAGGTCAGAGATAAAAAAAAAAAAAAAGTGTGTGCGTGAAGTGATCACAGCTAAATGAGAAAGATATAAGTGTGTGACTATATGTCTGAGTGTGTACGTGTGTGTGTGTTTGTGTATGTGTGTATGTGTATGCAGGTGACTACTCGGTGAAGTTCGCCATAATCACAGAATTAGTCCAGAGCACAGCAAGTTCTCGCTCAGACAGAGCCAATCAGTCAAGTCAGTCTGGACACGTTCCAATAGAGGACGCTGGCAGACGGCCAGGCAGACTGTTTCTGTCAACTTTTTTATGTCTTAGGTGCAAGAGTACACCCCAACCCACCCCTCCTCCATGCCCTCCTATAACCCCCTCCCCCCTCATGTTGCACAACACTGATAGCCACATCACTCAGCTCTTATAGCTGTTGACAGAGGCATGCTAGAGGGAGTGAGAGAAAGTGCAAAGAGAGAGAAACAGTGAGAAAGAGATAGAGAAACAGAGAGAAACAGAGAGGAAAGGGAAAGAGCAGGGGAGACTATGAGATGTAAAGGTGGCAACTCCTGCCTTCAACATTGGATTTCAACATCAACTGACCTCGTAAGTGCAGGGCACTTTCCCCTGCAGTGGGAGCCAGAGAGGGGGAAGGTTAGACTATGGGCCCGTCCCAATACCTCCACTTCCCCTAGACTTTTGCCCTAACCCCTTTTGCGCGTGCACGTGTAGGGTTAGGGTGTCCCATTACTTTAGGGAGCACACCGCTGGAAAGGAACAATTGCATTGCTCATATATTTTCGCAAATAAGCATATTAAAATCTCGAAATATGTTTGAATGTTAGTCTGATGCACATCCAAAGGACTGTCGAGTTTTGAACATTAATGTTAGAAAATATCTCACAAAGCTATCCGACGATGTTCATGATATCTGCTGAGTACTTTGAACGAGTCTGCCCATCAAATCATGTTATATATCTGATCTGGGTAGTTTCGTCAATATTTAGGATGCGTGTTCCGGCGTTCACATGAACATGAATATCTCTGTTGATTAACCAGACGTAGATAAACCTACATAGCCCACACAACAGTCACCACGACCGCTGGAACCTGCATTTTCCTGAATAAAAATAGTAGTAGGTTACTACCTGTAGGCACGTCGACGCTGCACGTGACGTAGGTGAGCATGTTCGCTACGCTAATTTGCATATAGTGGTGTCCCATTTCATAGGGAAAGATCTTAACCCCCCCCTTCCCTCGTCGAGGGGGCTGTATGCTGTGCTGGGTTTTGAGTGGGTGTCTTCATACGTCCAAATAATTATCAGCCCATGGACACCACAGGGAGGGGAGCTACAATACCAATATCACCTCGCTGGAAAATGTCCCCTGGCTTAGCAGAGACACAACTACCACACACACACACACACACACACACACTCACACTCGCCTGATGTTTTAAATCAGCCCAACCGCAACTCAAACCGCGAACATTAAGAAAGACAAAATGATACCCGACCTGCTTACAGTATTTCCAAAAGGTGCGCTTTTGGTTAATGTAGCCTAACATGCAGTGTATTCTTATTGAGCTATGTAAAACTTTCACATAAACAGGAACAGAGTCAGACAAAAATATACCTGTACACATGACAGTCCTTAGTCAAATGTCCATTGTGTACTGGACCATACTGTGTATTGGACGCACTTGACTAAGGGATGTCATGTGTACAGGTATATTTTTGTCTGACTCCTAACCGCAAGTTAACGTGTGCACCCGGTCAATTCAACCCATGCATCACTGACACACACACAGAGACATCTACATCTTGGTGAATTTGTTTGCTTTCTAGTATCCATAACAAACAAATGTCATCTGGGTCCACAGCAAAGAAGCTATAGAGCAGTGCATATGCTCATTCTAGAGTAAAAGAGAGAGATTTCTCCCCATCTAATATAAAAGGAAATGCAATGCCCTAAACAGAACACACCATTGTGAAATCACTTTTCTGGGTTATGCATGGCACATGTCTGTTTTATGAAACATCCAGCCGAAGAGGCCGGCGTCCACACGGTCTGCATCAGCCATTCCCGCTTCAAACTGAAACAATGCGTGGCTTAGCATCCGCAGAAAAGACATAAATATAAATCCTGCACAATGACTCCCACCAGACATGCCACATGAGGTCTGACAATGTGGTCACACAGCCGGGCTCCATAGCGTGGTGCCACTGTCACTTTACTGAGTTAAAGGCACAGCACATGTGGGGGATGCCTGAACGCTGGCATGTGGCATAGAAACAGAGAAAAATGTATCCAAAAGTCTCCACCCATGCGCAAAACCATGGGCTGCTCATAACCGCTAATAGGGAAAGTGTCCATGTATGACCTGATGGCCATGCATTGTGGACTTTGGCCTGACCAGGGTGCAACAAGCGAAGGAGAAGGTTCCAAATAATATCTATTTTTACTGCTTATTTTTTGTTATGCAATGCTTAATTATAAAGGCTTTGTAGGACATATCTATAGACCGGTATCAATGGTATGTCATAACAGATTAGATACCAATATATTACATTACATGCAAGGACTAGATTAAGTCTAATTCTATGCATGTTCAGGTCAACACATACTTATCAAAGAGGACAAGGCTTTTGCCTAGATGTGACCTTTTCCTATGTGTCATTTTCTGAAAGCACACTTCACTGATAAAATGTGTGGAAAACACACTGTGGAAAACAGCGTCTGCTAAATAAACATGTCCTAAAGGAGCAACATGTTCATGCACTACATTGCCCGCCTGGAATTATCCATTTTATCTTGTGTGCATTGATGTGATTGTTCCACTAGCCTTTCTTGCACTGAATTACCAGCATAACCTTGGAGTGCCTCCCTTTTGTTTGTGTGTGAGTCTGTGTGTGTGCAGTGTGTCTGTATAAGTGAAGCTGCCACCTGGCAGTGTTCAGAGTGCGGATCCAAGTGCTATAAGGGCAAGGGGTTCAAAAAGGCTGTGCCAAGAACTGGCACTATATGGCCTATATATTTCATACCTCATGGGCTCATGCAGTTGCTAGTATTAGATGATAAAGGAGTCACGGGGTCCCATGCCATACTGCTGGAAGCCAAGGGGATGAACAACACTGCATAATCTGGCAAAGCTTTCAGATCAAACACACACACGACTACTGGTACACTAACATAGCTATGGTTGGGAGAGATGGCCTGACAGCATGGGCTGAAAGAGGACATTTATTTTGCTTCCCCCAGTTCCCAGAACAGGAACAGGAAATATTTGGATATTTCGAAGAACATTCCTGCTTAGCTACATTTAGAGGTAATACACCTACTACACAAGGATGATTGATTGCTGCATTTCATTTTCATATGCTACCATCTTTGCCCCAATCAACCTATAGCAGGAGCCACAGGGTTACTGCACTCTATATGTTGAAAGACCATATAGCTAACACAGCTTCATTCTCTCACATGCTAATCAACGGTTTGCAGTAACGAGTACAAAGCATCCTCATATTAACCAACCAAATGTTGCTACTTTCTTCCTCCTTTTGATGGGGTTCCTGCTTTGACTTGCAACATCACATACACACATCCTTGTCTACATGACTAGACACTGACTGTAAACCATGTGTGTGCACATCCCCTTTCTCCTGGTGACCCATGCAGGTGCTCTTTTGAACCATCCTTTTATTCAGACCTCTCTTTCATCAGTTACCGCCATCACTAACTTTCTGTTGTTCTGTTGTTAATATATTCAATCATAAGACCAAAACAAACAGTAACCCAGTAAGGAACAGTATGCTGAACTGCTTGGGGTTGTGTGGAAATGACACACACACACACACACACACACACACACACACACACACACACACACACACACACACACACACACACACACACACAGCTGGCTCATTAAATACTGTGGACCAGATCTTGGTGTCATGATGATTTACATAGCTGCTACATCTAAATGAGTTATTCATTCTTTTTTTTAAATGTATTTCTTTTTTAATTTTAATTCATCTGTTAATTGATTTTGAAGAATTTTGTTCTCACTTCATTCACACTTCTGCTCTCTCTCTGAAGGACATTATCTTAAAATGTCACTGCTGAGCTACCCTACCATGGTGGAAAATAAGAGAGACTGTTCAAAATGATACACTCTTAAATATGGGGGAGGTTCAACAACATTTTTGGGAAACAAACCAACTACACATGCTTATGTTTCAGTTTTCATTTTACCTCTTTTTCTTTAATTGGATTCAATTCTCAGTGACTTCAGAGTTATTTGAGAGGAAACAAATCACTATGGTGATCTGAGGGGTACATCAAGCTCTACACCGTGCTGCTTGTAGCTCTACAATAAAATATGTTTTATCCACTTTAAATTCTAAAAATAGAAGATCAATATGCGGTGGTCAATGTTGACACATTGGCAGGTCACCACAAATAAGTCAATGTATAGAAATACTGTTCTTTACTGTTTTCATTGATCACTCATATCCACTGATTTCTGACGAGGCATGCGTTTATTTATTTATCTATTAATTTATTTGTAGTATTAATGTGGTGTTGCATCACTGCAATATTTGCTATTTTGATGTCTAGGCATGGAAATCTACTGATCTTTGTGTCAAACATTCATGAAGCATAATGCCATGTTAAGGCTGCATTTCTTGTTATTATATGACAAAATAATATAAGTATAAACCTCATAGTTAATAATATTAATCAAGCGTATAATAAGATTAACAGAGCATAGGATTTCATGTTGTGTTTCCTTTGCATTAAAATATGAAAGTCCATATTGTAAGTAGGCTTTTGTCATAACATGTCTTAAAGTCCACGTCCTAAAGCCTCAGGTTCACACATACATCTATAAAAGATTTCTGAGTGTCTGTGTGAATGTATCAATGCCTCTGTATGTAGTGTGTAGGCTGTATTTCAAACTCTCTATACACCACAATGTACACTGCATGTGTACTTTGTGCAATGTGCATGTGGAACACGTGTATTGACAATAGCACATTGATCTCTATACCATTTGACCTTGTTTGTTCTGTGTTACCTCGGCTGACTTTCACATTGTCTTTTGCATGTCATTGTCTAATGTAAACATTAGAAACAAAAAAGCAAACTTTGATGGCAATTATAGGCTATCGTGCTAAGGAGCAGTGCTCACCTGGGCTTGCTGGCTAACATAACTTAAAAAGCAGTTCTGTCTCAGCCAAAGGGCTAAGGCAATTATGGAGCAATAATAAGCAATGTCTCCACAACAACATGCACCATTTAGACTAAAACAATATCTGTAGACAGGAAATTCACTCCTCTTTAAAAAACAAACACCAATACAAGAATAGGAGTTGGGCATGAAACAGCATGGGAAAAGGCACTTCAAATCCCCACATTACATCACCAAATGTGTGGAGTAGTCTATAGCATGATGATACGGTGTTGTATAAGATACAAATATATATTGTAGTATAATAACACTGAATTTGTGCAGAGATAGATACAGTGAATAATACTTTATTCTATATATTAAGTGACTGTATCCACAGTCCGATGTCTTGTAAGAACAGGGAAACTTGCAGCTATATGTTCTGCAGATGTAAGAGGCACAGTCATTCTAAAAGCAGGTCAAATCTAAATCAAATTTTCCTCAGCTTGTGTACTTTCCAGTGGCATTATCAATGGAACATGCCATGAGCAGCAAGTTCAGAGATATATCCAAACCTAAGTAATCACAACCCAGACTAGACACAAACAAGTTTAAAACTTTTAAAAGAAAGAAAAACATCCAGTGATTGTGACTGGTGAAGCAGCCCCCAGCTTCAGAGAGCCTCACAGCATGGACAGCATCTTGAACAGAGGCCAAGACCAGCCAGGACCTTGGACATACTTGACCCTGCAGTGTGGATATTTAAAGCTCTGCTATTCGTATAGCTCAGTGAATATTTACACAATGTTCCCATACGACACAGTGGATAAATGCTCCCTGCACTGAAATCCAAACACTGTGGCAAATGTATAACTTAAGAGTCTGATATGAAACAGGTAATATTTAATCTCCAGTCTTTAAACAACTGTTTCATATGGCATCTGGACGGTTCTCCCTGGCTTTAGATAAGTGTTAAAATCCTGGATCCTTGGCCGCTATAACAAATATTTGAACATACAACTTTTGAATGGGGAGTGATAGGCTGCATGTGACCTTACTTTCCACTTATTTTCTTTTTTAATTCATAACAGCATAACAGTCAGCTACTTATATAGTGTCATGTTTAATTTCCTCTTTTCTTTCACCCCATGTAATGCTTATGCTAGCAACTGGAGGTTTTGAAGAGACAAACAGCATGCTATAAAAGATTAAATATAAACACATATGTAAATGTAAAATGAATAAAACAATTTAAACATAAAACAAGAGAGCTACGCACAATAACAACCAAATCCTAACACACAGGGAAGCAACCAGCTTGACCAATACAGATTCCTGGGCCCAACAGGGTAAACTGGGTTAACTGGTGAAATCGCTGGGGCTGAATTAAAAGGTCAGCGACCCTGCAGTGCTAGACCAGTGATCCTATTGGAGCTTGCAAACCTGATTTGCCAAGCTGTGGTAGTCTGACAAAGACCTGTAGTGTGTTTACCTTCTTACATTTAAACAGTCTAATAGTATGCTATACATGACATGTTGTGCAGTTTTCTTTTTTCTAAAAAAAAAAAACAAAATAAAAAGTGAGCCAATGTCCGAGGACAGTCTGACTGACTATATGCAGTCATGCATCATGTTACTAAGAATGACAAACATACCCTCACCTCCCTTCCCTGTGTTTTACCACAGAGGCATGGGTGTTACCATACAGTATACTGACATAAAACACTAATGTGTGTGCATGCACACATCACCGTCATTGACATTATCATAATAATACATTAAATAAATGACTATTATATAGGCTACCAGCTATCTAAATCCCTTAACATGTGCAATTCTGCCTGATGGTAGACTGGTGTAAATACTAGGTCACTGGCTTTTATTTTATAACTGTTTTATTCAGTTGTTAACTGAGATGTTCTGGCAACACATTTAAAACAGTATGCCATTAAACAAATTGCAACTTGACAACACATTTTGCAATCAGGCCACTTGCAAACAGACACAATTGTGTCAAGACAAGACTCTTCAGTTAAAAAAATCTAATTTTGAGGACAGACATGTGCCTGACAGACATGTGCCTGACTCATTAGAGCCATTTAAACCTCAATACAAAACTGAAAAGAAATCTCTAATGCTAAAATCTTGCCAGGTAAAAAAAAAAAAAAACATTTAATAACATGTTTTTTTTTTGTGTGATGTTTAATGTAATGTGTGATACAACTTCAAAATACAAAGTCTCAAAATTATCTTTGCTCTGACAACAGAAGATTTTTTTTCCTTCCATGCATCTACTGCCTGTGAGATTATTAATGAAAACATATCTGTGTTCTAGACTCCCTGTGCTTTCCAGTTTAATTTGGCCTATTTGCTAAAAGCAATGTTTGCTGACTTTACTTTTTCCCCCATTCTCTTTAATCAAAAGCTTGCTTTCGTTCCCACAGGTCTTGGCTATATGATCAGAGCTACAGTACCAGACTGAACTGTTGTGGCCATTCCCATGAATGTCAGGGTGAACGTGTACCATAACGCAGATGCCTATGGCTGCTGGATCAGATCTGTCTTTGATCTGGCGCAGATCCAGTGGCTATCTGACGTAGCTGCTGGTTTTGGAACAGTCTCTTATCAGTCGGTATCTGGCAATGATCTCAGCTGTCCTCGGCTGCCATGAAAAGACTTCATAAGCATACTGTATATCACCTAATCGCTTGAGCATTACACTTAATCTTCACATGACATTACTCTCATTTGTCCTCATTCCCCTTCAAACTCAGCTGAGTCCATCCAAATTAGAACCACTACTTGTGATGATACTAAGACAATAAAGGTGCACTCTGCAATTCCAAACCAGCACACACTTGTGCAATTCAGCAAACGACTCATATCAGTTCCCTAGCCGTTTGTTCTGTGTGTGCACACAAAAAACTAAGTGACGAGTTCGTACACAGTCTTGTCTCTGTAAATAAGAAACAAAAATATTGGTTCGGATCGAGCCATGAACAAATATCAACAACCCTTTAGCAGAACTGCAGACTCTAGCCTACCTTAAATCTGCTGGCTACTGTCCTCACAGCTCCTGGGCCAGGCTTACTAAGTCCTATGTGAACTGAGCTCTATAGAGGCAGACTAGCAGGAGAGGCCAAACAACACATTTCCCCTTCCTGAGTCAGAAGCCAATCCATTAACCTGGCCATTAGCGAGTCTCACCCCTATACGAGTGGACATGGGCTGTTACCACACCCACTTATTCAACAAACGAACAAACCAAGGAAAATGAAATAAATCCTAGTCCAGCACTGATAGATGGGTTACGTCACGCCAAAGATTCTGGAGTATAATATTTGCTTCAGACTAAACAGGGTTAAAGGAGCTCTCAACCACATTTGAAAACTCAAACAACCTACATGTATACTTTTTCTTTCATATTGACACACATATCAGATCCCAAACTGCATCCCAGTAAAAATGCATTAATTTCATTTAGGCATTGGTCTAATGTACATCACCAACTCATTTGCACATTAACAGATGTCACAACTATTCATGCAGAGCCAAGCATGACGTAAAAAAAATATAGGCTAACTCATCTCTTCCAATGAATTCAACATGCAAGGAAGAAACCGTCCATTAAGTTCACTTCATTGTTAAATTATAGGCTCTACACTAAATAACACAGAAACCAATTACTCCAGCTCAGCAGATATCCATTTTAGTAGCCTAAGTATCATAGTGCAAGATATTGACAAAATTAACTTCCAACTCGTGCTTCAACTAAAACAAAAATGAACAGTACGATTCATGTCAATGGATGCATTCTGTTTAACTTTATTGAGAGAATGTAGCCTAATACTTTTGGTGAAACAGGCTGAAAAAAAGAAACATTATCAGCATGTACTACTTGTTAACAATACAACTCTATTTAATCAAGCTGAAAAAAGGGGGCCCAACTCCTGACAAAAAAATCAAAAGGATGCTGTAAATATAATTACATCCCTAGGTAATACTGTAATGTTATGTTGAGAGAGAGCGTAGCACATTAGTAATGCACAAAGCCAGGTACGGAGTGAGTTTTACAGAGCCATTAACCCTACACTTTAGCTTGTAAGTTTTGCTCCACTGACTTTATGGATGGGTGACTAGAGGCAGAGTACTGCTCACTTTCATAGGAATAAATGTAATACTACACACATTAAACGTTGATAAATGTTGTCAACTAGAAGCCTACAAAAACACTTCTCATGTTGCAGTGTTTTACTGAACAACATTACATTAAAAAATAAACTGTTGTTGTTTTTAAACCACATACATTGCCTTGTGAGTTTTTATGTCAAACATGGCAAAAACACAGGGCAATTATTTAAATGTATCTGATTTTGTATATATCCTATTAAATAAATGTAAAAAATAGCCTGTGCTTGTAACATATACTCACCTAAAGGATTATTTTAGAAATGTTGGCCCATATTGATAGGATAGCATCTTGCAGTAGATATAGAGCTATGTGGGATGCACATCCAGGGCACGAAGCTCCCGTTCCACCACATCCCAAAGATGTTCTATTAGGTTGAGATCTGGTGACTGTGGGAGCCCATTTTAGTACAGTGAACTCATTGTCATGTTCAAGAAACCAATTTGAAATTATTTGAGCTTTGTGACATGGAGGATGGGTACATGGTGGTCATAAAGGGATGGACATGGTCAGAAACAATGCTCAGGTAGGCTGTGCCATTTAACCCATTTACTCCTAAATTGCCTGCTAAAAACACCTATAGAATCCTATGGCATTCTAGACTAAATAACCTTATTTCCTGAGGGTTTTCTGAAAACATACTAAAAATTGTCAACGTATACCAAAATGTAATATCTAAGCCTCTGTAGCACCTAGAAACATGAAATAAAAAGCATGCTGCGCTACGCAGCATCCAGCGGGAGGGTCAATGTTGCGCTACGCAGCATCCAGCGGGAGGGTCAATGTTGCGTCATGCAGCATCCAGCGCGAATGGGTTAAACGATGCCCAATTGGTACTAAGGGGCCTAAAGTGTGCCAAGAACACATCCCCCACACCATTACACCACCACCACCACCAGCCTGCACAGTGGTAACAAGTCATGACGGATCCATAGTCTCATTCTGTTTACGCCCAATTCTGACTCTACCATCTGAATGTCTCAGCATAAATCGAGACGAATCAGACCAGGCAACATTTTTCCAGTCTTCAACTGTCCAATTTTGGTGAGCTTGTGCAAAATGTAGCCTTATTTTCCTACTTTTAGTGGAGATGAGTGGTACCCGGTAGGGTCTCCTGCTGGTGTAGTCCATCTGCCTCAAGGTTGTGCGTGTTGTGGCTTCACAAATACTTTGCTGCATACCTCGGTTGTAACGAGTGGTTATTTCAGTCAAAGTTGATCTTCTATCAGATTCAATCAGTCGGCCCATGCTCCTCTGACCTCTAGCATCAACAAGGCATTTTCGCCCACTGGACTGCTGCATACTGGATGTTTTCCCTTTTTCAGGCCATTCTTTGTAAACCCTAGAAATGGTTGTGCGTGAAAATCCCAGTAACTGAGCAGATTGTGAAATACTCAGACCAGCCTGTCTGGCACCAACAACCATGCCACACTCAAAATTGCTTAGATCTTTCCCATTCTGACATTCAGCTTGGAATTCAGGAGATTGTCTTGACCAGGACCACACCCCTAAATACATTGAAGCATTGGTTGATTAGATTAGACCACACCCCTAAATGCATTGATTTCGCATTGGTTGATTAGATAATTGCATTAACAAGAAATTTACACCCTTGGGTAAATTTTCACTGGAATTACACTTTAACAGGTGTTCCTAATAATCCTTTAGGTGAGTGTAGTATGACATGTTCTCATAAACAAATTGAAACCACCTGGGTCTCTAGGCATGGCACTAGACATAACACCTAGCAGCAAGTAGATAACTACCAAGGGAGTTGAGGTACATCCGGGTGGATCTCTGATCCAATCAGTCAACAGGTGTTGTTTCTATCCTTGATGAGCCCTCTCATTGGATCAATGCATGTTAGGAACAGCTCCAGTGGCAGCCAAGAGGCCACGCAGCTACCTGTGACTGTGACGTGGGCTCTGTTCCAAAAGGCACCAGGGGCCGTATTCACAAAGCCTTTATCTTACCACTAGGAGTACTCCTAAATCTCCTAAAACATTTTAGCTAACATTTTAGAGTTTTCTCTTAAAAGTTATTCACAAAGCCTTTCAGACCTACTCTTATTAAGGAAAAATGACAACTCCTAAACTAAGAGTGAGTCTTCGTTGTTATGGATGACGTCATTACTCATGCACAAGCTTGACTGAAGTGACCACCTTGATTGGCTGATGATTGTAACGCGGGAATGATTCCAAACACCTCCCTTACGATGATAGGTGACAGGTGACAGGTCTGAGAATGCGTGCGCTACACATAGTGCGAAGGACGGAAGATGATGAATAACTGAATAAAAAGGCCTAGCCTAAATGAATAAAGAGTAAGGCAAAACAAATAGCCTAGTAGCCTAATGAAACATAGGCCTACGGATTGATGCAGTATCTTTGCAACATTATTAAATTAATCTGTCACCATATGCCTACGTTTGCAGAGGAGAACATTTTAATTTGATTCACAATGAAACGTTACATTTAATTTACATGTTGACAATGAGTCGTTTTGGTTGTTATTGGTGGTGTTATTGCATCCCTTTTATGGCGACAATGCAAAATTGTTCCCTCACGATTGGAAGCTCCTGTTGCCGCACAGCCTACGCATTTCAAAACATCGCGACGTGAAATGCCGCAAAAAGCTGTTTGTGAATAGGTCTTAGTGAGTTAGGAGTCCTCTTGACTTCTTTTAAGCTGTCCCAGACTTAGGTGCTACTTTTAGGTCTAAAATGCTTCGTGAATTACTTTTAGTGAAAAAAAATTAGGAGTCCTAAAGTTAGGAGTGACACGCCCATTATTTTTAGGAGTTGCTCCTAAATTCGCCACTTAGGAGCTACTTTTAGCCTTAAAATTCTTTGTGAATACGGCCCCAGACCTCTTGACATAATAAGCTTACAAGGCTTCAGAGTAATCCCCATTCTTGTTTGTTTTTATGCAACAGAATTAAGATTCAGATCAATCTGACTTAATTGTTCATATAACAAATGGATAACACCAAGCAATAAAATGAGAGCAGGTGTGTGCAAACGTTTCCCCACACAAACAGCACCAGAATATCCTATCAGCCCCAGGATACCCACACTGTCTTACACTGACTTGCTTGGCTATGGAAAAGGGCAAAGAGAAATAAACATGTAGCTGGATGACCAGTCTAATGTAAAAGGACAGCTCTAGCCAACTGAACCAAAAAAGCGAGACAAAATTTAATTGTGGAGCACATTTGGTGCCCAAAGGCAACTGATGGTGTTCGAGAGCAGCATATCAAAGGGTTGCTTTTCTTTTCCTTTTCTTTTTGCTATCATGGTTAGCCCTGTTTACAGATTGGACCACATTGATGCCTGCTCTGCCCTATGTGAAACTGTTTGTCCTGAGGCCCTATATCCTATGCACACTTGGGAGGGAATTGCTGATCTTGGGATGTGAGATCGTAATCAGTTCATACAGCTGTCTCCAATATGAGGCAATGGGTGTTACTATATAGGGAAGGAAATCGGGGTGTTTTTAGAGATAAGCAGATGTCAGATCGTTAGATTACCAATACCATTTAATTTGGCTTTACTTTCATGAAATCCTGTTTTAGGCCTCCTGAAGTCAAATTCTGACAGACTCAGGGTTTTTTTTTACATGTCCAAAATGCAGGGTTAACTTTGGTGGGTCAGCCCCTGACGTCATTGTACAGTGGATTCAAATCAGGACATCAGCTACACAGCTGGGTTATGTAACTGCCCCCCACCCCCTCCCCAACACACACACATGCTCTCGTCGTGGTAACCACCCAACATCTATCACCTCTGAAGCCAGGCAGACGAGTCGCCGGCAAGCGCATGTCTCACTCACAAGCGTAAGAAGAGCACGTTATCTCACTGGTAGACTACCGGTAGCCTGCGTCGGAACGGTGGAAAAACTAGTGCAGAATTCCTATTATAAGATCAAGTGAGGACGGGAATTCCTGTTTGGCCCTTTTATCATGACGATGTAAACGAATGCGTTTAACAGCACGGCTTGTGCTTAGCCTATAGCCTGCAGGAAACATTGGTTTCACGAAGGCCCATGTTTAGCGGACATTATCAAATAAATGAACACAGCAAAAAGCTTTAATCACGGTCCAAGGTCATCATTACCATGCATGGTAGCAGCCATATTCAGAAAAAGATCTCTTTCAACATACGCGTGCTGTCATTCCAGCATTAAGTTCAATAACCGAACTGTCATTCAACGTATAGCCACCCCAAACCTGACCCCTTTAGAAATATTTCATCGGAGAGAGGGGTGGTCTTGTTGGTTAATTACGTTGCCTACATTAGCCTACCTCAACTGACTCGCGAGTTATAAGTTCGGATAAACAGCTCTACCGTTAATTACCGTGCCTAGCTCCACGTGTCCAGAAGGGCTGCAATTTTTTATCAGTGCTGTGTATTTAAGAGAAAACATAATGTAGTTTCAATTTCACACCTTTCGCCTTACAATCCAAGGCCTAATTCAACACCAATCAACAATGCTTAAACCGTTCGTTAACTGTTCGTGTAATTTGCATGTACATATTATGGAAGCCGCATAAAACGTTAATGTTGGACGAACCACGCCGTATTGATTTCACAAAGCTGTCGTTCGGATGTGGCGAAGCTCCTGTTGAGAGTTATCTAAGGCCGTTAACTTACAAGCTTCAAATAATTAGACTCTGACAGCAACTTTGTTGACATTCGTTGAAAAACAGGCATCAGTAAATCATCAACAAATTAATTTGACTTACCTTAGCCCAATAATAACTCAAGCGGGTGCATGGGAGTCCTGGCAAGTGATTCTCGCGGTTCCCTTTAGATTATGCTACAGTACAGAAGTAGGCTACAGCCTATGTTCTGCCACCGTTCACCAAAAGGCTTCGCGAAAAATGCCGCAGAAGTACGAGTCATGTATAGAATGCTATATTTTGCAGGATACGTCTTCAGAGTTTTTCGATTTAAAGTGTCTGAGAAAAAATGTGCTACACTTCATGTAGAACTGCCTGCCGCTCCGACAGGGAAATGCAACAACATTTCTATAGTTGCTCCTCCCCCTTACAGTATGGGCCTAGTGTGATCAGATTGTTGGCTAACATGTCCTACAGCAGTTCACGAGATTGCATGCTGGTGATTCCCTGACGAGCTTTTTGACTGTTTCGGTTGTAAAGTCTTATGCGCACTGATCATATTAAGACTTGGCTCTGAGGAATTTGATTTGATCAAAGGTATGTAGGCATAGGCTACCACCAAATGGGATAAGCCTATGTAACCCCTAATGTCTCAGAAGTTAGCCCCCAAATCAGAAAAAGTTGGGACGTTGTGTAAAATGCAAATAGCCTACAGAATGTGATAATATACGTCTTGTAAATCCAGTTATCCAGTTGAAAACATGTGCATCATATGTTTTTTTTTTAAAAGTTGGGAAAGGGAATGTTTACCACTGTGTTTGCTTCACCTCTTCATTTAACAAAATTCTGTAAATGTAGGAACTAAGACCACGGTTTTGAGAATTATCCTAAATGTTTTTTGCTTTTTGCATTATTTTCCTGAAACATTTAAGGCCTTGGAAAGGATGGAACCATATAACCATACAGTACATCATTCAGAATTGATTGTGCCTTGCCAGATGTGCAAGATGCCCATGCTGTAGGCACTAATGCACCTCCACACCATCATAGATGTTGGGTTTCGAACTGAGCACTAAAACAAGTTTTACATTCTGTTTTTATTTGCATTTAACATAACGTTCCAACTTTTTCTTACTCTGGAAATCCATAATTCTCGCGAGAGCACATTACTCATTCATTGTTGACTTCCAGAGAGGTCACACCCAACACCTGCCACTGTCCATCGACGGTGCTGATGTGGAGAGAGTGAGCAGCACCAAATTCCTGGGTGCACATCAGTGAAGACCTCTCCTGGACCACCAACACTACATCACTGGTGAAGAAAGCTCAGCGGCGTCTCTACTTCCTGCGCAGACTTAAGCGGGCAAGTGCTCCACCACCCATCATGAGCACTTTCTACAGAGGCACCATTGAGAGCATCCTTTCCAGCTGCATCACTGTGTGGGGCGGGAGCTGCACTGACTACAACAGAAAAGCTCTGCAGCGCATAGTAAACACTGCCGGAAAGATCATTGGTGCCCCACTCCCCTCCCTGAAAGACATAGGCTACACACCACCCGCCTCATCCGCAAAGCAACCACAATTGTGAGAGATACAAGTCATCCAGCTCACAATTTGTTCAGCCTGGGAAGAGGTACAGGAGCCTCCACTCCCGCACCAGACTCAGCAACAGCTTCATCCACCAGGCTGTTAGGATGATGTTGAACTCTCTCAGTGCAGTGATATCTATGTATTGATGATATTTCTAGATGTGGGTCTGGATTTTCAGGCTAAGTTTTGGGGTTGTAAATTAAATGATCTATTGAAGGGACTACACTTGGTTATTTCACTGTGGTTATTTACTGCTAATTCAAATCCTATAACCACCAATCGGAGCATCCTGACTAGCATCACAGCATGGTAAGGCAACAGCACTGCCCATGACCACAAAGCTTTGCAGAGGGTGGTCAGGTCAGCTCAGTGCATCCTAAAAACTGAGCTATACCAACCATCCAGACCTATACAACCAACTCTATAAGGAAGGCTAAAAGCGGACCTGTCCGATCCCAATTATCAAAGCCTTTTCACCCTCCTGCCATCTGGCTGGCGGTATAAGAGTATTAGGACCCATACCACCCAATTCAGAGACATTATCAGGATAATGAACTGTCATTAACACTTATTCTGACAACTTTCACTATGAAAGTGCACACATTCCATATGATCACCCTATATACACGTCTTAGCGTTTACAGTGGCTTTAATGTCGGCATTGTTTACCATTGCCACTCTATTTATTCTTATGTCTTTCTTTTTAATAACTCTTTTTATTTTATTTATCTAATTATTTTGATTCCTACTATGTAATAGAATATACAATTGTCTTGTAAACGTTGTAAAATTATTTAAATAGATTAAGAAAGCCACCCCTATGGTGAATACTATGATTAGATTGATTTGTTTAGATCCAGTGAAATTGCTGCCTTGACAACGCTACGTCATGGCTTTGGTACTCTATAGGTCTACTGGAAAAGCATTATGTTTATTTCTTGTGGCAAAATGAAAATGAGCTACTCCTGAAAAAAAATCTCTCTCTCTGTCTCTCTCTCACTCACACACACACACACACACTCACACACACACACACTCACATACCACATCATGCCAGGGTGCACTGTTTTAAAACTGTGACACTTCTAAACTATGGTTGTTTTTCAGCGCAGCTTAAAGTGAGCTGGCAGTCACAAGATAGTATCAGTCTGGTGTTTCAGCTCTCAGTAAAACATAAATATATCATGGTTAAAGGTCTTGTCCACAATTCTGGTCAAGATTGTTTACATTTAAGCATCAGGTTGTTTACATTAAAAGCCAATCAAGTTATAGGCCTATCTTACCCTCATATGCTCTTAGGGCAACGTGTTGATGGGCTGGAGTAACATATTGCACAGTCCGAGCCACTTTGTTTTGTTCCCCTGAGCCAAGATGTGTGAACCAAAACAGAATGGACAGATAGAAGCCTGTGAGGTGCTGATTGTGACAAGTGAAGATCATCAACGTTTGTTTTTTTCTTTTTAGTAATTAAAAAAAAAGATTTAGAAATAAAGTTTTGTTTTTTTTACGGATTGGCTCTGTCTTGTAAAAACAAGCTCCACTTAGTGTTCCACTACGCATCACATGACATTGGTCATGCTCCCACTGAATACACTGCATGACATTTATTGGGGCATGCAAGCATAAATGGTTATTCATGTCAGGTGGTCAAGATGTGCAACAGGGTGTAAAAACCATGACAAATTGATGAGTGAGTGGTGACATCCATTTCATTGACCTAACCATGGCTTGCTTGTTATGCTAATGAGAGTGCGATCTTCCATGGTTAATTCTGTGTTGTTTCAATCAATTGACTGAACTGAGAGTCTATAGTCAAACGACTGTAGAATGCAAACACACATGCACACACACACACACATGTGCGTGCACACACACACACACACACACACACAAAAGACAAAAACAATACCTCCCACGCTCAATGAGATCATGTGATTTAACTAGCCACACAAGCCTCTGTCCTGTGAGATTTCCAGAATTCCCTTAATCCTCTAAAGATATTATATGGCACAGCGTAATCTCTCACAAGCAGATATTACTTAAAAGCATTCCAAAATGGACATCATGGCCCTATACGAATTACAGGTCCATGTGTAATGAGTGTTTGTGCATTTCCAGCTTCCTCTTCAGTCATGGAGACTGATTTAAGAACTCGCATTCAGTTCTAACACACATGGCTACTAATGCAACCAGTGGTCTCTACAGAGTTACATGTCATCTACAGCACAAGTAGGCTAGAGGAAATCAGAGAGTAATGTGATAAACATGGTTGAATGAAATTGACTTTTGACCTAAGATTGCTGAAGCACAACAAGCCAGATTTAAAGAAGAAATGACACACCTTATGACCCAAACCCACCACGCCTTTCACATAATGTATTATATTTATACAGGAATATCAATATTTCTCTTTACACATCGTGCTTATGGATTTAGTGTATATTATAGTTGTATAGAAGTAGTGGAAGCATGTGGGAGTGAATTAATGTCTGTTAGTTAAATGAGAATGACTAGATGGTTGGTTGTGATTTCCACTTCAGGGGTCTGAGATTTAAATGGGTCACTTTTAGAGATGACATGAGTGGATTCACAGTGACCTCTGTAACACAACATGCTGAGGTTCAACTGAATCATAGTTGAACTATAGGCAAAAAGGTCAGATTACATTTATGAATGAAGCTTTTCAAAGAGGATACAGGTCTTACTACTTTCTTGATCTCTCTCTCTCTCTCTCTCTTCCTCTTGTACTTCTTTGCTCTATCTTACACATACTCATAGTGAACCATACCAGTAAACACACACAGCACCTGGCACTAAACATACTAGGATTGTGAATACAGGGAAGATTTTTTAATGATCTATGTTATTATTATTCCTAGTACATGACGTTTATTTACCGGTATTTCGTATAGGCTGACCTCGTAAATTAATGACTGTTTTGAATGAACTCTTATCCTATAGTTTGTTATCAACTCAGTGGCTCAGTGGGTGCCTGCTGTCTTTCCTCACTCCTTGTAGGTGGCATGGTAGTAGCCTGCCCAATGGGTTGGAATACAGCTTGAAAAAAAAGCTTTAGTCTGCAATATTTTCACCACTGTTAATCTATAAATCTATTTAATGTGCAGATTATTCCCATCACTTAACAAACGTTTCAGACTATGTTGAGACTAAGTTGCACAACCATAGTTTGAACTACGGGAAATGTACCTATTTTTGTTACTCATCAGTTGTAGGCATGTTAAGGGTCCCACTTGCACAATACACTTGGGATGCATGGGATGGTGACAGGATATGCCTCCCTTAGATTATTTTTGTATACATTTCTCTGTAATGTGTGAATGACTCTGACTCATAAATCACTCATAGTTCAAAAGATTTGTTTTTACAGAGTGGTTGTAACCCACACTAAAACACAAACAAACAAACAAACAAAAACACTAAATGAGGCGTACCAGTACAGTCTTGTAGGAGAGAGCTTCAAAATGCAAAGGTGTCACAATACTGCTGCTGTTCAACTATCAAAGACTAAAAACAATCCATTATTGGTCTGGAAACAACGTATAGAGCACCACAAAAAACAATGACAACGTATGTTTCCATTACAAGCAGCCTCCAACTCCTTACATCACAGCATAAAAAACAACACATGTCCCTTATGCCAAGCGTCTTCTTAGCCCAGTGACCCCTGCAGAGGCCGCAACATGACCCTTGACACTGCTTGATGGCGTCAGGTCACAGTGAACCACAGGGCTTAGAGGCCGGCCGCCCAGCTATTGGAAGCATGGGACACACACACACACACACATACACTCACACATGGCAGTAGCTGTAGGCCATCACATAGGCAGTCATGTTACTTCAGTCAGCCATAAACTGTGTGTAAGCTCAGATTGAAGTATAGTTATTGAAAGCTGGCTGTTACTGAAAGGGAAGAGAGCTGTGATAGCAGCTATGGTAAGCCATTTTTGGACCTAAGGAAAAGGAGGAGATAGATGTGTCTTCCTCCACCTAACTCAGTGCCTGCTCTGTTAGCATACTTCATCTGTTTATCTTTTCCTTGGAAAACATCTATGCATGAGGTCACTTAATTGGAGCGTAAAGGATGTCACGAAGCGTAATAAATGTTGTTCTGCATTATGCTGTGATGCTGTTTGGTCTGTGGATCTGGAGGTGTCATCTCTAATAAAAAAGAAAATAATCTTGAACCATAAAAGCCATAGAAACAACTAGGGTAAGTTAGAGCAAACAACATGGCTATTGCAGACATCACATTATCTGAAATGTACGACCAATGAACTAGCAGACGTATGAATTTAAGACCAAAGTAGGTCTGGGTTGGTGTTGTAATGGGGTTAATACAGAGTTGCATGGGGGGTGGCAAAAAAAACATCAGCACATCACTGGTGCCTTAATAGCCTAATATATTGTATGCTGGCATTGATCCCATATTGTATCTTTGGACAAATGAACAGTGGGGTGTGTGTGTGTGTGTGTGTGTACACACGGTTGGGGGAGGTGATATTAAACCTGAATGACCAGTTTCCTTCAGTTCCTGACATTGACTTGTAAATCATTTGATTCGTTCTGATTCATGCAGGCTAAGGAATACCAAAACGCGTGAATGAAACGCCAGAAGGGAGTGAGGAAGGGAGCGCTTCCTCCCATGCCTGAGGAGAGGAGAGATAGATAAAGTATCTATCTATCTATCTATCTATCTATCTATTCCCAGCAAACACGTCCATGTGGGGCCCACATGGGCCTTACTTGGGTTAGTTGGGCTTCAGCTGGGCATGGGCTTAGAGTGGGCTTTGATGGTGGGGCCCACATGGGCAACCCAGATAAAATACACCGTGCTAAAACTAAACATGGGCACTGGTCCCAACTGGGCCACAATAAAAACTAGAAAATGCAATTCCAGGGAATTACCATTGCATGTAAATGCAAAAAAGCTGTGTATAACATTATATTACTTACAGTATGATTATTCAGATTACACAGTCTTACAGTATTCTTGAAAAACACTTACTTGGTTAGATGTTAGCTTAGAGTATATGACAGTCAGTAAAAATAAATGGTCAATTCAATATTGATCAACATTCTTTGTTTTAATACAGTACTGCAGAAACAGCAGAGTGATACTCAGAACACACTAATGAACACTTAACAACCAATGCAAGCTTCAAGTCAAAAAAATCAAAGTTGTTGAAACCAATTTTAAAGTTCACCAATAATGATATGGGAGAAAACAGATGTCTACTGAATTTGCATTCTTACAGAACTTGAATGGTGATATACTGAAGAATAAAAGAGTCAGCCCTTCGGATGATCAGTTTTAGACAGAACTTAGTTAGGAACCGTATGTAAGAAATGTAATTCAATTAATCATAAATTGGCCCTGATTTGTCACTAGACATTAGGAAATCATGCTAATTTCAAATACTTATATCACTGACAACAGTAGTCCGGCCAGGAAATCGTCATTTGAAAAAGTGAAGTTGCAGCCCTCAACTGATGTTGATGTTTACATATTTGTGTTTTAGCCTGATCCGCCACCCTCCACCTATATAGTAATCACAAAGTCAGTAGTGTTTCGGCATCTGGGTTGCCAGCTCTGCTCTAGTTACCACATCTGCGGTGTACACCGCTCTACAGTATTTTGAAAGTGATTGTAGTACCAGTTTTGGCCAAAATCCTACATACGGTTCCTTTAATTTTCACACAGCACAGCTCAGGTCTAAAAACAGAGGTCTAACAGCATAACTAAGTTTCACAGATGTTACAGCACAGGTATGATTCAAAGGTATGAATGGTTGACAAATATGATTCACAGGTATACAAGTTCCAACAATAGTTCTCAGAATGTCTCAGTGTAGATCTCAGAAACGTCTCAGTATGGTTAAATGGTATGTGCACAGATATGTTGAGATGTGGTCACATGTTAGAATGTATGTTAGTAGGTATGTTGCTAGCAACATTGTCAGAGATGTATGGTTGACAGGTGTGCACAGACAGGCACACACACAATGTCAATGGTCATCACCACTGGTCTGGTCTGGAACCTAAAAGACAAAAGCAACAGCTATACCAAAACAATACAAGGAATGTCTGCAATTGTACAATTGTTCAATACAGCTATTAAGTGAAGTTACATTACATTAGGCTGACACATGTTTAACCTAACGAATACCATGGTAAACAGTTTGAGCTTTTTAAACAATTCTCTACAATTCTAGGACAATTAAAAAAGGTAGAGTACAATACAATTGTTGCACCATCAAGCTACTGGTAGTTAAATACTAGCCTATCTATCTATAAAGCAAGAAGCGTCTGTGTGTCTGTCTGTCTGTGTGTCTGTGGCATGCATATCTCGCTGACCGTTTGTCAGACTGATTTCAAACTTGGCAGGTGTCTTGCTATGGGCATGAATAAGTGCAGTGCCAATTTGACATTGTTTGAATAAGAAATGCAAAAGATATTGTTAAATATATCGGTAAAAGAAGCACATTGGCTTTCGCCGCTAGCCACTCCCCCTCCCACACACCACTGTACTGTACTGTAAGCTACCAGTGAGGATAGAAGCAGGGCTTTGGCAGAGATGGATCAATGTAGGTTACACGGGTAAAAACTTAGCATATCTTAAATTGAAACAAGCGATAATGGTCCCAAATTAAAGAACGTCTCAGAATGCAACACATGCAAAGCATAACCAGCGACAAATGTCAAATGTCATTTGCTTATTCAAAGTTTAAAGACAGTCCAAAGTAGTCTCACAAAGCAGAGTGTGATGTCACTTATATGAATAGCCCAGGCTGCTTTGGACTGTCTTTAGACTTTGAATAAGCAAACGACAATTCCAACTGCAAGGTCCTAAATTGAAACGAGCGATAATGGTCCCGAATTAAAGAACGTCTCAGAATGCCACACATGCAAAGCATAACCAGCAACAAGCAACGAGTGGCAGGCAGAGTGTGATGTCACTTAGGCCTATATGAATAGCCCAGGCTACTTTGGACTGTCTTTAGACTTTGAATAAGCAAACGACAATTCCAACTGCAAGGTCCTAATTGAAACGAGCGATAATGGTCCCAAATTAAAGAACGTCTCAGAATGCCACACATGCAAAGCATAACCAGCGACAAGCAACGAGTGGCAGGTAGATTGTGATGTCACTTAGGCCACCAGAGACACCGTTGCAAATTTCATATGATGCATCATTCCACAAAATGGTTTGTTTTCTCCAAAGATTCTAGAGCGGAGCGTAGCGCTCTAGAATCTTTGGTTTTCTCTATCATCAATTATTCAATAGGCTAAGCATATAGCCTTGACTCAAAACAGCTGTTAGGATTATGTCATTTTGATTTGTAAAAAATGTCACATGCAGCCATGCTTAAATTCTGCTCAATTATGTTTTTCCCTATCCTATTTTTAAAACAGGCCTACCTTCAGGCATGTAATTGGGCTACAGGAATAGCATGTTTGAACGGGCACTGCACTAGTAATATTAAATTACAAACAATTACGTTTTTACGTTTTTTTCAATATAAAACGTAAGCAGCTTAGAAAACTTTGTAGGCATGGGTTTGTTGTTGCTGTTGATAATCATATGAGTAAGGACTGATCATTCTGATACTAGGCCTAAGTATCTTGATAACCAACTGCTATAAAAACAGCTTGCTAGGTCTGTCAGACACATTTTTTCCTACAAATTACAATGTACAACTGGAAAGCTCGATTCACGTGCCAGGCTACACTTTAATTTATAGGCCAGAACAATGCAGAAATGTGTAGGCCAAGCAAACATACTATTGTAGCCTATGTAGACAACACAAACGTTATAGCGCAACTTCTGTACAATACTTCATATAGTCCATTTCCTAACAGTAGCCTATTCATGGCTTTCATAAGGTCCCTCTCCACAGTATTAATCAAGCACCATGCATTCATTATCTAGGTGCTTGATTGTATACAACTGTGGAAAGGACCTGATGAAACCCTTCAAAAAACGAACTATGATAGCATACCGTGATAGTATTTAGTTACTTAGGCTACATAAGAATCAACAGCATAGAATGAAAACGTAGCCTGGTCTATTTACACAAACAAGGGGTGTACAACGTTTGGTAAACTAGATGTACCGCATAGCGGTACAAAATATGACCGCCGCTCAGTCCTGTACATCCATTCCGCGAAAATAAATCATATTAATGAATTTGTCTCCATCTTCTACTCCATCCCCCACTCTTGAAACTTTTGTGTATGCTTGTTTGGAATGTGTGTTTGCACACATTCCGCACACAAAGTAGCCTACTGGCGCTGCAAAGGTGAATAGATTTGTTTCTGGGCCAAAAAATCTGTAACATTGTTATAAAAACCTTTAAAATCTCTAAACAATCACAAGTAGGGCAGTTCATCACAGTCCATCCATTGCAACTGGACTGATGAAAGGTACACCTGTAGGCTACATTGTATTTGGGAAAAGCAGAAGGTAGCAGCATAATGTATTTATTTATTTATCATTAAACAAAACAATCCCTGTCAGTTCCATGCAGTTTTCAACAGCTATCAAGAAGAGAGGTCATGTCATGGATTTTTGTGAATGTTTCTTCTTCTACATATGCATAAGTTTAGTCATCTAGTTCAAATCATATTCAGCTTTGTTGTCAATGCACAAATTAAATACCAGTAGTCTAAAACAAAATGCCGTTTTACCCAGTGGTGCAAATAACTGACATGTCCAAAAGGGCCTTCATGAAATGCGTTGCGAGACTGTTCATACACATTTTAACGGGCAAAGTTGAAGAGCTACTGTCCGTTATTGTTTGTGCAAATAATATGCTGATTCATGTTCCCTTGCATTTTGCAACCATGAGGTCCATGGTTAAGCTCAATCTTTTGACGCAATCTTTTGATTTTCACCCAGCCTAGTCCATGGTAGGCGCCCGATAGAAATATTGTTTAATTTTGCGATTGAGATATCCACGCACTGGCGCCTGCGACGTGTTCGCCCCACGGTTTTAGAGCTATTCTAAATGCAAAAATGCATAGAGGGAGTTATGACAAAACCGTGACTGTTAACAAACTATAAGCTATATAAGGTAGGCCCTATGCTAGGCCTATTACACAACACAAATTGTCACTAGGCTATGCTGGCGACCCAAATAAAATCTCCTTTGGAACCAATGGCTTACACCTTACAGCAGCGGTCCCCAACCACCGGGCCGCGGCCCGCAGGACATTCCTAACCGGGCCGTAGCCTACGACATGAGTTTTAAAAAAAAAAATGCATGCAAACTAAACTAAATTTAATATGCAATAATGTCACGTTTTTACATGGCATAGGCCTATATGCAGTTGTTTTATTGCACGCATGTTTGCATTATGCAAGGTCTATTTTCTTACGTCTGTCTGTCCCGCCTTCAACACTTTTACATACAGTAATTGCCTTCAGCGCTGCGCAGCCTCAGGTCAGCTCACTTCACTTGATCAGTTCTTGGCGAACGGTAGTGTCACACGAAGTTAGCTAAACTGCTAGAATGAACAAAAAACAAGCATCTTTAGCAGGTCACTGGCCAGAGTTGCGAGAGCCGCTGCAGAGATTTCTTACAGAAAAAAGTCACCGTTAGCTGCACATTTTAGTGATGAGGATTACCTGTGTGACATATTCGGGTTGCTTAATGACCTCAACCTGTCACTCCAGGGGAGAATGACGACTGTCTTTAAACTGGCAGATAAAGTCGCTGCATTTAAAGTTAAGCTTGTGGGGACGACGAGTGGACCGGGGTGTATTTGATATGTTCCAAACAGTAGTGGGGGTTTTGGCAAACCAATGAGTGGGTCCGCAACCAGGGTTGGGTAGTAACGGATTACATGTAATCTGGATTATGTAATCAGATTACAAAAAACAAGGGCCGTGGGAAGTGAGTTTTGGTTGGGGGTGCTGTAGTCGGGGGGGGGGGGCTTTAGTTTGCCAGGAAAAATAGGCTTTATTGAAATGGTAAAAAAGTTATTGTATTTTATTTAAACGCCTTTCTCTGTTAATGGACAACAGCATACTGGCATTGCATGACAGACAGCACAGGCATACATCACTGTCAAGAACATTATGGCTACACTACAGAAAAAATGCGACAAAATGTCGTAAACCACAGATTGAAATAATGCAAACAAAGTAACCGTCTGCTATCTGACGCTACACTAGTAAGGTAACAAAGTTGCTGTAGCCTTGCACCGAAAACGACGGTGAACACGTGAAATATAAAACTGTTGAACACCAACATTAATAAAACGTAATAATTATTGACGCTTCTGACATGGGTGTCAAAACAGGCTAAAGACCCTATTATTAGACAGAACACATTGACTCAAAACATATGCATAACATAGGCCTACACAACGCAATATTCATAGGCTAGCCTACATTAAATTGATCCACATATCACAAATATAGCCTACAACAGGGATTCTCAAACTGTGGTACGCGTACCCCCGGTGGTACGCGAGCTGCTTCTAGGGGGTACGCGAGATGAAAAGGGCTATGGCGGACAGGTATAAAATGAAAATTTTAAATCTTTTGTAATTAATTTATGAATAAATACATAATTTCGAATCAGGTCATAATGATATGGAAACATGAAATTAAAGGATATAATTTATAAACTCTGTATGTGTTCATCAAAAAAAGGGCAGCTTATTAAACATAACGCCTGGAATAGCTAGAATGCGTTACTTTTGAATGCGTTGGATGGTCCGTGGGGGGAAAGTTTCGCGGATATAACAGGTTTTTGAAAACAACAAAAACAGAAAGGAGGGAAGGAGCAAAGCTAGGAGTTACAGATGGGCAAGAAAGGTAACATTAAGCTAGGCTTTACATTTAACAAACTAAAGGTAGCCTTTCTAGGCTGTATAGCCTAATGTTGTCCAAACGAATACATCCTTGTCATGCGTTGTTGTAGGCCTATTATAAGATAAGATATTGTATGTGGATGTAGTTAGGCTACTATGCAGGCTAATTATACTGCTGTTATAATTTTCATTTTTAACTGACCAAATCACGCACCTAAAACCGGGAAACGGACAAATATTGTCATATGATGCTAACATCATATACGCACAGTGTAGCCTTTAACCTACACTTTAAAAAAGAAGAGAAAGAACGCTCTGAGGAGGCCACTGAAACAGTCACGCAGACACAGATGAATAAGTTCATCTACCTCGCTGAAGAGAGCTCTTGTGGATGGAGCTTACTCAATATCCATGCCACCTTTCACCGTGGTGCACCGAGACTCCCCGATAACACTATGCATCATTTTAAGATGAAGATTGAGGCGGCCCGTGTTCAGCTCCTTGGGAAACTCACGGTAATATTCAGCTACTTAATATGGCATATTGTCGTACCATAAAGCTAGCGTCGTAGGATATCTCCCTCCGGTTTGTTTTGTTAATTTGTTTAGTTTTTGTTTAGATCTCCCAGGTCTAATGTAAAAATTTTTTAGTGCATAATAGAATAATAGACAGGGGGACGGAGAGCTTCTTTTTTTTCTGATCGTGAGTGGTATGACACGTAAATACGCGTGCTTTCCTGCAGGGGGTGCTGCCGCACCCCCAGCACCCCCACTTCCCACGGCTATGTAACTATAATCAGCCCAGATTACAATAAAAAAAATTGTGTAATCAGATTACAGTTACATTGTTGGGGATTACCTGATTACATTTTATTATGCAAGCAATGCAACTTTTTAATGATAGCCTAGTTATCTTTTAATTCGACAAGCTTCGGGCTTGCCGGTTCGATCCCCGACCAGTAGAAAAAATGTGGGCGGGGGAAGTGGTTGAGCACTGCTCTCCCATGCCCACATCCACGGCTGAAGTGCCCTTGAGTAAGGCACCTAACCCCTCATTGATCCCCGAGCGCCGTTGTAGCAGACAGCTCACTGCTCCAGGTTGGTGTGTGCTTCACCTCACTGTGTGTTTACTGTGCTTCACTAATTTGCGGATTGGGAGACCAAATTTCCCTCACGGGATCAAAAGAGTATCTATACTTACTTACTAACTTATTTACTATTGGGGCAGGTCTCTCGGCACACTGCCTGATCTTTTCCTCCTAATCTTAATGTAGCCTCTTGTTTTAGTGTTACCGTTTACTTTGAGAAAGTCACCAGGTCCCCCTGGTTGAAAAACATCCCAAAGGAATAATTTTCTCACCCCCACAATTGAAATGGACATGGTGTCATTCAATCTCAGTCCATGTCCCTGGGTCAAAAAAATCCAGCAAAAGCTAAATTAATTGTCCAGGTGTGCCCTTATAAAGGTTAAGTTGAGTTGTGCATGTTTGGAGAATAGTGATCCATGATCACATCCATGATGACTAAGTGATCAATTTTGGGATGGGGAAAATTTCAACCACCAAAATACCACCCCCAAAGTGGAGAATAGCTATAGAAATGTATTAGTTTTGGGTGTTTTTCAGACAATGGGACCTGGTGACCTCAAAGTAAATGGTAACACTAAAACAAGGAGCTACATTAAGATTTTTGGAAGAAAAGATCAGTTAATTCACACAGGAATGCTTTACTCAGAGCAAAGAGATTTCTTAGATGTAATGAAATAATAAACAGAAAAATAGAATGAGAATTCTTTCATCAATTCAGTGGTGGTGTCTTTTACTTAGGGGCATATTTATTGAAGTAATCTAAAAGTAATCCTAAAGTAATCAGATTACATTACATGTTTTTGGTAATCCTGATTACGTTACTGATTACAAAAATTGCCATGTAATTTGTAGTCAGTAATGGATTACATTTGAAAGTAATCTGACCCAACCCTGTCCGCAACCCATGTCAATATCCCGAATAGTCCTAACTTGTCAGCGCAGGAGGAAGAGCAGTTGATCGAAATTGCAAATTACGGTGGTCTTACGAGTGTGTATAAGGAAACCTCTGGCGGGTATAAGGAAACCTCTGGCGGGTTTTTGGATCAAAACCAAAGCAGAATATCCCGAGATAGCCGTAAAAGCGCTGAAAATGTTTCCCACCACGTATCTATGCGAGGCCGGGTTTTCGGCAATGACTGCAACTAAGACCAAATTGCGCAATCGACTGGACATTTCAAACACACTGAGGGTGTCACTGTCTTCTATCACCCCAGATGGAAGCTTCTTGTTGCAGGGAAACAAGCACAGGGCTCCCACTGATTATATTCATAATGCACGTTTAGTCCCCATCTTTTTCCCCGCTGTTGTTGCAGGTAGTGTGTGCTTCACCTCACTATGTGCTGAGTGTGTTTCACTAATTCACGGATTGGGATAAATGCAGAGACCAAATTTCCCTCACGGGATCAAAAGAGCATATATACTTATACCTATACTTATTTTGCGAGAGAGACGCTCATGGCTTTCTCCAATGCTTCATAAGACGCATTCAAAGTTTTGACTTTCAATCCAAGGGCGACATATCGGATGCTTTCAGGACAATTTGCTTTTGTTTTAAATTATCCACCTTCATTTAAACGTGAATATGTGCTTGGTAGGCCTAATCAAAAAGACAATAATATGTGACATGCCCATGCCATCTATTGCCTGCTTAGAGGAGTTTATTGGCCGTTTTCAACACCTTTAACGTGCGAGAGGGACGCTCATGGCTTTCTCCAATGCGCCCACAGGCGTTTCACATGACGCATTTGGTACGTGTCCATAATCGCGGCAAAGCCCACCGCGGCGCACATGTTTTGTTCCCATATTTTGTTAAGCATGTTCACACTTATAGATGTAGCTTCAAGTTGTTCAATATTCATAGTTCATATTGTTCAATTTTCACTTCTTCAAGTTCACGTTTTTCACAAGAGATCGTTACCTTCACTGTTCCTACATAACTGGAGCTAGTTCTTTTCAAGTTATGCATACACAACACATATGGAACATGGAACCCCCGAACCCCCCCCCGTCCGTGAAAAAAAAATATGAATCAAACCGGTCCATGGTACATAAAAGGTTGGGGACCCCTGCCTTACAGTATCAAGCTGCCACCTCTTGGCGAAAAGTTAATAGTTCTGCATATCAGTAGTAATACATTTCACGTAGCTGTGAATCACGGAAAGGGCGAATGAAGTGGACACTTCTAAATGGAACCCAACCCACTGTACAGTAGCTCAAGGTCTGTGGCTAAAGCAGCCATAATGAAAGCGTTATCATTGTTTGGATACTTCACACACACGTGTTTTTTAATCGCATAGACTACAACTACCAAGCTGGAACCAAAGCACATCGACTCCCCTCTCACACCCTAAACACGCACTTCGAACAAACAAAAAGCGCCTCAGTCTCACGGAATAGCCATAGGCAAAACTGTATCTGACCGGTGTAACGTTGGTACTAAATCATCCATCGCAAAGAATGATTTTTGTAGCACGTGCAACAAATATGTGTAGGTACAGCCCTGCCCTGAATACATCTCAGCGTGCGCTCTAAAACATCTGGTTTAAATGGAGATGTAGATCATCACGGGTGCGTTAATAAATCTACATTGCGGCGAGTTGACACAAATTATTCACTTTGACGAATTTATGTAGTTTCAGTTACTTTACTTTGAGCCATGCTCTTCCTTACTTGAATCACCTTTGAAAATAGAGGATTGAAGTAGCCTATGGGTGTTTGGGAATGAACGTTGACTCAGATACTTTTTGAGACCTTGAGCAGAAATGTCCCAGCCCGGTGTTTAGGATGCATCATAGACAGGTTATCTTTCAGGTAGTCTATATATTTTCCATTAAAAAACCATCACGTAATGAACGTGTTGTGGCTCACTTAGCTCCTGTTAGTAGGCTAGGCCTAGCCTAGGTTATGGTCATAAGCAGCCTACTACAGTCGTGTCCTTGTAGGAAGCGTAGTGTCTTTCCAACCCACTTTAGATTAACTTCCAACAAAATTACGTCTCACTGCAACGATGCGCCATCTAGTGGACAAACGACTACTTATCGCCAATACTGGAAATGCAGCCATGATGATGATGATGAATATTTATTTTGGCTTTCTTTTAATCCTACTGAATTTGTAATTATGTATCGGCCGTTCTAATACCGGGTATGTAGCCCCACTAGACTTTTACGGAAAAATTTCGTTTGGTGTCCGGGGGCCACTCCCCCTGGGCCCCCCGAAACCCAAAAAGTGCTTTTTTTCCTAAATAACTACCTGAACCGTGGCACCGAGGATGAAGAAATGTTTATGGTATGTTGGTCTCAAGGGCCCACATCAACCTAGCCCATAATCACTCATTTGTATTGGTTCTAATACCCATAGTATGTGGGTGCCTGTGTGTGTGTGCATGTGTATATGTGTGCACCACCATCTACAGGCCAATGAGTGTACAGTCACTAAATGTACACATAACTTAATTTTTTAGACCCCCCCATGGATGAAACTTGGCATACCCCCAGAGAATGTCAGGTTAATCATACACATAAAATTTGGTGCAGTTCTGAACGTCTTTACTGAAGAGAGGGGCGATTAAAGCAGAATGATATTGCATTTTCATTTTTTTACCGGGGGGGGGGGGGGGGGGGGGGTGCAAATCACAAATGAGTGATTATGGGCTAGGTTGATGTGGGCCCTTGAGACCAACATACCATAAAAATGTCTTCATCCTCGGTGCCACGGTTCAGGTAGTTATTTAGGAAAAACTGCATTTTTTGGGTTTCGGGGGGCCCAGCGCGGAGGGGGAGTGGCCCCCGGGGACCAAACGAAATTTTTCCGTAAAAGTCTAGTGGGGCTACATACCCACCAAATTTCATGTGCCCCGGTGTTTCGGTGCCCCGGGTATCGTTGACCAAAATTTCAGGAAGTAGATGACGGGGAAAAAAAAAAAAAAAAAAAAAAACTTTGACAATCCCTATATGACCGCTTAGCTAGCTTCGCTAGCGGCGGTCATAATAAGTCAGAAAAGACCCAGAAACAAGACAGTGTGTGACAGAGATAGTCAGGGTGATTGAGTAACTAAGAACAGGGATGCAGGACTCAATCAACAGAAATCCAGGAAGTGCAGTAACAGGACACAACATGGCGTGGACAGAGGGGCCTAGCACACATGACCAACATGGCATGACAAGGAACAGGAAACACAGAAACTGGACCAGACTGTGACTCATACACTATATCCTAGGGGTAAACATTTTTACATAGGTGTAGGACATTGAGTAGCCTACATTAGGATGTAACTGGTTCAAACATTATCAGATCATATTATGGCTGGATGGATGGATGTGTTATGACAATGTGATATGTGATATGGTTTTAAAAGATCTGAGGTGTAGTGTTTTTTTTTTTTTTTTAAATAAAAAAATAAAAATTGAGGGAATTGCCAGCAATTGAATATGTTGCAACTATTGAGGTTTAAACTTGGAAAAGTACAGATTTCTGCAAAATGCTGCGACATTTAGAAATTCAATTAGAGGCCGTACACTTACCGGTAGTTACATTTCTAACCATCTGGTCCTGGATCTTATAAAGTCTCCTTTAGCCAAATCCCAATAAAAGTTCATCATCAACTTTGTAAGCTGATATTTCCAACTTTTCTTCTTCACTCATCTCTTTTGTCAGCTCATTTATTGTCTTTAGTAGTTTCATCTCTAACTGTTTGTTTCTTCTCATTAGGCTATTGGTCATGGATATTGCATTGACATTATTGTTTATTACTTTTTTCCTTTACATAGTCTTAACCACATTTTAAAGTCATTTTCATCTGTAAGTCGCTTTGGACACAATCCATAATTGTTTTTTTGGTGGCATTACAAGGGCAAAATATCTGAAAAAAAACAAACTTTTTTTTAAAAGTAAAATGCATCGTTCAGCGGTCAAAGTGTATGAGTAGATGCTTACTTTATTCTGAGGAGGAGTTCAAGTGTGGCTAAAGTATAAAAAAGAAAGGATCCCTCACCTTTTAATTAAAAAGGTCTGTTTCTAACTCCTCGTTCTCCTACTTTGCTCTGAAGAAATAAAATGCAGGAAAACCAATGTGATTCAGTAGGCCTACTGTGTAAATATGATACAGAAGTACTGTACTGTACTCATTTTTGGAGAAAAGTTGATCATTGTTCATCTTTAGTCATTAATGTTATACATCATAGATTTAGGGAGATATTAGACTCTCATCAGTCGAAATGGCTGATTTAGCGGGGGATTGTATGTCAGCAGAACTTGTACATAGAACATGGTGGGGTAATCAAGGATTCTTGTTATGCTTTTATGAAAAATGGATACAATTGGTAGCCTAATCTTTTCAAAACGTTGTGCGTTAAGCTCATAGGCTTAAATAACAATTATTATTAAAGTTTATTTAGGCAGGGACAGATACAGAATAATGATTTTGAAGATTTTTATCTTTACCCCCACAAACACATCAACACATGGTAAAGTATGTAGATAGTTTAAAAATTGAACGCATGTATCAAAGTCCCACTATACCTCTACAGGCAACATCTTTAGGTGGCAACTTCTTTAGTTGATTACTTATGTTGAGACAATTTTGTTTTGTATCACAAGTTTTCTGAAAATGTAAGTTCATACAAACACTATTCCAATAGCAATAAAACTATTTGTTTTGGGGCGTTTGGGGACTGTGTCTTACCTAGATGTGTAATTGTACCCGTTGTGTTTCATTGGACGATAACATTTTAGGGCGGGTGTGGTAACATAAGCATATACGTATACTAGGCATTTTTTTTTACTTAAACACCTGAATCTCAAATGGGATGAATGAAGATCTATCGCTAAGTTGTTTCTTATAAATGGAAAACTAATATAATATTATTAATAATAATGGATTTTATTTACGGGCACCTTTCTCAACACTCAAGGTCACCTTACAACAATAAAACACTCAATCCATTAACTACATAGTTCTCAGTAAAAATTTCAAGTTTTTGCCTGAAATTGCACTGTGCCTACTTACAAGGGCATTGTTCCCACCTCTTTTGGGGTCAACCATCAAGTGCTGGACCTCTATAGAAAGCTGAGAACCTGTAGCTTTCGTAGGAAGCAGTCAAGATAACTGTGTGATGTACTGACAAAGAGCTACAGAGACTAGAATATAGTTTTTTCTTTCTGCTGGATTACAAGCATCTCTGAACTGACCACATTTCAGCCCTCTAGGTCACTTGATATCCCTTAGAAACACAACTGAGCCCTAGCACCAGGTCTTGTGAAGCTGTGTGCAAAAGTTGATCAATATAGAATGAAAATATGAGTGCTTTAGACTATTATTTGCCAAGGTATGCCCATGCGTTTGGTAAAATGCCTATGGATACTCCCCATAGGACTTTTTGTTATCCAAAATGCATACTGACAATCAAATGCTTACTGCACATGAACCCCTTTGTGTAGAAGCATAATCCTGGTCTCAAATGAAAGGTAACACTTTGAGGTTTCTTGTGGACTATTTAGATTGTATGTTAGGTGTTCTGATATAGACTGACTACACAAAATATGGAATAATTACAAAAAAGTCTCTATTTTTGCCTTTACTTTGTTGGTTCAATGAGTGTGTATAAGATACACTATGCATCTCTACAACTAATATTGGATAATACAACATGAAGATTCAATTTCTATGGATTCTTGTGAATATTTCAGTACCCAATATGAGGCATCTACTTATTGTGCTGCAGCTACACTGCAGCCAGAAGTCAGGGTATCTCCAAAAGCGGAGGAGGGGGAGGGGGGCATTTTGGATCAAATTTAATTGAGACATAATAAAATTAATCTGAGAATGTAAAGCACTATACAGATTGTACATGAAAAAAGTTGTCATTTTTGGATTCCCAAGAGTCAAAGCTTTGAAATGGTGTATAACATTACTATACTACATAGCAATATGGTGCATACAATTGACAAAGATTGTTAAGGCGGAGCAAGATACTTCGTCGTAGTTCATGTCTATGGGCGCGAAATGGGGATCGAATCCTGTCTGCATAAGTGTCGATGACGTATTGATGAGCGTACGTTGCAACCCGCCAACAGCAGCGGCATAAATAACCGGCGCACACCTGATATAAAGTCGATTTTCTCCAGACTGGAATGCTCAAAAATGCTAAAAATGTACCTGAAATGTTCACAAGGGTTTGAGGATCATGAAAACGTGCCCGAAATTCACATTCCTAACTCTATAGAACTAAGACCTTAGCATATGTGGTAAAATTCTGAGCTATGCCCATAGACTTCAATGGAGCAGTCGCTGCCTCTGCTCTGCATAAAGGGGGATTTTGACCCCCCCCCCCTCGTGCGATCCGGGTTCCCGGAAGTGGCTCCTGATGAAGTATCTTGCTCCGCCTTAACAATCTTTGCAATTGATTTAGAATGTTGGGGGGAGGTGGGGGAGGGGGTAACCGTCCCGCTGGCGGGAACAAGCAAACAGAGAAAAAAGGCAATAAAATGATATGATAATACTATTAATAATAAAAGAACAAGAAAAAGGGTGTGGTCATTACAGCAAAAAAAAGATGAACAAAAAAAAGAAAAAAAGATGAACAGCACTTTTTTAAGTTTCATGAGCTAGGGGCGTTGATTCCAGAGGTGCCAATTCACATTGTTTGGCCAGATCCAGATCAGCTTGACGCGTCTTGGATAGTCAGGGTCACCTCGGTATCTTTCCAAATCAGCACTCCATTTGAACAATCTATCAACCTTTTTGAAAACATTACTTAGAACATGCAGGTCTTTCCATAGATACCTCACTTTAGGTGTATCTGCGAATTTATTTTCATCAGAATCATATGATGGTTTTCTGTAAACATCACTAGACAGGTGAATGAAGTTCTTTGGACAGTGAGCATAAATATGGTAGCGCTGGGTAGAGAGCGCGCTATTCCATGCCGCTGTGTAGTGGTGTCCATAGGTAGCTCAATATCGCTCCAAATGTCCCTAAACATTATCCAATCGGTGTCACAAAATGAGATGTGTGGCATGTCATCTGAAAACACCAAATCCTGCGATGCCATAGCATATAGTTTCACACTGCAATCATCTTTGTCAAAAACATAGCCTCCTCTGCGACCATCGCTCAGCAGCCATTGGTATTCTACTGCATCACTCGGTTTACCCAGAAAGTTTTCGATCCTGTTGCTAACCGGCATGAGCGTAACTCTTTTCTTGGAGACAGGTGCGCTAGGTGCATGTGCTTCAGCCATGTCGGTAAGTCTTTGAGAGCTATTAACTACATAGCCAAACTAGTTTATATAGCTAGTATATATGCTTATGTTACCACACCCGCCCTAAAATGTTATCGTCCAATGAAACACAACGGGTACAATTACACATCTAGGTAAGACACAGTCCCCAAACACCCCAAAACAAATAGTTTTATTGCTATTGGAATAGTGTTTGTATGAACTTACATTTTCAGAAAACTTGTGATACAAAACAAAATTGTCTCAACATAAGTAATCAACTAAAGAAGTTGCCACCTAAAGATGTTGCCTGTAGAGGTCTATGTTAGGCCTAACATGCTATTTAGACTACTATTTCGGGGTAACTAAACTATGTTGTTTCACCTATTATTATGCCCTTCTTGACTAGCTGTTCATGTTCTCGCCTGTTTCAAAAGATTCTGACTTTTCAAGAATGAAATGAAAATGCCGAGCGGCTGGTTCTATAGTGGGACTTTGATACATGCGTTCAATTTTTAAACTATCTACATACTTTCCCATGTGTTGATGTGTTTGTGGGGGTAAAGATAAAAATCTTCAAAATCATTATTCTGTATCTGTCCCTGCCTAAATAAACTTTAATAATAATTGTTATTTAAGCCTATGAGCTTAACGCACAACGTTTTGAAAAGATTAGGCTACCAATTGTATCCATTTTTCATAAAAGCATAACAAGAATCCTTGATTACCCCACCATGTTCTATGTACAAGTTCTGCTGACATACAATCCCCCGCTAAATCAGCCATTTCGATGGATGAGAGTCTAATATCTCCCTAAATCTATGATGTATAACATTAATGACTAAGGATGAACAATGATCAACTTTTCTCCAAAAATGAGTCGGTGTCTCACAACATTGTGTGTCAGCTTTTTTGGCCTATTAAGGGACCTCTAAATGCCCTCTAAAAGGGATTTAATATGCATTGGGACATGAACCACCTTCCTCCGTGCCACGGGCAGTACAGTACTTCTGTATCATATTTAGGCCTACTGAATCACATTGGTTTTCCTGCATTTTATTTCTTCAGAGCAAAGTAGGAGAACGAGGAGTTAGAAACAGACCTTTTTAATTAAAAGGTGAGGGATCCTTTCTTTTTTATACTTTAGACACCCTTGAACTCCTCCTCAGAATAAAGTAAGCATCTACTCATACGCTTTGACCGCTGAACGATGCATTTTACTTTTAAAAAAAAGTTTGTTTTTTGTTAAGGATATGACCAGATATTTTGCCCTTGTAATGCCACCAAAAAAACAATTATGGATTGTGTCCAAAGCGACTTACAGATGAAAATGACTTTAAAATGTGGTTAAGACTATGTAAAGGAAAAAAGTAATAAACAATAATGTCAATGCAATATCCATGACCAATAGCCTAATGAGAAGAAACAAACAGTTAGAGATGAAACTACTAAAGACAATAAATGAGCTGACAAAAGAGATGAGTGAAGAAGAAAAGTTGGAAATATCAGCTTACAAAGTTGATGATGAACGTTTATTGGGATTTGGCTAAAGGAGACTTTATAAGATCCAGGACCAGATGGTTAGAAATGTAACTACCGGTAAGTGTACGGCCTCTAATTGAATTTCTAAATGTCGCAGCATTTTACAAAAATCTGTACTTTTCCTGTAAGTTTAAACCTCAATAGTTGCAACATATTCAATTGCTGGCAATTCCCTCAAATTTTTTTTTTATTTAAAAAAAAAACACTACACCTCAGATCTTTTAAAACCATATCACATATCACATTGTCATAACACATCCATCCATCCAGCCATCATATGATCTGATAATGTTTGAACCAGTTACACCCTAATGTAGGCTACTCAATGTCCTACACCTATGTAAAAATGTTTACCCCTAGGATATAGTGTATGAGTCACAGTCTGGTCCAGTTTCTATGTTTCCTGTTCCTTGTCATGCCGTGTTGGTCATGTGTGCTAGGCCCCTCTGTCCACGCCATGTTGTGTCCTGTTACTGCACTTCCTGGATTTCTGTTGATTGAGTCCTGCATCCCTGTTCTAAGTTACTCAATCACCCTGACTATCTCTGTCACACACTGTCTTGTTTCTGGGTCTTTTCTGACTTATTTTCTAAATGTTTCAGCTCTGTCGTTCGGCGTCACGTCTCTTTTCAAAATCTCTTGAATTTTTGGATTCTTATTGTTTATTATTTTTGTCTTGCCTCTGTTTCCTCTGTATTGAACCTGACTACTGAGATTTACCTACCGCTTTGTGCTGCTGACTAACCTTAACATTCTAACCTTATATCTATTTCCCATCTCGGTGTCTGCATTTGCGTCCTCCATTTTACACCCCTGCAGTATGCCTAATAGTAACCTAATAGTAATCTATAACTAATGCTATAGTAACCTAATATTTTTGCAAAGGATTAGAGGATAATTTAGAGTACGTATACATAGAGAATATACTGCCCAAACATGCAGCATAAGACCCCACCTCTACATTGCAGACTTTTTTCTCTTCACATGGTGAAGTAAAGTGAAGTAAATTCAGAAATTCTGGAAATACTATGTTGGTAAAAAGAGCAGTGTTTGGTACTTAGGTCAAACAAAAAAGATAGAAAGCTATATGTTACGTGGCTCGACCCAATCTTCATAAGCAATGTTGCTCAAATCTCATCTGATAAATACATGTGGTCCTTGTCTTTCTTCACATGTGCCTACAGTTATCTCTTCCTCAGTGCTATATTGCCTTCATTTTCTGTTGCTGACTAGGGCTCCACTGTTGCCCTGTGTTTAGACCTGATTGTTGAGTTGACAGTAATGCAGCTAGGAGTCTTTTCACCTTATCATTGTGTTTGATCAATTGAGTTCTGGTGGTAGTATTTTGGAAGAATTTTGGAAAATATGTGATTTCTACATCACAGAGTAGAGAGATATGTTTAGTGTTTTGTAAATCAATGTTTGTAGCGTTTTGCAAAAAGTGTGAATGCTGTAAAAAAGGAAAAGTCATATAACATTACATAATACAGTCTAGTTTTGAATGAAACACCAATGTATGGCATTCAGCTAGTCATTCCAATTGAGCATTCCATTTACCTAATTGTTTTTTACTACTGTGAAAAAAGGAAAACAGGGTTTGTCGCAGTTAGTGATCCATGGTATTACGTTGAACTGATATATTTTACCTCCTCAATGAATTTATCTGACAGAATCATGTGTAAGTGCAGCTAAGTACTGAACCAGGTAAGCAATTGATCATATGGCAAGTTTTGGTGTCGCCGTTTCATGGTGTTCCCATGAGCCTTTTGCCAGAATACATAGGTTTTTATAAAGACAGTTATGCTAAGAGAACAGAAGAATTTGATGCAGGATTGTGTCTTATATGCTTTGAGAAGAAGTTTGTTGAGAAGTTTTGTTCCGCGACATACAATATAATGGAAGTGAATAGGTGAATGCTGAGGCCTGACCTATTCATGTGGTTTGTCAAGGCTTCAAGACAGTTTTGTCTTTTGTCTCGGAAAAACGTATATTTTACCTTGCCGTAGTAAATACTTTTCAAGGCTTTTCAATACTTTTCAGCCAAATAGCAAGACTGTTTTTCTGCCTGAGAGACGCTGCCCTCTATGCTAAGTGCACAATATTCCCTATAAAAACTTTGTTATATACTATATATATATATACTATAAACTTTATTTTCATGGGATTTAAAATGAAGTAAATCCCATTTTTAGCGAAGCTAACAATGTGGTTATAGTAGGCTAGTGCAAATATGTGCTGATGTTTTCCTCCTTGAGTTTAAGGTTTCGCTAACTGTGGAATATTTTTTATGCTAGTGTTCAAGCAATAGATATAGCTAGATATACCTACTGCGGGGAAAAAAACCCTCCATGCCATGAAAAAGGAAAGGATATATTGAAAAGGATATATTGGGTGTGAAGCAGAAGGAAGTGTGCGGATGAAACTGGAAATTCTTAATTATTTCACTTATTCCTAACTCCTAAATGTTATTATTGATTATAAAATGTTACTTTTAGTTTATTTCATGATATCCTAGAGACACCATCTGACTATGACAAAATCTGCATATAACACTAATATAATCTGACCCAGTACAGGTAAACCTTCAACTTACTTGCCTTTGGTGCCTCTTTTGTTGATATAATGGACTTTCTCATTTGGTATACCCCACCCTCTCTTTATTTATTAATGATAAAACAGTAAAAAAATATTCATTAACCTCACAAACTTAAAAAGGAGGTGGTCTCTGAGTGCAAAGTCCATATGAAGTTACAATATGAGTGACCGATCTACAGATCATTGGATGGATACTTAGATTGATCAATAGCTCCACCACGTTCCTACAGTACAGCAAGTCTCCCCTCCCCAATCTTCATTCATAAAAACACACACACAGACACCCATCCTTCAGCATAAAGTACCTATACATAGACCCTCTCTCTTTTCTCTCCCCCTCTCTCTCTCTCTCTCACACACACACACTTGCAACCTACCCTTCAGGGCCCTGGAGCCATGACGTTAGACACGCTTACCCCTGAACATTACATTTATGATTTATTTTTTATTCTAGTTCACAGAAATATATATGAAAGAAGGTTCTTGACAGGATCAGATCATTCAGTTCATTCACATTCAGTTTAATAATCCTAAAAACATAAACATAACTAAACATTCCAACCTTTCTCTTTCTCACTCTCAAGCATGCAAGCACACACACACACACACACACACACAACCTACTCCCTCAGGGCCCTGGAGCCATGACATTAGACATGCATGACCCTGAACCTTAAAGTTCAGCTTAAATGTAGGATTTATTTTTTATTTTAGTTCACAGACACATGGCTGAAACCTTTTTAGGCTCTTGGCATCATCACATCCTTGATTCTTTTATTTAGGTTCATATCACTAAAACTTGAAGCATACATACAGTCATACAAACCCCCTCCTCTCTCTCTCTCCCCCCTCTCTCAGACACACATACACACGCTCACGCACAGACCTTTGGCCCAGCCCCTACCCTCTCTCCACCGCTCTGCTGTCTGATACATTTTATTCTTTTCAATGTATTGATGAAAATCTTGATGAATTTGAATTTAAAACTCTGTTGATGCCAACCTTTTTTTATACAGACATATTTTTTGGATAATTTTTTATTTTTGATAATTGTCTAACACTCCCATGGTCACCTCATGACACACACCATGCATCCCTGCACATGAGACACCCAACACCCCATGTACACACACACACACACACACACACACACACACACACACACACACACACACACACACAGCCCGCTCCCCCAGACACATGACTCCTACCAAAAGCACCCCCGCCAAATTCAAAAGCATCCATATGCCTATACTGATGCCTATAGCTTTCTCTTGTGTCTTTTCTTAATGATTTCTCTTAATGTTTTCTCTTAGGGGCCCCACTTAGCCGCTCGCTACTAGGACCCACATTTTCAGGAGTTGATAAACTAGCCATTTTTACTTTGCTATCTTTACCCATACTTTTACACCGCTTTTATTCTCCCTAACAACGCAGCTCATAATTGCTCGCGCATGACACTCCCATGACACCCCACACCCCCTGGACACACCCCCACCCATGACCAACACATCCGTGTACACCCCCACCCCTGGACACACGCTCACCCATTACCAGCACATCCCTGCACACCCCCACCCTGGACACACGCTCACCCATTACCAGCACATCCGTGTACCACCCCCACCCCTGACTAAAAAACATACAAAATGACAAAAAAAACCATACAAAATGATCATAAAAAGTACAAAAATGACACTAAAACCTACAAAACTGTCAAATTCACTATCTCCCCGCAGGCACACACACACACACACACACACACACACACACACACACACACACACACACACAGCCCCCTCCCCCAGACACATGACTCCTACCAAAAGCAACCCGCCACTTTCAAACAACCTGTCAGACTCAATTGATGACAAGTTCAAAGACCGGATGTCCCGCCCTCACTGGAAATCAAAGACCTTTGACCTTAATTAACCGGATGTCCCGCCCACCTGTCACTTTTTAATTAATTGAAAATTGAAGATAGGTACTTCTTTCACTCTCTGGTATTGAAAAAAGAGGACCATTCATATAGGAAATAATGTATTTTTTTTTACAAAATATTCATATAAAATACAGTGTGCATACAGTGACCATAAAAAGAGGTGTGTCTGATGAGTCCCATATAGGATAACTATTCTGCATTGGTTTGGAGTCACTAGGTCATATGGCTTGGGAGGTATTGGAAAAAAGGAGTCTGTTTCTTATATGAAATAATGTATTTTCTTTAAAAAATTCATTTAAAATACAGCGTGCATACAGTCGCTATAAAAAGAGGTGTGTCTGATGAGTGCCATATAGGATAACTATTCTGCATTGGTTTGGAGTCCCTAGGTCACATGACCTGGGAGGTATTGAAAAAAAGGAGACTGTTTCTTATATGAAATAATGTATTTTCTTTAAAATATTAATGTAAAATACAGTGTGCATACAGTGCCCATTAAAGAGGTGTGCCCGATGAGTCCCATATAGGATAACTATTCTGCATTGGTTTGGAGTCACTAGGTCGCATGGCTTGGGAGGTATTGAAAAAAAAGGAGACCGTTTCTTATGGTAAATAATGTATTATCTTTAAAATATTCATATAAAATACAGTGTGCATACAGTGATCATAAAAAGAGGTGTGCCCGATGAGTCCCATATAGGATAACAATTCTGCATTGGTTTGGAGTCACTAAGCCACATGACCTGGGAGGTATTGAAAAAAAGGAGACTGTTTCTTATATGAAATAATGTATTTTCTTTAAAATATTAATATAAAATACAGTGTGCATACAGTGATCATAAAAAGAGGTGTGCCCAATGAGTCCCATATAGGATAACTATTCTGCATTGGTTTGGAGTCACTAGGTCGCATGGCTTGGGAGGTATTGAAAAAAAGGAGACCGTTTCTTATGGTAAATAATGTATTATCTTTAAAATATTCATATAAAATACAGTGTGCATACAGCGATCATAAAAAGAGGTGTGCCCGATGAGTCCCATATAGGATAACAATTCTGCATTGGTTTGGACTCACTAGGTCACATGACCTGGGAGGTATTGAAAAAAGGAGACTGTTTCTTATATGAAATAATGTATTTTCTTTAAAATATTAATATAAAATACAGTGTGCATACAGTGACTATAAAAAGAGGTGTGTCTGATGAGTCCCATATAGGATAAATATTCTGCATTGGTTTGGAGTCACTAGGTCACATGGCTTGGGAGGTATTGAAAAAAAGGAGACCATTCCTTATGGGAAATAAGGTATTTTCTTTAAAATATTCATATAAAATACTGTGTGCATATAGTGACTATAAAAAGAGGTGTGTCTGATGAGTCCCATATAGGATAACTATTTTGAATTGGTTTGGAGTCACTAGGTCACATGATGTCAAAGCTATTGACAAAAAAGACTATGAAGGTAATTCAGAAGGTACTTTTTAGACGGTCCCTAAGGTCGGCTGGGAGCAAGTAGACAGGTCATCTGTTTGTACATTGTCTGCAAACACGGGGTGAAACCGGCCGCATAATTTTTTTTTTTTTTAATATCTGTCGAATATCCGAATATCAAATATCAAACTAACTTCACCTCGGTCACACACCAAGAACGATAACTATAACCATAACGTTAATGATAAAAGCATTCACACTGAACAACGATAGCCAAAGTCTCTCCTTGTGTTAATGAATGTGACGCCTAAAATTCGATGGGTTCTTCTGATTGGCTATTAGCTTTTTATTAGGGCTGTCAAAATAACTGATTAATTTCGATTAATTAATTTGAGAAAAAATAACTGATTAAAAAAATTAGTGCAGATTAATCGATTCCGTATGACCTTTGACCCCGAGCCGTTCTAGTCAGTAAAAATTAGACTTTAAAATGAAGGAGAGAGAAGAAAACGTGCTGCTTGGATCATTGATTGGAACATTTACTTTTAAAAAACGGCCTGATGGTGTTGATAAAAAATAAAGTGTTGAAAATAAAGTCCTCTGCAATGTCTGCAGCAAGGAATTTGCATATCACCGGAGTTCATCAACTCTATAGTCGCACATCAATGCAAAGAAATAAGTCTTGACATTGAGGGGAGTATTCATTTATTTTCATTGTGTCCCCTAGGTTATATGTGGCCTGAAATGCCTTGTATGTAAAAAAAACTTCTTCCCGAAGCACTTTATTTTGAATTTATTTGAATTTGAAGCACTTTGAATTTATTTCCTCAGCATATTAGGTCATATCATTGATTATTATGGCAATTATTTGAACAGTGAAAATATGCTGGGGCCGGTTCCCCAAAACGTTCTTATCGCTAAGTAGTTCTTAACCTATTCCTTTACCTCTCTCTTAACGTTATGGCACGATTCCCGACACGTTCGTACGCTAAGTATATCTTCTGTAAGTCACGCGTTCGTAAGGTTGGTCGGGACCATTCGTAAGCTCTCTCTTAGCGTTGTTTGAGCTCTCAAGACGCTAGTCGCCGCCACTGTGCAGCAGTCTTTAGAAATCAGCGCAGCGCAGTAGGCAACAAGTCAAACTATGGTAGGCCAACAGTATGTTGACAATGTTGTGGCTCAACGATGATTTTATGTTATGGACATTTTAAGACTAATAATAAAATATGTTCGCAATGGATGCAGGCCTATTCATGAAGTTTACTAGGCTATATTTGGTATCAGAACTAATATGGTGGTAATTAGCCTAGGCTATTTAGTAATGTCATTAAAGTTTTCAAATTGGCAATCACTTTTGATAATTAAAAGCTGGCAAAGAATTGGTCCAGTAAGCGACCAACTAGGCCTATGGCAGCGATCCAACGTGTCCTTGCATTAAATCAAAAACGGCGTGTAGTCCATGTCGCTCCATAGCTTTTTTTTGTTGCTGTTGCACAAGTTATTCCGAAAGCTGGAAAACGGTGTCACCTTGTGCAAGCTCACCTCGTCCAGCAAAACTTCAAGTTCCTCTGACGAGAAGCTTGGTGCCCTTTTTTTACGTTGCTTCCCCACCCTACTGTATCTAAATGTCTCTCTGTTCATTGTAGATAGGTTGCTTTTTATTGAAAACATTAACCAATGGCAATCATTTTTTTAATTTGAACCTTGAATTTCCCCTGGGGATCAATAAAGTATCTATCTATCTATCTATCTATCTATCTATCAATACCGCATTAAACAGAAGTAACTGCAGCTGCTTGCCAATCAATTATAATTGTAAGGTACCTTACCATTAATATAAAAGTGTATTACATCATTTTAAGAAGTTGTTAAATCCATGTCAAGAAGCGGCACAAGTGGCACAACGGGATAAGGAGGGTGGATGATTAGCGAGGGATAGGCCTACCCGGTTAGTCACAACATATCGTGTGAACATATTACTGACAATTTGATAATTGAGTTAATAGTTTATATTTTACTGATAACTATGTTAAAGTAAATGTTACTGGAATAATTTGAGGAATGTTTTATTTGCATAGAACGTGTTGTGTTTCTTAACGCCGTCATGCACCTTCACGTGAAGTAGAAAATCGATTCCTGAGCAATCGATGCCAACTAATTCAGCACCTTCACTTGGGACAGCGCCTTTGTAACGTCGAACGTAAGAGGCAGCGTGTCAAGAAGCTTCCTAAGGGACACTTCGGGGAACACACTTAGGAACATAAACAATTTTGGTAAGATATATCTTTTGAGTCTTCTTAGAGCGCTAAGAGTGAGCGTTATCGGGGAACCGGCCCCTGATTATTCAATGATTCATTTGAATTTGAATATTTAAAATACTTTCACAGCAAAAATTATATATGCGATTAATTTAGATTAATTAATCACAGAGTATGTAATTAATTAGATTAATTTTTTTAATCGATTGACAGCCCTACTTTTTATTGTTCTCAAAATCGCTCTGAAAGTGATCCCCAATGATATCGTTCTTCATGTCGTTATCGTTATAGTTTATGTGTGAACGTCGTCATTCATATTAATGAGAACGATATTTGTTTATAGTTATCGTTATCGTTCTTGGTGTGAATAGGCCTTTAATTGTAGAGAGAATGCATACAGCCAAAATGTGAAAGTTTGTGAACCCCTTGGAATTATTTGGTTACTGCTTAAATTGGTCACAAAATGTGATCTGATCTTCATTTAGTGTCACAGAAATAAATTGTGAGAATTAATTCAGATTTTCATAGTAAGTTCTTTGCATGTATAAAGGCTATTATCATAGCACACACACGGTTTGAAGTACGATAAATGAATTGAAGATATATTGCTTTTGCAATAAATGAGTTACTTTGCTTAATTTAATGTAGGGCTGAAAGTGTGGCAACATTGGCACCACCGTCTCTTCTACCCCAGAGGGTTTCCCCCTAAAGACCGTTAGGGATGTGGAAGTCATGGAAGGAAAACTGGCAAATCCAAACTTCATGTCCAAACTGGTATGTATGTTAAGTCTAGGGTGGTGCAACTCAATTTTATTGGGCAGTGAACTTGATCTGAAACTTCAGATTCAGACCCATGCTTCTGGCAGTTCTGTTGATATTCATGTTGGGTGGTTTACTCCAGTGAGCAATAGCCTATAGATAACTTTGCTTTGTATTGTCTTTGTTCCCCCTCAGGTTGCAGCTGTGACTGACATAGGGGGGACAACTGTTGACGAGGCCACAAGAAGGATGATGACCTTCCTCCTTGACCATGGCCTATCCAGGCAGTACAACTTTGTGGGCCAAAACGGGAAGAGAGAGTTCAAGGCCTTACAACTGTATGAAGTAATATATGGTAGGTGTGCATGTGGATAATGTTTTAAGTTATACTGATAGGGCTGGGAAGGTAACCGCATTACTGCAATAGCGCGGTCACGTGACGCCTGCAAAATAAAAAAAGGAAAAAGGAAAAATGTGAAACGTTTGGGGGATTCGACTTCATGTAGCCTTCTGCAGAAGTCTTAAGCTGACTGGATAGTGTGATTATTGATTATTATTATGATTATACTTCTGATACGTTTTCACCTATGACATTTGCACAATTCCGGGTTGAAAACGTATCAGAATCTCAGAATTAAACTTAACAGTGACATATAGGCCTAGGCTACCCTAGGACAACCTGACGCAGCCATTAAAATGTGCGGTACCCTACTGTTGTAACAGTTGTAAACGCCATGAATGTAACAGTTCTAAAATCGCGATAGCCTTGTTTATAAACTGCTTTCATGTCTGAAGTATTTGGTCTAGTGATCTTTGAAGTTCCTGCAGCTGTCTAAAGTTTAACTGGCTGTTTTTATTTATTTATTTTTATTTATTTTATTTTTTTGTCTAGTATCAGTACATAGGGTGTCCCAGCCCTATGTACTGATACTAGAAAGATGTCACAATACCCTAATGTTATAAACAGGTCCATTTTTGTTGTCCTGGCTGTGTGTTTGCACGTCTCTCAGTTGCCTAACTTGTGTGTTTTAAGAGTATGTGTGTAGTTCTAATAATAATCTTCATTTATATAGCGCTTTTCTTAACATAGTTGCAGTCCAGGCTGAGAGTTGTGTTAGACAATACAGTATGAAGTAAGTAACCGTTATATTTGTTTCTTGCAGGAGGTTTAAAGAAAAACGGCATGACCAGCCAAATCACCCGTAAAGATGCCGAGAACGAGAAGGCGGTCACCAATAATGATAAAAGAAACTTGTTTCTATTTACCTTTTTATAATTGAATTTACTTGAATTTATCATTGGTAACTGAGCTAAAGTGAACATCTCAAGTATTTTTACATACATTGTTATGCCTGTATTGAAAAAGCCTTATAATGTGGTGGGTTCAACAGACCCGGATTGGCTGTGTAACAAACATATGAACACCTAACGGTTAAAGAACTGTATGAGCTGACTAAAATAAGCCCCCAAAATGAATTTTACCCAAAATAGCAGGAACCTAGCCTAGAAATCTAGACGCGCCCCAGGGCTAGTCTAGCAACTCTCCGTTGGCTTGTGAGCTCCAGAAATCGAAACTTAATCAGGCCAATGAAATCGTGTATAGAGTCGTTAGGTGGGCTTAACATAATGATTGATGGCAGAGTTGCAACGGTTTGGCTTGAATTCCCTGCTACTTGAAAACAAATAAGATGGCCGACCATTCTAATTTCGTTACAAAAGTAACGATGACCAATCGTCTACTATCTCAGCTGTCCAATGACTGATTTTATTTCTGAAATCTTCCCCATAATGCTGACAACATAAGCGTCAATTTGATATGATTGGTTAAGAGGTTTATGGCGCGAAATATTTTGGATACTTGAAGATGAGTCGTGAAAAAATATGTCACTTCAGTCGGTGCATTTGACTTGGACAGCCGGACGCCGTCTGTACTTCGAGAGATTACATCGACTGATACCCACACACAGCTGGATAAACTGAGGTAAGATATATTTTAAATCAGTTCTAGTTATTGTTTAATCTTAATTTATAGTCCTAAAATCATGTTATTTGACAGTAATATACTTTGTCATTAGCGTCAACATTATGGCATAACGGGGCTAACGTTAGTGTGCTGGCATAAACTTTAGCTACATTAGGCTACTCTGGGCTGCTTGTAATATGCTCGTTTGCTTTTGATGTCAGATATTTCCATGTAACAACTTCATTTAAGTAGGCTATATATCGTGTAAGTAAGTTTGTTTTCTAGTACCAATTTTCATGTTAGCTAAGTGTAATGTTGACAGGTAAGTACAGCATACAAAAGAGATCTCAGCAAAGGCTTATACAATACTCAGACTTGCTCAATTTATATATCTCATATTTTACTCAGGCTTATCCATCAGAGAGCTCTCTAAGTGAACTAATGTAATGCTCATCCAGACCTATTTGTTTTATAAATTAGTCTGATCTGTAAGAGCTCTAGCTGTTGTACAACAATTCTCAAATTATTTTCATTGGCTTATTTGTTTTAATTGCACATATTTTCAAGTTCACATTTGCAAACAGTAGGCCTAACCATGTGATGTGACCACCACACATGACGATGCTCTGACAGACCTCTGAAGTTCGCCTACAAAAAAGCTACCATCTATGCCCATATAAGGAGATCACCTGTTAAATTCTCTCGCAGGGAGACAACGAAATCAGAGACGCACACGTTTTCCTGAACGCACTTTTGTCTTCAACCTTCGAGTAGATATTATAATCAATGGTACTTGAAGGCGGCACAATTTGATTTTTGCTACCCCAGACTTGCGACTTGTTAGCAAGTTAGAGAAATCAAGTTAGACTCCAGAGGTCTATGATGGTCGGACGTGACAAACTCGCGTGCAGAAGACTCCTACCAGAAAATGCAGTCTAGATTTGGCGCCCAGTGAAACCAAGTGAAACGGTGTGTGGGTATGAAGGATTGTGCAGAACTTGCCACCACGAAAACTCAGAGAAGGTACATTAACATTTTGGTAATTTGCTAACGTTCTTGCATATTTTTAGACTCAATATATCATTGAACAACCTGACGAAGCAGCACATAAAGTTAGCTAGCTAGTTAATGTTAGCTACTTGTAAGACTGGCTGTGCCGCTTGTATATAAAGCTAACGTTAGACAATTTAACGTTGCTAGCTTACTTTGCCTTATACAGCTTTAGTCTGTATGTTTTGAATGGTGTTAAGCCATGCTGTAGCCAAAATGCACGGAATTTTAAAATGTCTTTGGGATGTCAGTCAAGATGACGAAGCTAACGTTATTGCCACTGGTTTAAACTGGTTCCAGCTAGGGCTGGGACAACGCGTCGACGTAATCGATGACGTCGACGCAAAAAATACGTCGACGCAAAATATGAGCGTCGATTCGTCAAGCATAACGTGTGCTGCTAAATATTTTTTAATTTTACACCTTCAGTGTTTTTCATACGTTGACTAATCTCTGGCTGGGCACCACGAAATCAAAACCGGCCACCACACATTGATGTTCTATGTTGTAGGCCTGCTATTTAAATTAAAGATAAGATAAAATAATTTCATTGAGCTGCACTTGCCACACAGCCTTTCCTCGCCCCGCCCGCTCTCTCTCGTAACGAGCCCGCTGCTCCTCCTCTGCATGTGCATTTAACAAAATATTCACGATTGTTGAAGGATTGTTGTTGCCACATAGAAGCACTGCATAGAACACGGGCTACATTGCTATTAAATCCGCTTAGCATCGTGACCATGCTGCGCAAATTTGTTCAAAACCGCTGCATTAAAGTTAAAGTAAACTCTGCTAAGGTCTTATCACAACATAGTACATTGAGGAGACTAAACGAAGTTAAGTTACAGTATGCAATCAAGCAGTAACCTTATCTCAAAGCTAACGTTAGAATACTGTTTGGATGTCAAGTTTAGCATGCTTACTTGCAGCTGCTTGTATTACTCATGCAGGGCTCATTTTATTGACTCTGTTTGCAAAATCCAGATGGAAATGGAAAAGTGTTTTCCAAGACTCAAAAGTGCTTGTCCAAAGGAGAAGTACAAACTGTTATTTGAACTACGTTATGAATTGCATCCACACATGATTCCCACACGAACGTCTTAAAATGACTACCTGAAACTTTATTGAATGCTACCTCTGACTAAGAATACAGTAGCCTACTTTGCACTTGTAGTTACTTGCACTTCAGTCTTTTATTTTGGAATCTTAAGAGCAATAAACATATATTGCAATGTTAAATAATTCATGTTTTTTCATTCAGATATGTAAATAAACATGTATAAGTTGCTATTAGTGAATTAATGGGGAGATAATCGATAATCGAATCGAATCGAAATCGAATCGGACTGAAAAAATGAATCGTTAGATTAATCGATGCATCGAAAAAATAATCGCTAGATTAATCGTTTAAAAAATAATCGTTTATCCCAGCCCTAGTTCCAGCTCAATTCCACTGAAAAGAGGCTGGCAGCTTCTTAAAAATTTGGAAGACTACGCTAGACCATCAGATCAAATTGCTGAACAAACAGCGTACCAAAATGGTAAGTATATTTTTCCCCACAATATGTTCTCACTTTTGTTTAAGTAAGGGATAATGGACGACACAGTGGTCTGTTCACAGAAGTTAATGCACGGTCGAGGTTGTAAAACGGCCCCGACGCGAAGCGGAGGGCCGTTTAAACCTCGTAGTGCATTAACTTCTGTGAACAGACCACCGTGGAGTCCATTATCCCGCTTATTCCACTGTTGCCACTTGCGTTGTGTTAATTTCCTGTTACAATTTAAACGTTTTAATCGCTAAAACTGTCTTGTTTGTAGAACTAATTTCTTCCGACACATATCAACTAATTTCTCAACTCACAGGACAAACTGCCGTTACTAGTTCTAAATGGATGCTACGGCCAAAGGTCAGTCGTTAGTTCTATCTCTCCCGTTGTCAAGCGGGCGTATCCCAAGATTCTGATGAACTTTAGCTTTAAAACATCGCTTTTACTTAGCCTGCTGTCATCCATCTAGCTAAAAGCAACCTCCGTCATATGCTACAATGTTGCAATGTTCTGAACGTCTGCATTTTACAGCTCGGATGCAACGTGACAGTTCATTTAAACTTCACAACGAGTTCGGCGAATTAACATACAAGTGTGATACGGCCAAAAAAATGGATCTACTTCATAGGTGTGCAGATAACATACGATTAATGGTCGTTCTAAATTACGTAGGGCAATGGGAAATTCAACCAAGCAGTGGAATAACCTGCTATAAATTACAGCATATTGTAACAGGAGTGAAAGGGCATTCTTGTAACCCAGGTAAACTAGGAAGTAGCGTTGCTGCGGTCGAGGGATCGAGAAATAGGCAAGTCAGCATCTGCAGTCATGAATAACTTACCAGTCAACATTTATTTTGCAATTAATAGAATCTGTAGCATGCAAATCAAACCAGCTATTAGCCTAACTGAAATAAAACCATGATATATCTAGGTATGGTGAAGGGTATGTGATGTGGGGCTATCTATCTATCTTTTAATTACAAAGGCCAAGGGAACTTTATCAGGATGCATAGTATCCTGAGTCCATTCAATAACTGGCCTTTAAAAATAAAAATCTGCCTGCCTCTATGGGATTTTAACATAGGGGGTTCCTTACTTATGCCCCATGTATTTTAAGGAATAACATTTATTAATTTACGATACCTTCATTCACAAAGAATATTGGTGTGTTTAAAGGTTTGATTTTTTCCTCATTTTTTAATTGAGGCATTAAGATCAATTTCCAACAGATGATTTATTGTATTCCTCTGGTTGTCTTAACTTATGCACAGTTGATGGTTTTATAAAGACACCCCTACACCAATAAATAGTTCATGTAGACTGTCACACAATGGTAAGTGGAACATTGGCCACAGCTTGTAACAACTTAGGGATGTGTACACAAGGATGTGTAACCTTGTGTAACTTTGTGTAACTTGGGAATTACACCAGAAAGGAACACGTTTCAGCTAATAAAAATCAATGACTGGAACTGTCAGTTTCAGAGCTATTATTACCACACTGATAGATTGATTTTGCTTTTTATTTGCAGCCTACGTTATGCACTGTGGAACGCTCTGCGGATGGACAGCTGTGGAATCCGCAAAGGTCAAGAAGGCTTTTGTTACGAGGGCTGGAGGTTCCAAAACATCCATGAAGCTGGGGTAATTTTCTCTTATTTTAAATTATTTCCAATTGTGGTGAGCATTATTGGTGGGCTTTTTATAAAGGGTAGGCCTCTATTGCACTAAAATTATTCAACCTTTATACAGTTAACATCAAACTGTGTAGCTATGAAAGCTACAAAATCACATTGTCATAGAAATGATAGAGGCGGAATTTCCACTAGGTTTTATGAAGATATTTTACAGATGGGCTGAACATACATCAAAAGTAAAAACAAAATGATTAACTCACCAACAATATTTGTTGTATGGTGTATACCAGGGATCACCAAATGGCAATACCACGCAAAACTGTCACGTCCGTAACGCCAACTAGGCTAAATATGGATGTGACAGTTTTGCGCAGAATTGCCCTGGACCTCTTCTATTCTGAGACAGGCGATTTTTAAAAGCGCCAATTGGAAGCACCTCTACTAGACAAAGCATATTGAGCAAGCATAGGGTATAGGCCTGTCAAACTCGATTCCTTTTAAGGATCCGGGTTATTCTGAGTCACTCACTAAACTGATCCGGGTTGAATGAGTCACTTGAGTCAGTATTGCTAAATCACAAAGAAATTCAGTCCTACGTTCAAGCAGTGCAGTGGGGTGCTTCATTTCGTTAAGTGCCTTCTCATGTTGGATGTGGATCCTCCATGATTTGGAACCAGGTTTTTGCAGTACTTGCATTTAGCCTTTAGAGTTTTGCTCTTCTGGTCAAAGTGCATCCACACATTGTTCATCTTTTTGGTGCTCATGTTCAGAAACGTTGATCTTATTGACAGAGAGGGTAGCCTATATTATAATAATTAATTATTTGTTGTTGTTTTGTTAACAATAGAAAAGTTTGCCTAGGTCTAATGCTACTCTGCTACACAATATTTATTACCACTGCTATATACTAATAGTAGGCTACTAGGAATCTATTCTAATAAGTATTATAGGCTGCTAATACTAGGCAACTAATATTATTATTAATCATAGCTATACTGTTAGGTAGCCTAATATAATATAATATAATATAATATAATATAATATAATATAATATAAAATAGCCTAATATAATAGCATCAAAACCTCCACCCACTCTCGGGAAAGAAAGCAGTTTGAGCCAGACTGTTTATTTATTGTCTTAACCTAGCCTAAGCAATTGACTTTCAATGTAGACATAGAAACAGGAACGTAGAAATGCCCAGCAGTGAATCAATTATTATTATTGTTATTATTATTACTACTACTACTACTACTACTACTACTATTATTCTCATTAGGCCTATTATTATTATCACCTTGACACGAGTAGAAATTAGGCTACTCGCTCCTCTAAAGATCCACTCATGACAACGTAGCCGGCTGATCCGACTGACTCAGGTAGGCTAGCCTACTCAAGCAACAGAGCTTGCAATGTTTCGGACTGTCTTCGCGACCTAATTGCATTTTAAAGTAGGCTATGCGTGCAGAACATATGTTATTTCAGAAGTGAAAGCATGGCTTTTGTTGTGGATTTGTTTTTCACCTTGACGAGGAGTTACTCTGCTCTAAAGATCCACTCACGACAACGTAGCCGGCTGATTCGGCTGACTCGCACTCATAACAACGTAACCAGCCTGCCCGGCTGATTCAACTGACCCGGGTAGATACTCAAGCAGCTCCATGAGCGTGCAGTTCGGACTGTCTGCACGACCTAATTGCATTTTAATTAGGGCTGGGCGATATATCGGTATTACGACTACGACCGATATATTTTTGAAAACGATATGTAGTAGAGACAATATCGTAATACCGGTATTATGTCAAATAATGGGCCATTTTATCAAAGCCACTTGCTCTTCTGTGTTCAGACCATTCAGATAGCCGCAGCTCTGCTCAACTGCGCCCCTTACGTGTGCACGTTCTCCCTCGCAGCACTACAAACTTTCAAACATGACGGACACTGAGTCAGATTTTGTTTACCTTGATCAGAGGTTGGTGCTGATGCACATCAACGGCTAGACCGAGAATTCTCGTTGTGAAATCAAAATTCCACTGGAGCTCCAAGCGGTTTTGTACACGCAGATTTAAGTTACAACACTGTTTAGCAGCTACAGCTCTTTGACTCACGGTAAAATGTCATTTTTGGTACATAGCCTAGCTAATTTAAATACACTGATGAATGCTTGCGTTTAGCGACAGTAGCAGATCTAAAGTCCTCAGGGAGACAACCTAAACGCTGATTTTATTAAGAGGATATGCACGCGACTCGCGAGCAGTTAGGGCATCATTTTTTATGATTCCTGAAACCCCATTCAATCGTGCATAGGGATTTTTCTTACGAACCGGAACATGCAAAAATGAACGCATACAAAACGAAGGTAGCGTCTATCACACTCTTGATGAGTGACTCAGTTACGTTGTTTAAGTAGCCTAATTGTTTAAAACTATTTTTGTTGTTGATAGCATCATGTCTAGGCCATCATAGTCTACATTTGCTTGTCATCTAGGCCCTATCAAACCCTTACAGGTAAAAAAAACTGCATTGTGTGACAAAACTGCAGTTTTTTTCAAAATAGCCTATTGCATTGTGCAGTACAATGTAGGCCTGCGTTGTCAGTCAGGGTCAACTTTTGGTCTTTTGTTATTTGCACAGCTTTATCAGAGCAACTGTAGCCTATGCCTATTGTAGGCCTATGTTATTGTTTACACTTTTTGCACAGCTCTGTTAGAGCAGTCTGAAATTAATATAATTAAAACTGTCTGTGTTGTCATAATTTTTGTGTTGAGTGAATATATGAAGCACTTCGCTCTTTCTGTTTGAAATATCAATATCGTATCGATATCGTATATTGCCAATCAGCCCAAAAATATCGGGATATCAGTTTTGGTCCATATCGCCCAGCCCTAATTTTAATATGCTACATCTATACACCAAATCTAATTATGTCTAGGCTACATGCAGAACATTGAATGTTATTTCAGAAGTGAAAGAATGGCTTTTGTTGTGGAATTGCTTTTCACCTCGAGGAGGAGCTAGTCTACTCGCTCTTGCAGATCCACTCATGTCAACGTAGCCGGCTGATTCGACTGACTCGTACTCAACGTAGCCTAGCGGCCGGCCGATCCGACTAACCCGGATTGCTACTCAGCCACTCCAATCTGAGTCCCATGGTCTGCGAGTCTGCAATGTTTCCGGCTCTGCGGGAAGTTGCTCACTCAGTCGCTTGAGTTGATTTGTGTTGTGGTTGCCTACGAAATTGTTACATTTTTGGCAACTACGATGGCTAGGGCTAAGAGGCTAGCTAGTGTTGCAAGAGGTTTGTGTGTGGCGCTGTTTATCGTTTTAGATTGAATTGTAGTAGGACTCAACTGATCCGAGTTAATGATACTAGAGACTCGCGACTCATGGGTTAATTTAAAGACACGGGTGAAAGATCCGAGTGAGTCACGACTCAAACACCTTTAATAGGGTAGGCTAGGCCCATTCAACAGTGAACTGAGACCACAGAAGATTTTACGATTTAAGAAGGCAATATGATTGATCCACCACAATCTAGTTAAGCCGACATGCATTCACTGCCCAACAACGTGATGTTCCTGGGTTTCCAGGATTTCGGGTCAACATAAAAAAAACTAAAAAAATTAAATTAAACTTGCTGATTAATGGATTAAACAGCCTTGTCTCAGCTCAAATTTTATTTTAAGTTCACGTTAAGATCTTTAAAATAGCCAAGGCTACTCAGTTTTTCTCCCCAATCACTCTTATCTTGCCTTATTTCTCCTCATTTCGAATGTTGCCTTTTAGGCTACTTATTTTATTTCACATTAAACATTAGGCCTAGGCCTACAATCTTCTTGAATTTCCCCTTGGGGATCAATAAAGTATCTATCTATCTATCTATCTATCTATCTATCTCTATCTATCTACAACTAGGCTCCATCCATCCATCCTAATATTATATATACACAGTGGCGATTCTAGACATTTTTAACAAGGGTGGCACTAGTGAGGCACTGATTCAAGGGTGGCATGAGGCAAAACATCCAGATAAACAGAAACAGGCTCAAGATGTGAAATTAGCACAAATACATTAGGGACACCAGATGCAAACACCATACTCATAAATTGAAGGACAAAAAAACACAAATACCTTACTCTCACATTCAATGTCTTTGTATTTGAATAAAATTTAATACAAACATATTAAAGTTAATTATCTAAGTTGTCTGTCACTGGGCTATGCTGTTCTAAAACAAATTCCATCATGGGGACATTAAAATATAATCAATTTTATTATATTACTGTAAATGAAGATATACAAAATATACTCATCCAAGACATTTCCCCCACTCTATGGCCATCTATTTTTGTAGCTGTTACAATAATTTGACCTTCTTTTTTGTCTATTTGTTTATTTTCTCAAGAAACTTGAGGTTGGTATGAAGTAGGGGTGTAAATATTAATCGATTCGTATCGATGCATCGATTATACAGCCGACGATACGATGCATCGATGCGTCTGCAAGAGTATTGATTAATGTGTTTATTTTGCCGCCTGTCTGTTTGCCTTACTTGCTATTTTCAGCATCCACTCCAACATACTCCTAAGCTGCAGGTGGCGCTAACTTCATATATTGTCTTCTACTTCACACTGCTTCACACACGTTACTTAAGTTTCAGTCTATCTATCACTCAGTTGAGTCTGACTTTCAAGAGCGATGGAGCCGTCGGAGCGAGCTGACAATGAAAGTGAAGTGTTACACACTCCAGTCGGCGCCAAGTCATGGGTGTGGAGGCATTTTGGCTTTAGAAAAACAGATGGAGCAGTGGTAAGAGATGTTGCCGTTTGCAAAGAGAAAGACTGTCAGTGTGAGATAAGATACTGCGGCAATACGTCGAATCTATCTGCACACCTAAAAAGGCGCCATGGTATTGATGGCGAGTGTAAAGAAAAAACACAGGCTTCCACGCCCGCCACATCATTGACAACGTTTTTTCCCCCAAAGTTGTCGAGCACTTCAAAAAGAGCAAAAAACATCACCAAAGGCATTGCGTTTTTCATATGCAAAGACATGAGGCCCTATTGCGTCGTAGAAAACGAAGGCTTTAGATACCTGCTCGAAATTCTTGAGCCGAGGTACAACATCCCCTCACGGCAACATTTCAGCGAGTCCTACATTCCGATTTTCTACACCAAAGTTCGTGATGAAGTTATTCAGGGTCTGATGAGTGCAGAGCGAGTAGCCATAACTTCAGATGGATGGACTTCGTGCACAATGGAGTCCTACATCACTGTAACGTGTCATTTCATTGACAACAAATGGCAAATGAAAAACCATGTTTTACAGACTCGCAGACCTCTCAAGTCTCACGCATTGAGCGTGAGACACACGCATTTCAATGACTTCACACGCTCACACGCCACACATGGCATTTCTCACTCCGAGAAATTATTAACTTGCCCGCAAAGAAATTTCTAAGGGCTATATTTTACAAACGTGTCACACAACGTTGCTGTCTGTGCGCTCATTCTGCTCAGAGAGCTGCTGTTCAGTTACTAACCTATCGGCCAATCAGAAAATAGGATTTCTCAACCAATCAGGAAATAGTTTTGTTTTGCTGTGGGTCTGCAACGTGGAGACTGCTGGTCTGCGGAATCGTGGAGTGAAATTAGGCCCGGTGCTTTGTCTGATAATTTGCTGCGATCAAGATACCGCGGACCGACAAAAAAAGAAAACAAACGTTTCTGCTATCGATGTCATTAAACATGGAGCCATACAATAAAGTGGTGGTATGAGCGTTCATTCAATGCAGGCGTCTGCGCGAGAGAAACTGAAACTAATCGATAACGTTGATATCAAAGCTCCGCTTCAACCTGTTGAATGCTATTTAATTGTTTAACAACACTTTGTTAGAACAACGTTGATTTGTGGAACTTCCATAGAAACAGAGCAGAGACTGTATAATACACTGTATAGCACTGAGTATTGTATAGTCAAATTTGAATATAACGTGGCCAAAAGCTTTTGTAGCCTTCTTTCTATCTGTTAAAGATCAACAGCTCAGTGATTTACGCCTATCTGCTCGCCAAAAAAGCTGGTATTGTGTTTCCTGAATCCTTACATTCAGGCATTCAAATTAAACTTCATTAAAAAACATGTATTTTTTTTCTCCATTTCCTACCAATGTATGATGCTTGCATGAGGGAAACATCTTAAAACAATAGCACCCATTTAATTGTTGCTGTTTTGAGAAGTATTTATTTTCTTATGCAAGCATCATGCAACCATGCAAAAGCAATGAAACTAATTATATCTTACATTTGTAAAGCAGTCCTCTGATGTGCATGTCACAAAACATTTAAGTGAAAGTGCATGTATAACAATATAGGCATAATAATGATTGTGATAATGATAATGACAATTTGATTTGGAGGGAGTGGGGTTGGGTACGTGTAGATGAGCCCTATGACCCCAAAGTCTGCCATGACTGGGCCTCAGGTCAAAGAAGTTTGAGAAAGGCTGGTTTACATAACCTGCATCAGATTGAGGTTTGCAGTGATGCGCCTGAAGGCACGGGTTGAGGACCCAGTCAGTTACGTCACAATATGCACATTTGTTTAAATTCATACCTGCGTAATCACCATGATCATGACTTTGAATCTTTAAAAAAAAATATTGACATACCTACCGACCAATTTTTTTATTTTTTTGCCTGTTACTGCAAACAAGAATATTTTTAAGGATGGCCTCATGACTGTGAAAATGGCTGACATTGAACCACAGTGCTTTAAATGGGAGCCCCCAGTATCAGTCATCAAGGCATCAAAATCTGCACTTACAACACACAACATCACTCATAAAAACACACACACACGGACAGAACCACCACTATTCAAGAGACCATTTTGGGGCTAAATGTGCTTTTTCTCATTTGGTTGTTTTCTGTTTGTTTAGAGCAGAATGAGCCACTGCTGTTCAAAGGGCCCATTTGGGTGAAATTATTATTATAATTTATGTTATTATTATTTATTATTATTTACTATAGGGTTCTAGAATAAATAAAACAGTGTGTTTGAAATACTGGAATTTGTGCTCTCTCATGAAGCTGGGTCGATGGGACATGGGGAGGGTGGGTCTGTTGATCGGGGGAAGGGGGCGTGGCGACACGAGTAGTTCAAGCAGACGTAGGACTTTCATGTAGGCCTACTTCGACCAGGGGGTAGGGGGCGTGGCACTGTGCCAATGCCACGCCCCCTCCCCCCTGAGAAACAAAGTCTCACTCCTTGCAAACTTCAAAACTTGAGAGCCCTGGACTCGTGTCTTGGGAGACACTCATTCAGGAGTTAATATCGGGCAGGTTCTGAGAAGTGCGTGTGAAGAATGGGGTATATTGGACAAGGCTCCGGCTCTCGTCACCGACAACGCTTCTAATATGATCAAAGCTGGTGTAGAGGCAGGGTTATCACCACATATAAAGTGCTTCGCGCACACACTGAATCTGACAACACAAGATGGCCTGAAGATTGCTGCCACAGAAAGGGCGTGTGAGAAGAATTGTGAGTTTTTTTCACCGCAGCGCAGATGGGAACACAGTTTTGAAGGAGAAGCAAACTTTGCTGGGGCTTCCACGCCACAAGCTCAAAGCAGACGTGAAAACCCGATGGAATAGTTCTTTCGAGATGTTGGAGCGATTTCTTGAACAACAAGCTGCGGTGATGGCGACACTTCTCGACAAGAAAGTCAGAAAAGGCGTGCACACACTCAGTGAAAGTGATCTCTTGGCTGCCGAACAAATGGTGAGTCTGCTAGCCCCGCTAAAGGCTGCTACCACTTTGATGTGCGAGGAGAAGCAACCCACTGTGTCCATCGTCGCACCTCTCCGAATGAAGTTGTTGACGCATTTCGAATATGCACCGGATGACTCCCCCTTAATCAAAGACATGAAACGACTCATGTCTGATGATCTTAGAGAGCGATATGTGGACGAAGAACCATTCTTACTTCGAGCAGCTGCTTTGGACCCCCGATTCAAAAAGCTTCCTTTCCTGGGTGATGAGAGAAGAAACCAAACCTTTGAAAATCTCGCTGAAGAAGCAGCACAGCTGAAGGAACAGAGGGTAGGTTGTTTCTCATCTTGGTTCATTTAGTGATGGTGTTTAATTGTATTTAATAGTAATACTGATGAACTTGTTGTTCCATTGAGTAGGCCTACTCTAGCTATTTACTAACTTTGCGTTTATGTGTTACAGAATGAGTCAGAGGCCCAGCCTGAGGAAACACCTCCTCACTCTCCTTGCCAGATTTCTATGGAGCTAAATGAGGTGTGTGGTGCAACCACTAAAGGTATGTATTCATACATTGTAGACATACTTGATATATATATATATATCACAATAACACACGACTAATCAAGTCTTATTTTTTTATTTCTGTGCCATTCTAGAATGCCCTCCTGTTTCCAAGAAATCAAAGGTATTGGAGGACCTTTTTGGCAACTCCTTCTGCACTGAGGACCCAAGTGTCAGAGACAAAACATCCAAAGAACTAGCCCATGATGAAGTTAGGAAGTACAGAGATGTTGCATATTTGAGCCTAGATGGTAAGGTGTTAGATTGGTGGAGAGCTCACCAGGCTGAGTTTACTCTCCTGGCAGATCTGGCCAAGACATACTTATGCATTCCTGGTACAAGTGTACCATCAGAACGTGTATTTAGTACAGCAGGGGACATTGTGCGTTCAGAGCGTAGTGTATTGTCTTCTGAGCATGTGGACCAGTTGATTTTCTTGAAGAAAAATCTGTCAAGGAGCACCACTGAGAGTATTGAAGTGTAGAGGTCAGGTTTGGTTGTTTTGCCATTAATGGGCTGTAGGCATATGTTCTAGACCAGCCATCACCAAATGGCGGACCGCGGTCCGAGTCCGGACCGTGACGTGATCCTATCCGGACCCAGACCATAATAGCCTAATTTAGATTGTCACGTAAGATTTCAAAGCTGCGCTAAATGTTTTGTTGGTTAGGATAACAGCATTTACTTCAGGAGCTTCAGGAACCATCATTTCGCTTGCTGCTACTCAGCCAGTGAAATCTGTGAATTCTGATAAAGTCGACTCAGTGAGTAAAGTAGCCTACTATGGAGAAGAGACTGAAAACGAGCGAGGAGAGGAGACGGGACGAGAAACAATTAGATCGATATCTAGACAGTTTTGCGCGGAATTGCCCTGGACCTCTTCTATATATTCTGAGACAGGCGCCAATTTGAAGCACCTCTACTAGACAAAGCATATATTTAGGCTAGGCCCATTCAACAGTGAACTGAGACCACCGAATATTTTACGATTTAAGAAGGCAATATGATTGATCCACCACAATCTAGTTAAGCCTACATGCATTCACTGCCCAACAACGTGGGTTTCCAGGATTTCGGGTCAACATAAAAAAACTAAAAAAATTAAATTGAACTTGCTGATTAATGGGTTCAAGGAACCAGCTGTGGAATATCCATCCTTGTCTCAGCTCAAATTTTATTTTAAGTTCACGTTAAGATCTTAAAAATAGCCAAGGCTACTCAGTTTTTCTCCCCCATTAGGCTACTCTTATCTTGCCTTATTTCTCCTCATTTCGAATGTTGCCTTTTAGGCTACTTATTTTATTTCACATTAAACATTAGGCCTAGGCCTACAATCTTCTATTTCTTGAATTTCCCCTTGGGGATCAATAAAGTATCTATCTATCTATCTATCTATCTATCTATCTACAACAAACAAAGTAAAGGCAAAAAAGGTGTTTCTTTGTTGAACAAATTGGGATGCAATGTGAGCCTTGAATTGGATGCCATGCAGGAATTTGCTAGGATCTCAAAACCGGATTATGAACATGCTTTGCCATAGAGAAACACACGATAGCGTTGGATTATAAACATGCTTTGCCACAAAAACAGACAAAAACGTGGAGTTAGTCCTGCTATATGAAGTTATTATTTTGCTGTCACTTCGTCTGTTTTATAACCCAGAAGGATATACTTGGTATCAAATGATAGCCCTGTGTCTCCTCTTTCATCTGATATGCTTGCCATATCTATGCGATCACGGGTTCGCGAGTAATTCAAACGAGAGTAATGGGTGCACAGGTGAACGCAGAGAAGTATAGACTGTAAATATGATGCAATTTGATTTAATTTCATGATTTTTTAAAAATGTCATACTTCATCGTAAAGACAAGTGCGTAGTCTCTTTGGAAAGCCCCGCTTCTTCTCTGTCATGCAATAAAGGTTTCATCTCGCTGCGATGAACAGTCACAGAGCAATGTAACAGAGAAGAAAGGGTGTGTTTTTTGACGCACTTTGCGTCAATCGGGTTCTAAGGGTTAATGTCATTTAGAAATAGGCAGCGCAACCTTTGCAAACTTTTACATCTGGAGAGAGCTCCTTGCTAACTAATTATGCTAGCTCAGGTCATGTATGTCATTCGTAATTAGTGCTAAAATCATTATTGAACATGATCCCTTCTATGAACTTGATAGTTTTTTATTTACATTTATTTTATTTAATGACAGACAACAATGAATTGCATCCACATATCCTTATGCATTATGTGCAACTATTATTCACTAGCCTAAAACCGTGAGACTGAAGGCTACAGTAATTACTCACGTATTTCTTAAAGTGACAAACTACTACTACTCAATTACACCTAGGCCTACACACCACATTAAAATTTGCCTAGGTGTAATAGTTTAAAAATAAATATTAAGTATTCAAATGACTAAATATGTTTAGCAATTAAGCAGATTAATACTAATTATGCAGATTAAAAAATACTATACATTAACTGTACACTTTATATGAATTCGAAGGTATATGAAATAGAAACATATGAAATAAGCCATAATTTTCTGTGTGTGTGGAAAGAGTCAAGCAGAATCTAGGATGCCCACTGGTGTGAATGATAACACTATATTCAATATTACTGATGATGTCAAGGTGGTCTGGGCCCCCAAATCAAATACATTTTTTAAGAATTATCGAAGAAGTATCGAAATCGCAATTCTTGATGTGGTATCGGTATCGAAACAATAATTTTGGTATCGTGGCAACTACACTAGTCTAATTTCTTAGGATATGCGCAAACAATACTTTGGGTTTTCGCACCGCCAGCAATGAATCAACATAATCAGTCGAAAGGAGAGGACAGCATATCATGGGGAAGTGTTGTTTTAATTGTCATTATGGATTTGATCTGGTGTTTTACAACCGCATAATGGGTGTGATGTAGGTCTTAATTTTCATGTAAGTGGTCTTAAAAAGGTCTTAAAAAAAGTCTTATTTGGGGTGGTCAAACCTGGGGAAACCCTGTAATGGAAAGAAGATACCGAAGGCTTTTTTGCCATATTGAGTCAGCTTTACTTTCTTGTCCATAACTTGTCTATAGACGGGTCAATATAGGGTTCAACGTCAAAAAAATTGATACAAAAGGTTTTTTTTATGGATTCTGGTACTGTTGGACATGCTAAATAACATACTAAAAATCTAGTAAAATCTGACCTTGGGAAAGGGGTCATTTTCAAAATGGCTGCCAAAATGGCTGTCAACAGGTTAGAATGGCTATATCTCAATTACTATTCAGCCTGAAATTGATATCAAATGATGGTCAAATTAAACAAGAATAGGATTTTAAATGTTAAAATTGAAAATGTTTCAATGCTCTACCTTTTTCAGCCATAAATTAAAATCAATGCGTTTTAATACAGAGCAAATGCAATACAGGATTATTAACCATCTCCATGGCATGGAGGAAGATAAGACATGTCTTAACTGGTGTTATATCTCATCTAGAGGTTATATGCTTTTAGAAAATATATGGTTTGGGGTGTTTAATCTGTTTTGCCTGGACAATATAGGCTAAAATGTATCCCCTTTACACTAGATTCGTCTATACAGAATAGAGGGCAATGCATTGTTCATGGCATGGAGGAAGATGGGACATGTCTTAACTGGTGTTATATCTCATCTGCAGGTTATATGCTTTCAGAAAATATATATTTTAGGGTGTTTAATTTGTTTTCCCTGGACTTAACATGCCAACATATATCCCCTTTACACTAGATTCGCCTATACAGAATAGAGGGCATTGTATTGTGCATTCATGGAGGAAGATGGGACATGTTTTAAATGGTGCTATATATTATCTACAGATTATATGCTTTCAGAAAATATATATTTTAGTGTGTTTAATTTCTTTTTCCTGGACTGTACATGCCAACATCCCCTTTACACTAGATTCGCCTATACAGTACATTATAGAGGGCTTTGTATTGTGCATTCATGGAGGAAGATGGGACATGTTTTAAATTGTGCTATATTTTATCTACAGATTATATGCTTTCAGAAAATATATATTTTAGAGTGTTTAATTTGTTTTTCCTGAACTGTACATGCCAACATATATCCCCTTTACACTAGATTCGCCTATACAGAATAGAGGGCATTGTATTGTGCATTCATGGAGGAAGATGGGACATATTTTAAATGGTGTTATATCCTATCTACAGATTATATGCTTTCAGAAAATATATATTTTAGGGTGTTTAATTTGTTTTCCCTGGACTTAACATGCCAACATATATCCCCTTTACACTAGATTCACCTATACATTATAGAGGGCATTGTATTGTGCATGCATGGAGGAATATAAGACATGTCTTAACTGGTGTTATATCTCATCTAGAGGTTATATGCTTTTAGAAAATATATGGTTTTGGGTGTTTAATCTGTTTTGCCTGGACAATATAGGCTAAAATGTATCCCCTTTACACTAGATTCGCCTATACAGAATAGAGGGCAATGCATTGTTCATGGCATGGAGGAAGATGGGACATGTTTTAAATGGTGCTATATCTTGTCTACAGATTATATGCTTTCAGAAAATATATATTTTAGGGTGTTCCATTTGTTTTCCCTGGACTGTATATGCCAAAATGTATCGGCTTTACACTATATTTGCCTATACAGAATAGAGTATGTATTATGCTTGGTGTGGAGGAAGATGGAAATGTTATTTTGTTGATTAATGTTATATTTCATGTACAGGGTATATGCTTTTACAATATGTAGAGTAGAGTTTGCGAGTAAGTGGCTGTTTTATGACTTTAATGAACCATGACCCATGTACTGTATAGGCATGCATTGTATATTTGTGTAGATCAATAATTGTTGGCATCTATCATTAGGGGGGAGCTATTTAAACTGAATCTTAAACTATATGCATAAGTAGATCAGAGATAAGTATTATATCATTATTCATCATCCCCTGACTCCTCTGAAAGGAACTTGTGTGGATTGTCACATTGTTCATTTTGACACGTTCCACAGGCAGCAGTGCAAGGTAATCCATATCTTCTACACGAACAGCGGAGTGTCTTGCAGAAATGCACACAATTAAGAACAGTTGACTGTCTCTGTACTTGGATCTAACATGAAAGAGTATTTGATTGAGGTTGATTCCATTCCATTCGGTAATCAGTATCTGAAAGCTAAACTGAGGGAGCGGTACGGGAATGACATATGTTTCACAGAAGGGAAAGGTTTTGAAGGCATGGTGACACTGAGAGAGAAAACATCATGCATCCTCAGGTCCTACTATAAAAAACATTAAAAAAGGTGGAGATGAAGAGTCATCAGTGACCTCTTAATCTGATAAAACATGAAAAACACTTTCCTAGGCTGAATAATGCGTCAGATATAGCCAAAATTAGCTTCCGGTGGCCATCTTGGACGCCATCTTGAAAATTCTAAGTCTTTGAAAATGATGATCTGATACTTTAGTGTGACATATATGATTCAGTGACCGCTAAATCTGATTAAACACGAAAAACACTTTCCTAGGCTGAAAAATGCTTCATAGCCTAAATTAGCTTCTGGTGGCCATCTTGGATGCCATCTTGAAAATGACAAGTCTTTGAAAATGATGAACTGATACTTTAGTCTGATGTATATGAATCAGTGACCTCTAAATCTGATTAAACACGAAAAACACTTTCCTAGGCTGAATAATGGTCAGATATAGCCAAAATTAGCTTCTGGTGGCCATCTTGGACGCCATCTTGAAAATGACCCCTTTACTGGGGTCAGATTTTACTAGATTTTTAATATGTTATTAAGTACATCTAAAGGTATCATAATCAGTTGAAAAACCTTTTGTATCAATTTTTTTGAGGTTAGGTGGTTTTTTTTTCATATATTGACCCGCCTACTAGGTTATGACACATTTTATTGTTCTTTGTCCTTTGGACAGTGCCTGGTGAGCTGTCACTTAAACCTCACTGATCACAGGAGAAATGTTCCTGTTGAAACCCACTATCAGAACTAAACAAGGCAACGCTGCATTTAGTTGTTATGCGTTCTGACTATGGAGCCAGCTCCCCGATGACAAAAAAAATTGCCCAAATTACTTTTTTGACATCAGGACTCTGAACTAAACTATTTTCAAACTTTTTTTTTTACACTGAATAGGCTTAGTCCAACCAAAACAAGGTTTTGCCTAGTGATAAACTGGATAGGGGTTAATCCTAGCCTGACAATACAGTTTACTCACTAGATGAGGTGAGGGAATTCAACAAACTTATTTAAGCTTGACAAATATATCAATACAATCTGTTTTTCAATTGGGCAACATATAGCAAATGTGAGTGGTAGCTATCACATCCCCCATTCTGTGTTTAAGTGATTAATAAGGTGTGTCTGATCTTTGTGCTGTATCAAAATTCCCACAGTTATGAAAGCAGACGGTCAAACAAATGTCTTACTTTGTATTTTTGAGTGGCTCACAAACTAACAATGTTCTATTTTCTGCTCTTCTCTCCCTCCTCCCTTTGGGTGGTTCCACCACCAGGATAAAAGACGCAGATTGACCAGCCCACGCTTTCATCCACCATTGTACACAGTATGGCACGCTTTGGCACAAGTTCAGTTTGTTTATGTTATTGTTTATTAGTTCATTTCTCCATGTTGTTTGATTTATAGATAGACTTAAATTGTCATTGTGCAGTTGGTCCGTACAATGCAATTTGCTTGTGCAGCTTTTAAAAATTATACTCACATACACACTCACACACACAAAAAAATAAAAAATAAGAATACACATTATAAAAAGAACATATCAAGGCATTAACATGCTTCCATTGCTTGAAGTCCATTTTAAAGTGCAACTGTGCAAGCTCCCATTGCTTAAAGTCCATTTTTAAAGTACAACTGTTTTGCTTTGTTTTATAAAATAAAAGTTTGAAATGCTATGGAGTGCCCTATTTTTTGACCCTCAAACTGATATCTCAATTGTAACTCCTACTTCTCAACAGTTTCTTATTGCAATGTCTCCTCATTTGCTCTATTATTTATCCTAAGGAGAAACAAGTTGTAAATGAGACTACACTCAAACATATAAGAGATCTCCCGTATTTCTCCTGCTTCTCAAACTAATATCTCTTATGTGACTCCATCTGCTCTATTATTTCTCCTAAGGAGAAACAAGTTGTAAGTGAGACTACACTCAAACATATAAGAGATCTCCTGTATTTCTCCTGCTTCTCAAACTAATATCTCTTATGTGACTCCTACTTGTCTTATTGCTATGTGTCTCATCTTTTGCTTGTTTTATTTCTCCTAAGGCAAAATTAGGAGAAATAATTGTGACAAAAGTAATACTTAAATGATCCTTAAAAGAGAATCACCATTTTGCCTCCTTAGCAACAGAAGGGATACAAATGAGAAGCAAAAGTTTCCTCTGGGATCAAAGCTGAATAAAACCGTGGGCTGCATGTTTACAGTAACGTTAGACTCGAAATAAGTTGATCGATATTTTACTCCTCGCAATATGTAGTTATAGAAAACATGATGTGAAATGACAGATTCTGTCAGAAATGTTTTTATTGCCATTCGTCAGGTTGTCACCTCGCTAGGCAGTTTTATCTGTAGTGAACTAGCTTGCTTACTTTGCTTGCCTGCTAACCTCTGACTAAATGGCACAAACATCATGTGCTTGGTCTAACATTTTCTAAGATGGCATGACGTGAAATAGACTAAGCTATTTTTACTCCTCAAGATGTAGTTATAAAAAAGTAATGAAGTGAAATCATATATTCTGATAGAAATGTCATTATTGCATTTCATCAGTAGTCACTAGGTGAAATGTAATCATGTGAAATGTAGTCTTTTTCTTGATGCCAGCCAAGCAATCAGATTTAGGGTAGCTAAACCCTTGTGTAAAGTGTGATAAAATTACTTTGCATTTCTCACCCAGAATGTGTAAATGTGAAAATAGTTTAGTCTACCTTTTCCTTGTGTGTGTGTGTGTGCGTGTGTGAGTACACATACAGTACACGCACACATCTGTAGTTTTGGGATTTTTTTGGTATTACATTTGTATGATTTTGCTATTGACTTTCTGGACCAGGAGCTGCTGAGTGACGAGGGGGAGGAGGAGGAGGAGAGTGGCCTGCCATCATCCTCAGTTTGGTAAGTGGCATGTATTTTATTGCATGTATTATACAATACTTCATATGTAAAATATGTCAACATATCTATTAATTCATTTTATTTGGTGGGTTTGGGGTTGATTAGTCACTCTCCCGTAGGTCCTGTGTCAGGGAGGAAGCGTAAACGCTTCTCTGACCCTTTTCCTTCGTATGGTGATAGGGACACAGAAGCACCAGTTCCGATAGCCTTTAGTCCGCGTCGTCCCTTAGGTGTAGATTTAGGTGGCGTACGTAGGGCAGTGCAAACTGCCACTAAAGCTCTGCGTGAAATAGACTTTTTTATGTTGTTTTTCACTCACGCTGTTGTGTCAGACATATGTGGCTTTACAAACCAGAGGGGGTGGGAGCTTGTGCTTAGTAGGCCGTCGTATGCAAATAGTGCAGGGACATGGGACGAAGTGACCCCAGAAGAGTTTCACAGGTTTCTGGGGCTGATCATTTACATGGGCTTCACTTCCCTCCCTAATATCCACCGCTACTGGGGAACCAAGTCTTTGCAGGGATCGTGGGCCAAATTGTTCATGTCGCGCAATCGTTTTAAGGCTCTGTTAGCTGCTCTGCATGTAGTAGATCCAGCTACAGAAAACAATCAATATCGTCTTACCAAACTGCGTTATTTGATGGACCACTTAAAAAATAAATGTTTGGAGTTATTCCAGCCAGGTCAGAACCTTAGCATAAATGAGCGCATGGTAAAATCTAAAGATCGTTCAGGATTTAAGCAGTATATGAAAGGGAAACCAGTTAGGTGGGGTTTCAAACTGTGGGTGATAGCAACATCAGATTCAGGCTATACTTTGGACTTTAATATTTACACAGGTGGTCGTGATGGTCGCGTCTTAGATTTAGCCTCAAAAGTTGTAGAGGAGCTAATACAGCCATTTAGAGATAGTGGTCACACCATTTGGTTTGATAACTTCTATACATCACCAACCCTTATGGTTAAACTTAGAACATGGGGCCTAAATGCATGCGGAACATGTAGGATAAACCGTAAAGAAATTCCGGACGACTTAAAATATATAAAAAAATGGGAGCGCAGGGCAAGTCGTGGGGGGCATGAGGTGGCGTAGAATAGAGGGTAATGTTTTAGCAGTACAGTGGAAGGACACTCGTGCAGTAACCTGCCTGTCCAATTTCCACAATGCGAATGATTCGACTGATGTATCTAGACTAGTGAAGAGCAATTCGGTTTGGGACAAAAAAGTTGTACGTCAGCCTATTGTGGTAAGTGATTACAACAAATACATGGGGGGCGTTGATAGGTCGGACCAAATTATAAGTACATATTGTGTACTCCAAAAAACACAGAAGTGGTGGAAAACACTTTTTCTCCACTTTGTGGACATTGCCGTCGTCAATAGATTCTTATTATTTCAAGACTGGCAGCGCAATGCAGAATTTGGTGTTGAGCCTAGGTTAGGAAGCTACAGCCAGATAGACTAGAGAAAATCTATCACGACAGCTGGCAGGCATTTCCGTCGACACAGTTTTTAAGCCTCGGCCTTCAGCTCCTCCAACTACTATTCCGTCGTCTTTCCATCAGGTACATGTTCCTGTACAGCAAGAGCCAAAGAAAAATGGCTGGCTATGTTATAAAAAACTTAAAAAGGAGCATAAAACTATAGTAGCTTGTATGGCCCCCGAGTGTAATGGTAAGCGACTTTGTTTTACTAGTAAAGGAAATTGCTTTCAAATTTGGCATTCTGCAGAAGGGGATGTGTTTCGTGATGAGCCATAGGTCTTCTGTAGGGGTGTGAATCTCTCATGTAAAAGACGATACGATTCGCATCTAGATACATGGGCACGATTCGATACAAGAAAAGATGCATGTTTATAAGAAACGATTCAGTACGATTCGATGCAATGCGATTCGATGCAATTCGATGCAGTTCAAGAATGGAAAGCATTCTGAAAGATTTTTTATAATTTGCTCAAGGTGCACATTCATTTTATATTATCAATTATCATGGTCATGGTTGTCAATTAGGCAACAAAATGTGTGAATATGATTATCTAAACTGAGGTTTGTTTCATATACTGTATTGAAATGAAAAAAGAATAGTCTACATTTCAGTCAAGCACAGCAGCCAAATACAACATAAAAATACATTTTTATAGACTTTACAGATTTTTCATGGAGCTGTAGCCTTGTTGAGGTAAGACAATACCGAAATAAAATAAAACAGTGCTTAAGACACTCTTGGCCTTTTCTCATATAGGCCTAGCCTACCCTACAAGAATAAAATAGGCCTACAAATCAATGAACTCTCTGGGCTTATTTTGTTCCAATAGTAGACCTAATGCAGAAACCTAAAATGCCACAAGTCTGAGTGAATATGAACAAAATCATTGGCTCATAATTTATGCATCGTTTTAGCAGCAAGGGCCAAATTATTATTTCCCTTCATCAAAGGTAAGGCTACTCTACAGACTATCGTTGCTGTTTAGGAATGCTATAAGTGCTTAATTTCGCGCTGGATTTCGAAAAACAAAAGCCGACCGAGTGCAAGTTGTCACATGGTTAAGTTGCTATAGATGTATGGGTAATGAGGTCATTTGACAACTTTGGGCAATGAATGTAACCAAAAACGAACTGCATTACCCACAATTCCGTGCCACGTATAGTTTCAAAACCGGAAGTGGGATGAACGCGCTGCTTTGAACGTAAATGAGTCTGAGCGAGCAGAAAAGGTTGTGCACCGATTCATAACAAGTAAATCGATATAACGACCGGTTCATTTCAGTTTTTTTCCGATACGGGGCTTCACGTATCGATGTAGCCATATCTTACACGTTAAAAACGGATACCGATACGTATCGGTTAATCTTTACACCCCTACTATCTATCTATCTATCTATTAAACCTGAATGATCAGTTTCCTTCAGTTCCTGACATTGACTTGTAAATCATGTTCTGATTCATGCAGGCTAAGGAATACCAAAACGCGTGAATGAAACGCCAGAAGGGAGTGAGGGAGGGAGCGCTTCCTCCCATGCCTGAGGAGAGGAGAGGAGAAAGGGCCATCAGCATCAGAGAACAAAGCTTTTTAATGGCATGTGCAAGCATGGAGCACAAAGCAGAACAGGCAATGCATACAAATCCTCATACAGTGCACACACACACATACACCATGCACAAATACACATACTCTTACACGACTGCATACAATCACACATACAACCCACACATACAGAAAGCTCACAGCTTCTTATTCACTGGGATTACATGTTCAAGCAGATGCAATACACACACGATACATAAACGATGGATAGCACATACACACACACACACACACACACACACATACACACACATTTTGTTCTTTCTCATTGTCTTCCACTCTCTCCCTCACCACTCGCCCGCCTCCGATCCCTCACCCCTGCCAGCTCCACTGCGATGCCAAATTAGCATTCCCATCCCCTCCACTTCTGCTCTGCACTGCTCTGCACTGCGCTGCGCGGCGCGGGACTTTGATGTTTTTTTGATGTTCTTTGTGCTGGCCACTCTGGCTGGGCTATGGCACCCCATCCAGGCAGACAAACCGTTAGAATAGTGATGAGGAGCTCATCATTTATATGATGCAGGATGTATTGGAACTAGTTTATCAGTTGGGGTGGGTGGGGGGTGGTATTTGGGGGGTTGTATTTGCAAAGCTTTGCAAGCCGTTTAGGTAGTTCACTAATTTAGGGAAGATAGCATAGACAATCACACCCTGTGGATATAAACAGACAGAAAGAGAAGACTGCCAGAAAGAATGCAATGCAGAGAGAGGTACGGACCCCCCACCCCCTCTCTCTCTGTCTGTGTGTGTGTGAGCGTTGTCTTTTATATTGAAAATTGAATGTTGAGTGAGGGTAGTTTTCAGCAAATCTGCTTCCTCAGAGTCCTTAAAGGAAGTATGATGCCATATGCCAACCAGAGAACATCAGATGTTCATAACATGTCGCAGAGCAGTACTTTGTAGATCACACAGCCAAACCACAATAAATCTGTTTATCATGAACATCTAGTGGTGGACCAATATGGCAGATACAAACCCTTATATACAGTTACATTGCAGGAGTCGGTAGCCTAATACTGACTGGAATGAATTACTGTCACAGAGTATAGAGTCCGAAGAATAAATCCAAGCTGTGGCTGCTTCAGAGAGCTGCTCCTCAGGCCACCTGCAACATGTATGGCCTCGGAGCAGCAGAGATCACTAGATGTGACCGGTAGATAAGACCGGTAAAGTGTGGGAGATTGGTACGATAATGTCTAAATATTGTTGAAGCAGGTTAAACCTAAGAAAAAAAGTATGAGAAGAATCTATTGTGATTATTCAAATGCCTTAGAGGTATAGGCCTATAGTTTCACTCTTAAGAGGGAAAATAAACCTCTCTCTCCACACTCATTTATTGTCATTACATAAGCCCAATCAAATCACGCATCCATTTGTCAAGGTTTCTTGAGTCGTTAAGAATGAATGAAAATCAAATCAACCAGATATTTGATTCTCTTATGCGAGGATAACACACAGCCATTCAGCCCGGGATGGACTTGAATCTTGGACTAGATCCAGACCAGAACCAGGGAACAGATCGAACAGAATCACCCAGACATGCCAAGCCAAACAGGCTCTGAGCCAGGAGAGTCTGGAAAGATGATTGGACAGTCTTTCAGCGGTTACCTCACTACATTAGCTCACATATAGTTATTCAGATGCTATATCTGAATATTTGGTGAGAGTCACTCTGCAAATTGCATTCATGTATTTGTGTGTTCTGATGTGTGTTGGTGCTTTGTGTGTGTGTGTGTGTGATTTTTTTTTTTTTTTTTTGGGGGGGGGTGAATCTGAGAGCTTTCTCTGCATGACAACATCTCTCTGCAGGTTACATTCGATGAAAGCCTGACACCTGCTGTTTTGTTATAATCATCCAATGACCCCCCGCAACCTCACACTCGCCAATAAGAATTGTATTATCTCCAGCTAACACGGTGCCCAGGGAGTGTATTGATCCAAACCAGGGAGACAAGAAAGGCAGGTACGCACTAGTTAATCCAACTCTTACTGTAGGTCTAATAGTTGGTTCCTGTATTTCAGGTTTGTACTCTCAAGTGCTCTTAAACTAAATATAACAATAAATCCAATCATGTCCACTGAAAGTTATACAAAATAACTTTCATTAGTTCAATTTTGTGTCTTTAAAAGGCAGAGCAATCTCACAGGTGGCCATAGAAATGGGCCTTGTTTAACATTTGAAGTGCAGAATGGTGAATTTTGCCTCTTAAGTCAGCTTTGTTAAGACTGTTTACACAGGTTTGGAAGTATGGAGAAAGAAAGAAAAAGAAAAAAGAAAGAAACTAAAGAAAGAGAATAAACAATACAAATACAAAATGATGTAAAAAGAAACAAACAATCTCTTTACTGTAATGGGCCATGACTGTTGTGAATCCCATCATATGATGAGTTTTCTTACTCTGACAAAAGTGGGGTAAAGGACATTATCCTGCCGCATGACTTAATTCATCCTGGACCCTGTTGTGTCAAACAAACACAGGAGGCCCGAGCTGCAGTGAGTAATATCAAGTGTCATCAGAACCGGGCAGGAACGAGACAGAAACATCCCCGCTTATTTCCCTGCTCTCATGTTTGCTTGTGAAAATAAACCCAGACCACCATAAAGACGATGAAATGCTGCTCAGATGATAACGAGATTAGTAATGTGCCTGGCATTTGCGTCTCGCATGGATGTGTGTGTGTGTGTGTGTGTGTGTGTGTGTGTGAGAGAGAGAAAAGATAGATCAGCGAATATGCCCTAGCTTCTGGTGATAGGGAGAGGGAGTCGGTGATAGAGTGGTGAGGATTAAGGGTTGGGGGTGACTGTGAATCTGGTAGAGCAGAGGAGGAGAGAGGAGAGGAGAGGGTATGTGAGGCAGAAAGCCATGGCTCTCATAATTACCATGCTAAATCCGGTCCGTGTTGCGCCCTCATAGCGTAGGCTATATATCAAAGCCATAGCCACAGAGCAGAGGCGAGGAGGAGTGTGGAGGATGGAGAGTGAGTCATCTCGGTGATCTTTTACAGAATGGTTGTGTCTGTGTGTGTGTGTGTGTGTGTGTGTGTGTGTGTGTGTGTGTGTGTGCATGTGGTTGTGTGTGTGTGTGTGTGTGTGTGTGTGCGTGTGTGTGCGTGTGTGTGTGTGTGTGCATGTGGTTGTGTGTGCGTGTGCCCGCATGAGTGGGCGTGGAAGTAATGGAAACAAGAAACACTTATATGTTTACGTCTGGCCTTTAACCTCTAAATTGTTACATGCAGGCTTGGAATTTCACCATTTTAGGGGCAAGGCCACTTAGCCTTCAGTCAGGGGCGTAACTATCGGTAAGCAGGGTACGCGGTTGCTTACGGGCCCGGACCAATCAGGGGCCCGCATCACACTGGAAATACATGATTGACGGCCGGGCCCCCTATCGCAATAATCGTCACTCGTGACCGGGCCTTTCACTGTAAAACGGACATTGTTCAGAGCTTAACACAGCCCAGCATAGTCCATGTTAAGATTATCTTTGTTGGACCAAACCAGGTAATAAATAAACTTGTTTGAGTTTAGGAGCAATGCACCTTGTCTAAAGTTATTCATTAGCCTTTAGGTTAATAGACTAATGATGTCTGCCTATTCACCTATTGCCCATGTTAATGGTTTAAAGTTCACATATTCTCCATCAAATAGACTCGTTATACATTTTCGCGTGCAAAAATGCAACATACGGTTAGCTGTCTAATATTGTACACCAGTGGCGTAACGAGCCAACACCGGGCCCATATGCAAGATTATCAAGGCGGGCCCCCCTTCTACAGCACGTGATAACGCAATGTCCACGAGTAGGCTACCATGAATAGGACAGGATATGATCCTTGAGACACAGCATATAAGAGATGAGATGAATGACAAAATCAGGAGTACGTGCACCACAAAAACAAAAATACTGGTGAAGGCGCACAACACATGAAAAAACACTGCTGGTGACGGCGCACTATACAGTAGCCTAACACATGAAAAAACACTGCTGGTTAGGCTACTATATGAAATTGCATTAATGAGTCATTAGCCTATGTTATGCTAAATCGTTAATTTAGCCACAAACATAGCACTAGTGCATAATAGAACTGCCCGTCTGCCCTCTTTGACTGAGCTGCCCCCCTTACCAAAAAAAAATATATATATATCGTAATTTTGATATTCTTAGAAAGCGAAAGTAGGCTATGTGTGAGCGCAGATAGGTGCGTCCGATGTATCAGCTGGAATAGTGATGTGAGTCGCGGAGCAGAGGTGATGGATGTCACAGGTGAGCTACATGAAACTTTGAGAATTCAAATTCAAATTATGTTAGGAAAAAACGGTGAGTATCCTAGTGTAGCAAGAAGCATATTTTTTCAATGTCATTAACGTGAACAATATTAGACAGCTAAACGTATGTGTATAACGAGTCTATTTGATGGAGAATACGTGAACTTTAAACCATTAAGATGGGCAATAGGTGAATAGGCAGACATCATTAGTCTATTAACCTAAAGGCTAATGAATAACTTTAGACAAGGTGCATTGCTCCTAAACTCAAACAAGTTTATTTATTACCTGGTTTGGTCCAACAAAGATAATCTTAACATGGACTATGCTGGGCTGTGTTAAGCTCTGAACAATGTCCGTTTTACAGTGAGTGACGATTATTGCGATAGGGGGCCCGGCCGTCAATCATGTATTTCCAGTGTGATGCGGGCCCCTGATTGGTCCGGGCCCGTAAGCAACCGCGTACCCTGCTTACCGATAGTTACGCCCCTGACTGAAGGCTAAGTGGCCTTGCCCCTAAAATGGTGAAATTCCAAGCCTGCATGTAACAATTTAGAGGTTAAAGGCCAGACGTAAACATATAAGTGTTTCTTGTTTCCATTACTTCCACGCCCACTCATGCGGGCACACACACACACAACCACATGCACACACACACACACACGCACACACACACACACACACACAACCACATGCACACACACACACACACACACACACACACACACACACAGACACAACCATTCTGTAAAAGATCACTGAGATGACTCACTCTCCATCCTCCACACTCCTCCTCCTTGCCTCTGCTCTGTGGCTATGGCTTTGATATATAGCCTACGCTATGAGGGCATTGAAATGACATTGAAAAAATATGCTTCTTGCTACACTAGGATACTCACCGTTTTTTCCTAACATAATTTGAATTTGAATTCTCAAAGTTTCATGTAGCTCACCTGTGACATCCATCACCTCTGCTCGGCGACTCACATCACTATTCCAGCTGATACATCGGACGCACCTATCTGCGCTCACACATAGCCTACTTTCGCTTTCTAAGAATATCAAAATTACGATATATATATATTTTTTTTTTTGGTAAGGGGGGCAGCTCAGTCAAAGAGGGCAGACGGGCAGTTCTATTATGCACTAGTGCTATGTTTGTGGCTAAATTAACGATTTAGCATAACATAGGCTAATGACTCATTAATGCAATTTCATATAGTAGCCTAACCAGCGGTGTTTTTTCATGTGTTAGGCTACTGTATAGTGCGCCGTCACCAGCAGTGTTTTTTCATGTGTTGTGCGCCTTCACCAGTATTTTTGTTTTTGTGGTGCACGTACTCCTGATTTTGTCATTCATCTCATCTCTTATATGCTGTGTCTCAAGGATCATATCCTGTCCTATTCATGGTAGCCTACTCGTGGACATTGCGTTATCACGTGCTGTAGAAGGGGGGCCCGCCTTGATAATCCTGCATATGGGCCCGGTGTTGGCTCGTTACGCCACTGCCTTCAGTTGGGCATATTTGGTGGGGGCACAAAGGCCACATGTCAGGGCACCAAGGCCAAAGTTAACTTTACAGCTATAAAAATGATCAAAGTTGTATTTAGCCTATTCACAGCAGTAGACCTGGGCCCACTTTCCCGATAACGACGGAGACACGCTCTTACGAGGGTTTTCTACGATTCATCTTACGAACGTTCGTTTGGTTTTTCAGACTGTTTCCCGAACATGCTCGTAGCGTGAACGTGCGTGCACTGCTCTTAAGATGCTCTTAAGGGGAGCTGTCCACGTTAATAGTTCTGAAATATCCTCTGATTTGACGGTGATGTCAGGTGACTGCACGTCACAGCTAGCCTATAGGTCTACCATTTAAACTTCAGATCTACACATTAATTCACATCAATACGAAAATATAAACACTTTGACATCTGCATGTAAGCATCCCAAGTAGGTTATATACCACACAGAGACATAAATAATTGTAATTATTTTAAGATTAGATTGTTGCACCATGCAATATTTTTTTGCGGTGTCACTTAAGAACACGTTTGAAGATAAGAAAGAAGTCAAGTAAGAAAGAGAGGAAATGTGTAGGCTTAGATTTTGATGCAGTAGGCTACAGACTACACCACATGTTGCTTTCTCTGCTTTTTACCTCATAGGCCTAATAAAATATTCACTTAGCAAAGATAATGTCAAACTATTCTGGCAACGTCTCGTTTCATAACTTAATTGCATTTTTGTCCGCGTTTCATCACATTATTATGACCATTAAATGTAAGCTATTTTGCACGCTAAAATCTGATTCATCACAGGTAAACACAATAAAGAATGGGAACGTAAATTGGATTATGTATTCTAAGTTGTAATTCCTCTGTATGTCCTGTTGGTGACCTCAGTGAGAAGTACTGTTAAGACGCTCTTAGCCGGTAACAGGTACTCTGGAGCACTCGTAGATCTACGAGTGTTTTCACGACGCTCTTAAGCTACGATGGTTTCGGGAAACAGTCGGCAAATCTTAACACGTTCGTAAGAGGGACTGACGCTCTTAGACTTAAGATGCTTTCGGGGAACTGGGCCCTGCATCACTGTATGAAACATTACAAAAACATGACATATTACATAGAACTGTAAATCATCTGATCATCTAATATTTACAGATATCTAGGCTATATTTAATATATATATATTATATTTGGCCTTTTATGAAATCATGTATTGAACAATTTAAGCACAGCTCAGCTTTAAGAAACTCAAATAGCCTAGATGCTTGCTATAGCATTTTTTGATCATTAAGGCTCCTTTCACAAACTCTTAGTCAGCTGTATATCCTCTGATTCAAGGCCGTAGTCATGATGTCAACATTGGGGGGGACCAAATCTGTGAAAGCAAACAGAAGCCCCCCCCCTCCCCCGGTGAGTTTTGTGAAAAGAGAAGGGTGGAGAAGCAACTTCACTGGTCTATCCCTGGACCCGTGACTCCATTTGTGTTCAAAATGTATACTTTAAAAGAAATGACAAACTAGAGTATCTTTTGATAACCTCTATATTACACAGAATGTGGTTCTTTGACTTATTACTTACACCTAAAGATTTTTCTAAACTAAGGCTTAGACTCATAGGTTTGGAGCCTAATAAGATTTTGTCTTTTAATTTAGATTTTATTAAGCTAGCGGCTAATCACACAATTTTAACGTAGTTTGAAAGGGACAGGATTCAGGAATAGGCTACTAAGACAGGCCCCTCTTCTGTCTGACTCACCTCATGTTACCCCTGTATGCATTATAGAATGGCTTCTGACAGAAATTACGTTTTGTGGCAACATGTAGAAACACTAGGCCTACTACAGCCTTTAATTGGTGAATGGAGGTGCAAATTCCTTTCTTTGGTTATTGTCCGCGATTCACATTAGGCGATCACGTATTGTAAACGTCGCCACATTTAATCACGTTTTGCCTGCATGGATGCGCGATTGAGTGCGCATCTAAATAATATGCAACAATCATTTCTAAGAGGCCTATACACTGTAATTTCTGGCATTACTACTAGCATATGAATGCATTAAAGACGTGAAAGAAATGACACAGGCTTGCACAAATTCATCATTTAAAATTAAACGTTTCACTTTCGCTATCATTGCGAGAATAGGCTACAATATGGAAAATGTTCCCTTTCAGTCTGATCGGCTCCAAACATGTATGGGATTTCCTTAGCCTGTGCTACACCTTTCCAAGAAGTTTTGTGAAAATTGTTCCGGTAGCTTTTGCGATATTGTTGACAGCCCTACCTCACCGCAGTAGGGTGCAGTAAATGGAAGCTTTTGATAGTGCACGCCACTAACGAAAAACGGAAAATCACCAGGACAAACCACTCAGGGGTGTAGGCTACTCTGGAACCATAGGTCACTAATTTGTGCGTTATTTAGGCCCTACGTTTGATTACATTTCAGATACGTGTTGGTTTCCTGTAGGCCTAGTATAGCGCTTTATTCTTTCTTTATTTTTCTATGTCCGAATATTGGGGGGGACATTTTGGTCATATTTGAATATTGGGGGGGGACACGTCCCCCTCAATGTCTATGGTGACTACGGCCCTGCTCTGATTTTAATATCTACCTATATCTAGGCAATATTTGTAACATTTATTTTGTATTTGGCCTGTTATGAAATCATGTAGAACGATTTAAACAGATTTTGAAACCTAAAGACCAAAGTTGGAGACATGAATGTAGACCTTGCTGCAAATTGCATTTTTAATTTAACCAGAATACGCTGGAAAGGCTTACTGTACAGAGGATTGCTTTACACCTTTGTGTTCGGTAAGGTCTGCTGTTTATTCTGATATATAGTTTGTCATGTGTTGAACGAAGGGTTCGTGAAGTATTCCACCGAGATGGTAGGTAGATGGGCGTAGAACCTTATGTAGACGTATGTTTAGGCCTACGTTTCTCGCGAACCGTTCACCACAGCAATTAGCCACTAACATCGTTTAAAAGCTGAGAAAAAGCTCTTTCATGTGATGTGATACATTTATCTGTGTGATGAGTAGGCTACTTAGCGATCGCGAGTATTTCAACAGAGAAGAATGGGTAAATTTGGACGCACTTTCTTTCTTGCCATGCGCTGTCATTTTCTCCACTGCTTAAGACTGAATTAATTTGCGCTGTGATGCTATTAAACGGTTGCAAAGTAGACTATTGAAAGAAGGGGGCACCAAGGCCACAGTGGCCTGTTAACCTTTGATTTTCAAAGGGGCATCACGGCCAACGCTATGCAAGGGGCAACGACGGCCATGGCCGTCGTGGCCGCCGTGAAATTCCTACCCTGGTTACATGTCTTGAACTTTCCTGATTCAAACATACATCCATGCACACACATGTGCATATGGACCAACATGTGTAGTGGAGCAGAGAGCAAAAGCAAAAGAGAGAGAAAATAAATATGGAATTGTCATGCAAAAACAATCCAATACAAACCTGCTAATGGCAAATTAAATTAGCCTGTCAGCTGAAAAGCAAAATGCACAATACATGACTAGTGTGTGCCCAAGTGATGCGCACAAGTGCCTGACATAATTCACATAGAACTCATAAAAACATATCTGGTGCAAAGTAATAAACACAACATAACACATCAGATTTAAATTTCAGATGAGATTCATACTTCAGTGAAAATGCAGAGCCTGACATGGTAGCCCACACAGAAAACACAAAGCCTGTAGTAGCCATTGTCCATTTGCTCTGTAATAATACTCTCATGTCCTACACCCCTCTTGTTCATAATATTACACGCTGCTAATGATTATTTCCTGCTATTTGCCAACTGTGTCCTGTTTTATATGCGTTCTGGGCAGGCTCTGCCCATACGAGCGCTAATGACATCAGCTCTGCATCAAACGTAATGTGACAGCTTTGAACCCCAAATTAAATAAAGAGAAAGCAATGTCATCATTCCTCATATGCACAAAACTCTGCCGGGCTGAGCTGAGTGTCAGGGACATTGGTAAATCTCATCATAGAACAATAGCATGCAGATTAATGCATACATTTTAGACACATACACTTACACTGAATGTGTGTGTGTGTGTGTGTGTCTGTGTGTGTGTGTGTGTGTGTGTGTCCGCATGCGTGTGCGTATGTGTGTGTGTGTGTAAGTGTGAGTGTGCGTGCCCTTCATATGTGTACAGTGTGTACAATGATATTTTTAACTGTACTAGGTTCAAAAGAGTGTATCAAAAAGAAATTAAATATTAGTTATGTGCCTAAACATTTCTAGTTTTAGATAAGAACACATTAAACTGATGCATTTTAATTAAAAATGCCTCCATTCTAGTGGACTTATCTGTACCAGTGAGTCTTGTCTAAAATCAAGACACAGGAAATTAATTTTCTTATAGCAACTTTTAAATGTTACGAAAAGCAGTCACGAAAAGGCCAGCACATTCCCATGGACAGATAACTTGTTTCCATCTTTGGAGCATTAATTGCTTTTCTTTGCCCTGAGAGTGGCATTTGAATCTTTTTTTTTCAATAATTGGAAAACTTTTCTCATCATAATTGGTATTCATCTATATAAACAACTTGAGGGTTTGGTGTAAAACCTTTATCCACCACTCCCCATCCCCCACCCTGTAATCTGAGGACACTACTCCATCTCTTGTGAGACAGGAAGACCTCTTCTGAATTCTTTGCTCAAAGGTTTTCCTGTATGGATGTAGCAGATACGATATATAATGATCAATCGTTGCCTATTAAAGGAGAAATCTAGCGAGTTTTCACATTGATCTCCATTTCTCATGGTCACGGAGTACCGTTGGTATGAAAACAAATGGGTTACACTTTACTTGACAGTATCGACATAAGAGTGACATGACACTTTCATGAACATGTCATAAACAAGTCATAACATTTTATGACATAACGTTTCTGTCATCATTGGTTTTTGTTAGGGTTAGAGGTTAGGATTAGGTTTAGGGTTCATACGTCATGACAATGTCATGTGTTTATGACAGTGTCATGTCACTCTTATGTCGATACTGTCAAGTAAAGTGTTACTAAAAAATCTAAAACAATCTGTTTTATCTAGCTCGATTTGCTACAGCCAGCAGTTAATGCAGCCAGGCAGCTACAGCGCTACACTCTGGGGCCATGTAAATGGGAGCTCACGGACATGCCCCCAGAGTTTAGCAATGTAGCTGCCTTCATGGTGGTCCATCATCCTGCCCCACTCACCCCCCCCCCCCCCCCCCCCAACAAATATCCAAGCTGAGCTCAAAATTTGAGAACCCTGGTTTGTGTCTGTGTAAGAGTGAGTATCTACTGTATATGTTAAAGGAGGGTATCATCACATCTAATGCAGAAAAGGTGATTTGAAAAGTGTAAATCATAAAACATTTTTGTGAAGCAAATGTTTTGATGTGTCAGCTCATATCTCATATCTTCAGTCTCGCCCAGGACTAACTGATATATATTCCTCCCTTCCTAGTTTCGAGAGCACTAACTAAACTGCTTAGGTAACACGTTTAGGGTGATGAAATAGAAATTACGTAGAGTCTTTTGTATGGTGACACAATGGGTTGAAGAACGTTGTGAAATATGCCTGTGTAAAAATGGGCGTGATTTCAGATTACAGATTTGATTAATCTGTGATAATCTTCATGAGTCCAGGAATGTTTCATGCCCATTAATGTTAAAGTCTTGAGCAAGAGGTCTTCTTGATAGACATTAATCTGTTACAGTGGTTAGTTTCTACAATTAAAGGGAGAGTTGAATCATGTGTATGTGTGCCCAATTAATCGCTTCGGCAAAGAGAAATTATACATGGCAGACCCATCCACTCCCTGATCTTCAGATTTCACATGAACCATTGGCCAGTATCCCTCTCTTAGGCGCACACGCACACACACACACGCACACACACACACACACACACACAAACATACACAGACACACGCACACACACACAGACACAGCACACACACACACACAAACATACACACACATACTCTCAGCTGCCAAGACTAGTGGTGCCTAAGCTGGCAGGGGATTTCCCGAAGACACTTTCCCACATTGTGCACTTCTATGGAATTTATATTCATAGCTTACAGCTACAGAAAGACAGGGAGGAAGGAGAGAGAGAGAGAGAAAGAGGTGTATATGTGTATGGATTTGTGTGTGGATGTATTGGACAGAGACAGTGAAAGAGGGAGACAGAGGGGAGTGAATAAGGGAAAGTGGCAGATTGCCTGTTGGTATGGGTGTGCATGACTGAGATTTTGAAACATTCCGAGAAAAAGAGAGGGGGGGGGGTATATAGGAGTAAGCATATATAAAGTGAGAGAATGTGTGTGTAATGCATGTGTGGGTGTGTGTGATAGAGATTGTGAAAGAGGGAAAGAGAGTGGGGATGTCAGGGAGGGAGAAAGGCTATATAGAGAGAGATCTGTGCATCTAGAGAAAGAGAGATCTGTTTCTTTCTTTCCATTTGACAAAAATACCCTATTATGAATATCAAAATATATCGTATATACCTTCATGTTTTCATTTTAATGTTTTGATTTTAGTCTGAGATGTTTTTTGAATCAAATATTGCAGTTCTTTTATAATTATTGTTTAGACATTTGATCCCAACCAAACCTAACATGACAGTATTTCAAAGAGAAAAAAAGAGAAATAGAAATAGAAAATAGAGAAAAAGACAGCAATGGATTGGACACGACTGGAGAGAATCTGGGGGGGGATCAAAAGAGAGTGACTGGAGGGGGAGGTGGAAAGGATGGGAGAGAAGAGAGAAGATTGACTGATGAGACTCTAAGGAACAGCCAGAGGCTCTTCTTTCTGCTGCTGACTGAATATGGAGATTTTAGAAGACAACGCATGAAAAGGAGAAGCCTAATGAGGAAGACGAGACTCAACTCAGAAGAGATCCTCGATCCAAATCCAGACCCAGCTACTAAAACCTTGTCGGTCAACAATCACCTGACCAGTATGTAGACTGGTGATTGATGTCTTCTGTATTTCTTATGATAACACAACAGTAAGAGCAGATCCCTGATGTATAAATAATGCATTGTGTTGAACACAATGACACAGGGTCTTGCTCAGAACTGAATGTGCTCTCAGCTGGTTTGGGGGAAGCAGGTAAACATACAGCTTATTGCCACCCTTGGTAAAGATAAGTAAAAAAAGGGATAAAATATCATCTTTTTTTATCTTAGTTTCACAATGAAACCAATGAGGGAAAATTCAACCTTGATGGGAAGCACATTTATTCTAAGAAGGAAATCCTTATGAAGTAATAAATGTTTTAACAAAAATGCATGTGCGACAATTATCGGCATCCCTTATAAATATTATAAACAGAATGTAACTGAAACTTTTAGAGTGATCAGAGTGCTTATGTAATTTCAAGTTTAGTTACAACATGGGAAAGACAAGAGAATAAACAATTCAAATAAGGGGAAATTTGATCTCAGGAAGTCAGGGAATGGGTATAAAAACCAGATACTAAAAAAAAAAAAAATCAGGAGTGACCTCAATGCTAACAGGCACTCAAGGGAAAGCATTTCTTGTCAATGAACTGTAAATGTAAATGGCAGGGGTTGCTAAATACTACTGGGACTTTGACTGGAATTGTGTTCTAAATAAAAAGAAACATTGAGGTTTTTTACCAACAATCATTCAAGGTGGATTTGACGTATGCTGTGGGAGGATGCTGGAGGAAAACATGGCTAAGTATATCTACTGTATGTTAGAGGGTGGTGCAGGGTATCATGAAATATCTGGGCATTTTAAATTAAAACATAAACTATGACACTTAAAAGTGGCTCACGATTAGATCATCCAGTCAGTGATACAAAACGTATGTCGATCAACACAAAAATGGTTTACTTAACACAAAATCAAGTTTTTGCCATATCTCCCTGATCTGAAACCCATAGAAAAGCCATTGGAGTGACCAATCCAGAGATATTCTGTTGAGGACATTTCCCAAATCCCCTGCTTTGTATTTTCCAACTTTATGAGATGTTATAGGAGAAGACTAAATACTCTTTTAGCAAGGGAAGGCTCTACAAAGCATTAAATAGGGATGCCAATAATTGTGCCATGTGTGTGTTTTTAGTATTTATTTATTCATAAGTAATTTCTTCTTCCCATAATGCTTTTTTTCTTACTTTCAAGGTTGGATTTTTGTAAATAAAACAGCAAAATATGGATTTCTATACCTTTTAAATAATGTTATATCTACCAGGAGGCTTACAAGGAGACTTTGTGCACATTCCAGGTGCTGAACAAAAAATTTACGTTTTTGTGAAAAAAGTTCGCACAGTCCTTGGTAGGCTATTGTTTTTGAGTTTATTTTCTCATTTGGAAGATAGTGTTTCGACTTTGCGGTCTTCTTCAGATTCACTTGATTCTCTACCAGCTTATCTTCATGATATGTGAAGAACTTTAGCTGGTAGGTTGGTTAGTTCTCTTAATAAATGTGCTATATGCATTTTTATATCCTATAATGATGCACATCTTGAATGCATTCCAGTAAACCAGGACGTTAGATATGTCAGTCAGTCAGACCATTGCTGCATGAAGATGGCCATTTTTAATCATACAGCGCCCTCTACTGGTTGAAGGCAGATGTGAAGAGATCGTTTTCAATCATAGATATACAGTCTATGTTTTCAATTAATGGAGTTTACATTTATCTGTAAAGGAAATTTCACTCTATGAATGAAAAATGCTATGCTGCACTTTTAAAAAAATCATTTTTTTGTATTTTCAGGTATATTGTCAAAGGAAGTCTGTGATTCTGACAAACAGATAGAGCCCTCCTATCCATGCCCCTGAAGAGACATACTGATTAACTGGATGTTTTATGGGTTAGTGAGCCACTGTGGGTTTTTACTTTATTTATGTTTACAGGATGGTATGGGCCTATGAGGTTATTGTGTACATACACCTGTAGACAGCAATAGGACCATGTGGAGCTGTGTGCTAAATGTGGGTGTGTTGGATTGGAATTTCAGACTGCACCTTGTTCTACTCTTGCAAAGGCTCTGTTCTTTGTTTCAATTGTTGTTGTGGTGAAATGTTTACATTTATATTAGGACTACAAGTACAAGCATTTCCTTGCAAGACCATGAAATTTTTTTTCTTTCCAAGGCGGTATCAGGTATGGATTACTTAACAGGCCTATAAGCCCCAGGGGGCCCTGAAGCCAAAGCCTCTGCATGAAGTTGCTACTATGTTCTTCATTCCTGGTATTTCAGTGAGACTCCTCAGTCAATTAACACAGGTTATGTGTGATATGTCTTAGGAGGGTCCCTCAATCATAAGTCGTTATGTTATTCACCCTTGATATATGAATGGGGTCCATTAGTCATGTGTTCATGTGTGTGCCCAGGGCCCAAGTGGCTCATAATAGGCAGTATAACTAAATGTACCTTAATTGACTTTCATTCTCTCTTACCTCCATTTAAATAATGCATGTTACACTACAACTCTCAACCAAAATTCATCCAGGCTAATTGTTTCTGCTAAATACCCCCCTTCCCTCCCCATGGGCAAAATTAAGTGTTGAGTAGAGAATGCCCATGGTGCATGTGTGTTTATGTACTGTAAACATTACAATTACATACAAAAGGAATGGGCCTAGAGTGGCTAAAACAGTCACTACACAGTTATTATGAGGAAATGGTTGATTTTAGTTGAGTGCAAAAATAACATTATTTTCCTTCATATGTGTGCCTGTGCTTTTATTGCAATAATACATCTGCATCCTTGCCATACATCTTTAATGGTGATAAAGTACTCCGGTTAAAACACTTGTTACCAAAAAAAGAAGAAATAAAAAGATCATAATTAAGAACATGAGGTCATTAGGCAGGCAAAAACATGGACAAAAATACTCACAGTGTACACATACACACACCACACACACACTGATTAAATCTTCCAACACTTCAAAACTGCATACACACATGCATACACATACATACATACACACACACACACACACACACACACATACTGTATACACACACAAACACACACACCAAACCTGAACAGTCATCCACAGTACATGAGTACAAGATCGAAATCCAGTGCAGAACTAATTCACCCTATGATACATTAAAGGTTGTTCTCTTGGTTAAATCTCACTATATGTATAAGTGTGGTATTTTTTCCAAACACTGACTTTTGACATTTACATTATGCAGAAAGTAAACTGTATATAAATACTTGACCCAACTGCCATCTACACAGGAGCAAAACATATAGGTCTGATATGTATACGGACGCTATACATAAACAAATGTCATTTAATGGAATGAGATCACTGTAATGTGTCCTATGTACAAAAAAAATAATAAATATAGAGTAGATGGATAGTTTGCATTTACACACATCACAGACAATAAATTACATTTCCACTTTACACAAACTACAGGCCTTCTCAGATTGTATTTCTAGGTTAGTTTTAAAGACTTACATCTCATATATGCATAATGTGTGTATATATATATATATATATATATGTACATATAGTACATATATGGTATACTTTGTCATACTGTTGCACACCTCCTAGGCTCAGGATTCACAGAAATGTGCTGTATCATTTCTTTCGGACTATAGATAGAAACATACATTAGCAATAGACACGGCACACAAAAGCACAAGACGACACTTGGAGATTGATATTGCATTAATACCGACAACATGGAGTATTACTGCTCTCCCACTGAAGGTGTTTGCCTCTGAAGTGTGTGTGTGTGTGCGTGTGCGTGTGTGTGTGTGTGTGCGGGTGGTGCTGGACTGTAGCAGGAACAATCTCGGTCTGCCATCATAAACATGCATGACGGGGCGCCTCTCTGGCGGAATGGACCCCCTCTCCTCTCCTCCTCTCTTCTGTCTCCTAGAACTGGCCACTGCAGGGGGGAAAGGAGAGACGTACAGTAAGCGGTTGTAGGGTGTTTCTGTGTGTGTATGTGTGTTCATGTGTGTGAGAGGGTGAGGGTCTACATACTGTACATGCCTGCAATGACTGGTTTGCGTGTGTGTGTGAGTGCACGCGTGCATGCACGTGTGTGTGTGCACGTATGTGGGCGTGGGCACAATCACTAAAATCCAAACGTGAATATGTGTGTGTGTGTGTGTGTGTGTGTAGGTATGTGTCAGTGTGTGCGTGGTTGCCTCCATGTCTATCTCTGTTAGCCTGCCCTCACCTATTCTAAACTCCTTGAGAACCCTCCTCCCCTCTAAAGACAGGCCCTCGCACAGCAGAGCATGGACACTTTGGGTGGCTGCCACCTGGGAAGATGACCCCATGAGTATCCACAGTCAAAACCTGTCAGCCTTTTATACTCACACTGGACAGACTGAACAGTGTAGAGCTCCCTCTTGTGGAGGCACGGAGAAGACAGGCTGTAGTACAGGCTCATTTCTTCTTTTCTGAAGATTTGTTATGTGCAGCAAGTCTATCATTTTACATGTCCTGTGCTGTGTGTGTGTGTGTGTGTTAAGAGCCAGGGATAAAATTACTAGCAGTGAACTCCTATGTGGTGTTTACCATAATAGACTACTACACAAACAACAAACACAAGCTAGGGCAAAAAGACAGACATATCACAAACATGGACATGGAGGCCTATTGGAGAAATGAAGGCCTTTGGAGGCTAATGGAATCAGAAGATGCTATTTTGATGGACCAATGGGACTAACACAGTGTATCCACGGAAACCATTAGGAATACAAAAGTTATTCAATTACGACTGTAGCAAGAACATAAAAACAACTAATAAACTATTAGCAGCTAAGCCTGTCTATCAAATAGGGAAAGCATATCAATAAGACTTCACCAGCTCTCTTACCATACAGGACAGATTTGGCTGAACAGTGCAGTGAGACAAAAGGGACTTATACTCGGATCTGACTGCCGTCGTCCATCCTAGTGGGATAGAATAGATGGGCATATCGACCAGGCGGTCATTTTTATATTGTCTCAAGATCATAAAGTAGAAAACTGCCAGTTTGAAACCAGTCATCATGGCATCTGCTGTGAAACATGATTGCACGTAGACACTGTTTCTTGGTAACAAAGAGCAGTTTGTAAAACAGAGCTAATATTCTCACAACAGTGCTTCAGAGGTGGTAGGCCTAAGAGATAACGATTTGATGAGAATGTGATGAGTCATGGTCAGCTAAATAACAAACAGGCTAAATGATGACACTCACGCCCCCTCGTCTCTTAGCAGCGACAAGAACTTGCTGACTCTGTAATCCTTGTCCATCTAGAGAGAGAGAAAGAGAGACAGACAGACAGACAGAGCAATAAATTAAATGTAATTGCTTTTCCAAGTGGATTGCAGCATTTTAAACAATATATCAAGATTCCATCGACTCCAAACCTGCAAATACTGTACATAACTAATTACATAATTCACAGACTGTACACATGACAATGCATACACATATTTCAGGTCCAAGAAACGATAATGGACAAGGATATTTAGTGAAACAATGGTACAATGACATCAGTATTATAGACTGAAATCCCCCACTGATGAGTGTCTATACCAGTTCTATACCTCGCAACTTGAGGTGTGCCGTGTGGAATTTTGAGGAAACCAATGCATGTTTGTACAGGCTATTTTTAAAAGCATAAGTAACACAGCTTTTTAATCAGAACGGATTTAGATAGTCATAAAGTGGTTGTAATAGACTAGCCTAATAGGCTACAGATCTATTACGCAGCTCAGTGAAAAACAAGTGAGCATCTACCTATCGCTAATACCTATCAGCCCATGGACACTGTTATTGACCCTTTCAACAATAAAAACAATGCTTGAACGTTCTATTTGGGCCCCAATCTACTTCCTCTGCATTAAGATAACATATGGAATGTTAAAAAGGAAGACTTGTGGGGCCAACTATGATGCTGATAATGGAACTCTCTTGAAAGGGTCTATAGCCTATATACCTATATTATGTGTGTGATACTTCATAGTGAAGGTCAGTGTGCCTTGGTGTTTTGGTTTGACCCTTTGCCCCAAAAAAGGTTGAGAATCTCTGGTCTATGTGAAGGTTCTGATTGTAAATTCAGACAGGTATATTGCCTCTGTTATTACAGAGATGGCTTCGGGGTGTTTTGACCTCACTCAGCCCGGTCTGGCTCACCTGTAGGGACATCTCGATGAGCATGAGGAGCTTCTTGATGCCGATCCACACCCTCTTGCCCTTCACCTCCCGGGCGATGTTGGCCCGCTCAGGCTCCGAGAAACTGCCCAGGAGCTGGAGACCACATTCAGAACAGATAGATAAATAGATACTTTATTGATCCCCAAGGGGAAATTCAAGGTCTCAGTAGCATACAGACATCACACACAACATGCACTTACCGCAGAAAAAGTAATATACATATAAAAAAAACTCCACTGTACAATAGAGACAGCAGAAGATAAACATGATACTAAAATACTAAATATACTATATAAACTAAATCAAATAGCAACATAGTGTGCTTAAGGATGATCAAGCATGACAGGGCAGGGACTGAGCCTGCAATTCAGTGTGCATTGTAAGGTGCTCTATGAGAGTGAGTGTCATGGTGATGGTGTTAATAAGTAAGTGCAACAGTGCAAGAATAAGGTCTAGAGACCAGCATAAAATAAATATGGACATATAAGAGAATAACGTATAATGTAGACAAGGTAATATAAAAAAACTATATCAGTGCAAGAATAGGTTGAGGTAATAGGGTTACAGCCATTGGTCAAGTATTAAGTATAAGGTATTAAGCGAGCCATTACAGTACGGCAAAATCCAGTAATGTATAAATAAATGACAAGCACTCATACACACACACGCACACGCACACACACACACAAATTGAACAGATGACAGGACAGAGAGACAGAGAATGAGAGAGAAAAAAAGAGAGGGAGAGGGGAAAGAGAAAGATGCAGAGCCAGAGTGCCAGACCTCCAGAGCCTCCACGAGATGTTCTCCTGTGGAGATGTTGTGCACGTGGATGGAGGTACTGAAGGCATCCAGCATCTCCATCTCCTGCAGCACATCCTTACGGCTGGTCGTACCAATCACCAACAGCTTACGACCCTGAGGGAGACAGCAGAGCACATGAGCCCAAGAACACACACACACACACACACACATACACACACACACACACACATACAGGCACACACACACACACACACACACACATACAGGCACACACACACACACACACACACACATACACACACACACATACAGGCACACACACACACACACATACACACACACACACACACATACAGGCACACAGGCACTCATTCATTCATACAGTACACACACACATACACACACACACACACACATACACACACACACACACATACAGGCACACAGGCACTCATTCATTCATACAGTACACATACACACACACACACACACACACACACACACATACAGGCACACAGGCACTCATTCATTCATACAGTACACACACACACATACACACACACACACACATACAGGCACACAGGCACTCATTCATTCATACAGTACACACACACACACACACACACACACACACATACAGGCACACAGGCACTCATTCATTCATACAGTACACACACACACACACACACACACACACATACAGGCACACAGGCACTCATTCATTCATACAGTACACACACACACACACACACACACACACACACACACATACACACACACACACACATACAGGCACACAGGCACTCATTCATTCATACAGTACACACACACACACACACACACACACACACATACAGGCACACAGGCACTCATTCATTCATACAGTACACACACACACACACACACACACATACACACACACACACACATACAGGCACACAGGCACTCATTCATTCATACAGTACACACACACACACACACATAAAGTACACAGGCACTCATTCACACATAAAGTACACACACGCACACAGAAACACACTCACACACACACACACACACAAGTACTTGCTCACACATACACAAACACACACACACACACACACACAACTATATACACACTTTTGGGGGAGTTTTCTTGAGCAGAACAAGTAGAGCCTGTAGAACCAAGTTGGAGAACCGGGGACCAATTGGCACGTAATCTGTGGAATGACAGTGGCCATAAGAAGATAAGTACCTTCATCAACATCTTGATAGATTTATGCCAACCTACTGCTACAGTACATAGCATAGCTCCTGGTCTACAACCAACCCAAAAGGACACATGTTACCCCCGTTGCTCATCCAGCTACACTGGCTACCTATGACCGCCCGCATCAAATTCAAGTCTCTAACGCTTGCCTACAAAGCAGTTTCCGGTTCGGGTTCCTACTGAACGCCCTGGTACAGGCATATGCTACCTCCCAACTGTTGCGCTCCTGGTAAGGCTAATCAGGCCAATCCAAATTTTTCTCATCTGTTGTTCCTCATTGGTGAAACGTGCTACCAGTTCCTACTAGAGCAGAGGCATCCCTCTCCATCTTCATAAAAACTCCTAAAGACCCAGCTCTTCAGAGAATATCTCGTCTCGTAACACTATTTACAACTAGCCTAGCTAATTCTAGCACTTATCACCTGACTAGAACTGACTCCTGACTGTATAAAAACAGCCCTCACTGCTGCACTAATTTGTTCTTATTGTACTTAAATAGTTTTAAATTGTTCTAGAATTGTTTTTGTTTTTGTTTTGTTTTTGTTAAAAAGCTTAAAGGAAACGTATGTAAGAAATGTGTTTCAATTAATCATAAAATGGCCCTGATATGTCACTAGACATTAAGAAATCATGTTCATTTCAAATACTTATATCACTGACAACAGTAGTCCGGCCAGGATATTGTCATTTAAAAAGTGAAGTTGCAGCCCTCAACTGATGTTGATGTTGTCATGTTGTGATTTGGCCTGATGCGCCACCCTCCACCTATCTACTAATCACGAAGTCAGTAGTGTTTCGGCATCCGGGGTGCCTGCTCTGCCAGTCAGGGGGGAGGGGGAGGGGATAAACCGCTTTACAGTAATTTAAAAGTGATTGCAGTACTAGTTTTGGCCACAATCTTACAAACGGTTCCTTTAAAACTGTTTACCAAATGTAATGTAATGCAAAGTAATAAAATATTCTAAAATCATGTTGCAGGTGTCACGTCTCAGGTAGTTTGGGTTCTCTAACTGTGGAATAAACAGAAGTCTCTGATTAGAACTCCCAGCAGACAGTAACCATGCCAACCACTCCCATGGGGGACGTGGCACACTTTGCGGTTTGTTTCCTAACTCAAAGTCCTTATATGAACATCCAAAATATGATTTAACATTAGTATTACAATTTGTGTTAACATTCCTCATTTCTTCTATCTATAGTCAGTGTGAGTGTGTTTGAGGCACAAAGACAGGCATGTCATCTCACCCAGCAAACGCTCAATGTCATCTACGACCACACAACTCAGCTGTGACTTGCAGGCATCATCAAAAACCTGTAGAAACAAAGCAATTACAAAGTTAGAGACATCTAACTGGATTCAAGACACAGCCATGTTAAACTGGCTCTGATCACAGTTAGAGTCTGTGAAACAGAAATCGAGTGACTATACTCATATTTTTTATGGACATTGTCTTTTTCCCTTCCAAATTTCACAGAAGTTTATTTCATAGCTCAGTTTCCCCTCCAACATGACTCACTTTCTTGATGGCCTGGCACTTGGAGATCTCAGAGTGACCGATCATCTTATCCGGAGAGCAGATCTTGATGAAGGGGAACTCTGAGTCCTCTGCAATCTTGGCAGCCAGAGCGGTCTTACCACTGTGGGGTGGCCCTGTCAGTGGAGCATGGAAAGAGAGGAACAACATGTCATTTTAAAAAATGGATTTAAAAATTAGAGTATGTGTATATGCATGCGTTTGTGTCTGTGTCCATGTTTGTATGTGTGTGTATGCGTATGTGTATGTGTATGTGTATGTGTATGTGTATGTGTATGTGTATGTGTATGCGTATGCGTATGTGTATGTGTATGTGTATGTGTACGTGTATGTGTATGTGTATGTGTACATGTGTGTGTGTGTGTGTGTGTGTGTGTGTGCGTATGCGTGTGTGTGTGTGTGTGTGCGTATGCGTATGCGTATGTGTATGTGTATGTGTATGTGTATGTGTATGTGTATGTGTATGTCTGTGTGTGTGTGTGTGTGTGTGTGTGTGTGTGTGTGTGTGTGTGTGTGTGTGTGTTTGTATTGCGATTGGTTTTAGTTCTTTGTTTTGGCTCATGTCATTTGGTCAGTTTCTGCTCTCACTTGTGGTTGCTAAATCAACGTTTCTTTTTCTCTCTCTGTCTGTGTGTGTGTGTGTGTGTGTGTGTGTGTGTGCTGCATACCCTCCAGTAGGACGGTCACCAGGGGCGTGCGGTCACTGTTCTTGGTCTGCTGCACCAGCAGTTCACCATCACCCAGAACATGGCTGACTGGGTCACCCCATTTGATGATGCCGTTCATGATGTAGCTTGAGTAGTCCTCTTGGTTCGTACCAAAGGCCTACAGCATGGACAAACAGTGGAGCAGGAAAGTTGACCCCCGGAAACCACAAAACCACCAAACAGTATTGACAGTACAAAATTTTTTTCTGATATGTCCTTTTGCCTGGTATCCTTCAAAGTATGCTTTAATGTTAGACTAAATGTATAGCTTTGACTGTCATTACATAATTATTAATACAAATCAAATTAAATTAGATTATTAATTAGCTAATCATATAATACATACTGTATAGGTGAGAATGTCAACAATCTAATGACTGAATACATGAATGAATGAATGATTGAATGATTGCGTACAGGCTTGATGTCATTGTTGAGAGATCCCATAAAGTCATCCCTGTGAACTTGTAGCTTCTCGGCGCGCTCCATGTCCACTTCCACTGTGGACGTGGCCTGTAGGAATCAATGATACCGTTGAAATATCAGTGACTGAAATTTCAATATTTCAAAAGACTATTTGTGTTGGAGAAATTTGACAAATAAATTTAAAGCTGGTAATTTAATGATTGATATATCTAACAGTATGGATTTCTGTGTCCTAGGGAGTGAGTGCAGGTGTAAATAACAGTAAAAGAAAGTAGCATGTGGACAGGTTGGCTCTTACTGCCAGTGTTATCCATCCCAGTGTCCATCTAAGACTTGATCTTATCTAGACTCACCACTTGCAACAATAGGTAGGTGTGTTATTTACCAACAGAAAAAGACAGATTGACAATTTCTATAACTTCTTGATTGATTCATTGATTGATCAATTGATTGGTTGATTGATTGGCAGACTAACTGACTGATTGGTTGGTTGACTGATTAATCTTATCACGATTTAAGTTTGGCCCAAAGTGTCTGACCTTGATGTGGCGGTTCATGGCAGTGGACTGGGCAGCTCTGACAAGACCCTCTATCTCAGCACCACTGTAGTTCTTGGTCTCAGCTGCGAGCTCTTTGATGTCCACATCACCGGCCAGCAGGTTGAACTCTACCATCTTCTTCGTGTGAATGTTCAGGATCTGGTAACGACCCTTTTCATCAGGAAGACCTGTCAGAGAGAGACGTGAAGTTACACATATAGCCAAAGTCCTTTTAGGCAAGTCCCTCCACTCGACTGTCATATTGTAACGCTTTTTGGGTACCTATCGGGCATCTATTTCGGCAGAAATGCGCATTGGGCAAGGCATCATGACACCAACCTTTCTCCAGCGGCAAGATCACAACACATGATTGGCACGATGTATTCACAACACATCACATGATTGGCACAATGTATTCACATGTCAACATTTTTGCCGTGGGAGGGGCGGGATATGTGTAGACAACTGCCATATTGGCGTAACAAACTAACCCCATGCATTTCTATGGAGAAGTTTTTGAGTGCTGTGTCTCCTCATTAGAAAGTCTCTGATATAGCTTTGATACATATGTTAGTTCCGTTATCTAGTGTTAAACACACACAGGTCTACATATTTAAGTAAAGAGCCAATATGAAGATGTTTTTACAATTTTCCCACGATTTTCCCACAATGCATCATATATTCAAACACAGAGTTGGTTAGACTCACCAATCTCCATCTTGACCTCAAATCTGCCAGGTCGCATAAGAGCATCATCAATCAAGTCAGGCCTGTTGGTCATGCCTGCCAGAGACAGAGACAGAGAGAGAGAGAGAGAGAGAGAGAGAGAGAGAGAGAGAGAGAGAGAGAGAGAGAGAGAGAAAGAGAGGGGGGTGGTGAACAACGGGAAAGCAAAAACTCAATGAAATGAACTCCAGAGATGATGTATAAAAGACATATTGCTGATATCGCTGATTGCACAGTTCACACGTACCGATGACCAGGATGTTGTTGAGCTGCTCCACGCCGTCGATCTTGGACAGCAGCTGGTTGACCACAGTGTCGTGCACGCCTGTGCTGCTGGCGCCCGTGCCTCTCTGCTTGCAGATGGCGTCCAGCTCGTCAAAGATGATGATGTGCAGGCCGCTGTTGGCGCCCAGCTATTAGGAGCAGATACACATGAGGGGTTTACACACACAACAATAATCTGAGTTGCGTACAAATGATGATGTTTACTTATGAGTTGTTTACCAATGACAATGTTTACTAAAAGTTGTGTTGTCTACCAATGCTAATGCAAGAAATATCTAGTTATTTACATGCTACATTACATGTAAACTCATCGTAGACAAAAGGGCAGGGAAAGGATGCCATTTGGGGTGCCATTTGTATAAAAAAAAAAAGGGGTTGCAGGTATGTTAATTGTAGTCAAACCCCTCCCAAGATGTAGTGATGTCCCTGTAGGATGTAATCCTACTCTATGGTATCCTATGGTGTTACTAGGTCGGCCTTCTCTCATGTTTGTGTCTCACCCTTTTCTGCTCTTCCTCAGCATCTGCGAACAGCTTCCTGATGTTGGCCTCTGACTCTCCCACATACTTGTTGAGGATCTCAGGGCCGTTGACTATCTTGGGCTCGCGAGCGTTCAGCATCTTGCCGATCTGCCTGGCCATCAGGGTCTTACCACAACCGGGAGGACCGAAGAGCAGGATACCCTTCACGTGCTTACAGCCTGGGAGAGAGGGAGAGAGAGGGATGAGAGGAGTGAGAGGAATGAAGAGAAGAGAGAGAGAGATGTAAGGAGAGAGGGAGCATGTGTGAGAGAAAGATGAGCAAGAGAGAACATGAAGGACAGAAAGAGTGAACTTAAAGGGATGGGAGGTCATCAAGGTCAATGCTACTCTTCAACTGATGTTTTTCATGTACCGCATGAGGTAGAACAAGGTGCAAACATGTGCTCTACGCTGATGAAAAAATGATAGAAGATATCTATCCACCCTCCAATTAGAAGTATGAGAGTAAGTGAGGGAGAAAACATGGAAGTCTGTGAATGTCTAACACAGGCAAACAGACACACAGCACACAGTGAGACTAGGCATCTCACCCATCTGTTCCACAATGTCTGGGGGGAAGACACGAGAGGCGAAGGCCCTACGGAAGATGTCAGAAAACTCCTTATCCAGACCACCGATGCCCATACGCTCAAAGTTCCAGTCGGGGTTAATGATGGTCTGGCGAGCCTCTTTGGTCTTAGCCTTGCCTGAAGGCATCAAAATAAAAGTCATGACAAGGATATTATGAGAGGATATGTAAGATATTAAGATATTTTTAAATGATCAAGTACTCTACCTAAACATTCAATATTCTTGATACAACAACATAACAGTAGCTTGTTATATGGTGTAACATATACTATGGTGGTAATGTTAAAATATTTGTTCATAACAAAAATATATTATAGAAGCATTTGTCAAACCTACCCACTAATGTGAGTGAGGAACTGTCTGCCTTCTCGAAAATCACTTGACTATTGCCTACCAACAGGCCAATCTCAATCTGCAAGAAGGAAGGAGTGGGTCATTAGGTTGGGTTTGTGCTTACAATGCATTTGCACCATCTCTTGTCATGAAGCTTGTAGTAGCCTACCTTTTGTTTTTTCCCAGATGGTGCCTCCCCTTTCAGGATGCTAGAATCCATGGCCTCTATATCCTTAATCATCAAGCCGAAGAGTTTGTCACAGAAACTGAACACCAGCTGTGGGGATGACACAGATCAGATGGTGTCAGAGGACACACAAATGCTGAAATGGCAAAATATTGCATAAAAACTAGAATACCCTCCACAATATGGTTTGTCTGAGCAGCCACACTAGACTCATTTATCTATAAAACACAGCAGTCATCTAATGGCTTGATCAGATTACACATTTCAGCCACGATTTTGTCATAGCCGACAAAATTCCAACGTCGCGCCGAGTATAAAATGTCGGCAACAACGCCAAAGGAGGAACGTGACGTATTCAACAACCAGCAATTTATTGTCTGCGACGTTCAACAAGATCACGACCAAAGATTCTAGATGTATTACTGGACGGAAAACACGTTGGATATGTTAAAGTACGTTCTATGACTCTATGGGCGTAACTGATCTATCTTGATCCACTCTAGAATCTTTGATCACAACCAAAAGTCGTGCATGTCAGACTTTTTGGGGAATCTCCTACAACTCACCATCGTGGAAGACAAAAAAAATCATATAATCTGACCCAGCCATAAAAGAGCATGTTTTTGGATGCACAACAATAGGATACTAGTCTGGACTGGATTAAATTAGGTCACACTTTCTGTAAAGCTTTCTTGTGACACTAAAACAACACTAAGTATCACAACATCAATATGTGGCTCAAGTCACTAATGATAAGCCTAACTGAAAACACATCATGTAGTGACAACACTACCAAGTAGATGTACTGTATATAAGCTTGTGATATCAAGGAACACAGACATGTACTGTCAGGTCCCATGCTGTGCTGTATCCATACTGTATTTCTGTGGTCATTTATACCTGCTGGGTCACAGAGAAGGACTGGTTGTTGAACTGCTGAATGAACTCGCTGGCCATCTTGTCCGAGTCGTAGGGGCTAGTGTCTGTGCTCTTCTTCTGGAGGAAGTCAATCTCAATGGTAATGAGGCCGACGCACTGCCTAGACTTGTCAAAGTTGTAGTTGGCCACTAACAGACAAGAGAAAGACGGACAGACTTGGTTAAATGTGGGGAAAGCGTGACCCAAACATATCGTGTGAGAGATAGAAAATAACATGAAGAGTGTCAGTATGTGGAATGAATACCTTCCACTTCTTGTCCGATGGATAAACCAGCCCATTTTCTCTGAGGGAAGAGAAAAAGAAGAATAAAGAGCACATATAGAGAGGAATACCGATAAAGAATACCAAACACCATCAATGTCACCTATCGTGCATGCACCTAATTACTAGGCCAGTTAGGCATCATCTGTTATGTGGTGTTTATCCATGGGCCTAAGCACATCCAACCAGGCTTGTCAGATGTAGAATTTGGGAGATGTGTATTTTTTACCAGCTGTAATATTAAAATGGCACCAGAGCTTGTCCTGCATCTCTCCTGGCGTGAATAGATCTGAACACACACACACACAACACACACAACACACACACACACACACACACACACTCTCTCACCTGGGGCAAACTGAAGGCAATAGTGCCGGGCGTCACAGTGTGGTGGCTCTTTACTGTAAACACAAACTTGTGGTTGGGCGTGGTCTTCACCGACACATGCCTGCAGGAGGGAAAGGAACAACAACTTTGGAAAGTTCTTAAAGTTCTCAAAGGCTGCTGGATCCTGGACAACAGTTGAGTCTAGATCTGCTCTAGGGCAGAGCCAGAATCCAGTCACAATCAGATGCTGCTTAGTGGCATGCCTGTAAGGATAGTGCATAGAAAAGTCCTTTCACTTGAATTGCTAAGATTGCCATTCATGCTTCTTAAAATCTTAAATGTTTTCACACAGATAAACTCTCTCACACTACACAATCACAACAGATAATTAGACAATATGAATGTGTATTTGTGTGCTCTACAATCTTGTTTAGTGTTTCAGCTTGCCATAGTTTTGAAAATGAAATCAAGGGTACAGTATGACACAGTATCTGAAGGAGATGAATACCTTGCCCATTCATATAACACAGTTAGAAATGACTGGTTTACTTGTGTACAACAATGTAGTTACACTCAAAACATAATTCCTGGTTACACACACACACACACACACACACACACACTTGAATGGTATCACAAAGACATCTTCACACAGACACACAAACCTGCTATCTCTCCCAGTGCAGCTGCAGTGGGCACACAGTGTACACACCCACACCCCCTCAAACACACACATGCCTGCAGTCTTTCATAGTCCTGCTGCAGTGGACAAACAGTGCTGACACACCCTCATGTACACATGCGTGCACACACACACACACACACACACACACACACACACACACACAAACACACGCACGCACGCATGCACACACACACACACACACACACACAAACACACGCACGCACGCACGCACACACGCACCAAGCACTGCAGACCGCACCTCTTCATCATCTCAGTAATGAAGGCAGCACATGCTCAGAATGAATTGTAAGAGGCCGGAATAAACCAGGCCCAAATGATTACCTCTTTAGCATAAGAGTAGTGTATGAACTACACACTACATGCCCAAAAAAACATGTCCTAAATGAAAACATCTGTCAACTTTTAGAATGACCCACATGGTAGCTGTTACATTTCAGTGAGTCTTATTTACAAAGCAGAAGAGTCCTGATGGAATAAGTCAAATCATCCTGGTAATGCGAGCCATGAATGGAGCTTTCAGACAAACAGGAAGTCCCTGATACAACCCTCTCCTCTCGTCACAGCCGCAAAGGATTGTGGGTCTGGTTAATCTCAGATGAGCCAGGGATTATGCTCAATGGGACAGACAGGGAGGGCTGGATAGCGAGAGGGATCTACCATCATTCAGCTGCAGACGCTCAGAGTGGATTGTATTTTTCTCTCACTAGGAATGTTTTTTTCTAACCATCTTTACAATTTTTCAGTGGTAAAATCAATATTATTGTTGTTCAAACACACAGGCACAGACACACAAACATAAACATATACATTTGAAGATGCAAACAGAATAAAACAAACACATATACAGGTTTAATGATTTTATAGACAGATTACTAACTAGCAGGTTTAAAGGAGAAAGGCAATACATTTTCCTTAAAACTTGTATTTTTACTGTATATACTGTACAGTACATGTTCTGTCTGGGTCTAGAAGACTGCAGTGTCAGCAGGAGGGCGTGAATAATGGATCAGGCATTCCCCGCTTGGGAGACTTGGCATAATAGGGGACACCGGAACAAATACACACACATATGCAGCACATAGATACTGTACATACACACACACATGCCCACATACACAGACACAGACACACAGACACACACACACACGCACACACACACACAGACACACACACACACACACACACACACACACACACACACACACACACACACACACACACACACACACACACATACATACACACTGTCTCTATCTGTTTCACATGTAGTAGATCAGGAGGCACTGCCGCAGCTGTTGTCAGTCTATGTTAACGTCCATTCTGAATCAGCAGTTCAAGGACATGGGCGCATGAATACACACACAAACACACACACACACACACACACACACACACACACACACACACACACAGCTATAGCCTTAGAGGGAAAAAAGGATGAAAAGGACGAAGAAAACAACACGGGGCAATGGAAGTGTTGGGGTAGCAGACCCTCTCAGGCTGAGATGATGTCATCTCTCTCTCTCTCTCTCTCTTTCTCTGTGATGTTTGATTTCATGTGAGATTGGATGAATTTGAAGATATGTATTTGTTGATGATACATTCAGTGCTTCCCTATTTTAAAGGGACACCAGGCAAGCCTGATGCTTTTTCTCTACGAAACTCCCCCTCGCTCGGTCTGAAGCTCTTTTCCTTTTCTTTGCATCTTCCGTCAAGGGTTTTCGCTGCTTCTTCGCCGGCTCTGCCATTATACACACGTTTGCAACAATCGCTAGCGTTTCGTTAGGCTCCCTCTGTGCTGTGGATGCAGGATGGAAACTGAAACTGCTTCGGTCGCCGGGTACGATACACTGAACTTGCAAGCGGGATATTCTTCCTACAGGCAGTAGGGGCGGGCGAGAGAGTCTTCATTCGCCCTGTAATGAGTAATTTAACCATATACCGACTTACGAAGATGAGTAATTAACACGAAAACGTTGCCTGGTGTCCCTTTAAGCGTAGACAACAGTGCCCAAGAGAGGAGGTGTGTATATATTAATAATTAACTGAACTCTCACTGAATACTGAGTGCACACCAATATATCCAGGTTAGTGTACACAACAGGTCTGTGTCAGATGAACCTTCACTGCACCTGATACCTGGACTGGACCGCCTCCAAATCCGGTTTTGCTCTTGCTGGGCTTGGGCCAGTTTGAGGTCCGTTTGGACCTATTCTGGCGTCAGCTGAAATGTATCAGGAAAGGCCAGTTTGAGGTCCGTTTGGACCTATTCTGGCGTCAGCTGAAATGTATCAGGAAAGGCCAGTTTGAGATCCGTTTGAACCTATTCTGGCGTCAGCTGAAATGTATCAGGATAGGCAGCTGAAACTGTAATAGATGACACATCTGGGTTCAGATTCAAACGAGAACTCATTCTTGAGTGTCACCAGTGGGAGAGCAGCGAACGTTACCGTACGGAAACAGTGTGTGGGTGGGAGGAATAAAGCAGTAAAAGAGTATGACTTACTGTCCAGACTGCAGATCCTTCTCACTCACCACGGCGCAGTTGGTCAGAGAGAGCTCGTCTGTGGGGCATCGCGCCGCTTGCATTGTCTAAGGGAAAGGGAAGAGGAGGGGGAGAGGGGGCAGGTGAGAGTGGAGCAGAAGGGCAAAATCAGTGTAAGGGAGTTAGAAAAGTAAGGGTTAGACTACGTTCTCTCCATCTTTCATCAGCAAGTCCATTTCCAAAAACTTCCAGAAACGTTACAGTAAAAATATTATCACCCCACAATGGACATCTTCGTGTACCACATGCTGAGGTGAAAAATAAATAAAAATAAAATAAAAACCAAGTGCGCTAGGCTAGAAAGATATCAACTCAGTGGGGGTAGTGTACTAGTGGAAAACACATTTTTATGGTCTTTTATGCTAATCAAAGCTGACGAAATAATGATGGCCGCTTGTGATTTACATTCACTTGATTACTCAGTTTGATGATTATTTACTCCAATATTAACCCAATAGAGTATATACAGTTCATACGTGTTCTATGCTCTGCATGAAGATATACAGTAGTCCTCAGTGGAACTTAATTGTTTAGCTCTACAAAGTAATCCCATAATGACTTCTCCGTGTGATATTCATGAGTCATTTGTGCAGTTACAAAACACAGAGGCACTTATAACCATTAGAAGCTATCATAGGCTCCTGAACAACCATTGCTAATGACTGTCTATGTGGTAAGGACTTGCTTAGACAGTTAGTATTAAACTTGTTTGGCTTTATCTGTCGAATATGAAAATACTGTATGCATGTATGAGGAATAGAAGACAAACATTTGGCTTTAATAACAATATTTTTTGTTTGAAACTGAATACAAGGAACAGATATTTACAGATCATAGAAACACTTCCAATATAAACTGTTGGTATGAATGTTATATTCACAGCAGTGCAAAAATCAGTCTCCTAGCAACACAGGTCGACCATGCATACCATCAAAAAGAAAGCTCATCATTCTGTGATGACACGGGTCTTTTATACACTGTCACAATCCTGTTCTGAAGCAAACTGGATGCCATGGCAACAGCTGATATGGGGAGGCATCGAGAGGCAGGCAGAGAATGCAGCAGGAGCACCACACCTTAACCACACACCTCGAGCTGCCAGCAGCAGCAGCCTATCACAGGGAGCCACACAGCCCAGAGCTTCCCGCTAAACACCACAACAACACCGAGGATGCACAGCACGGCACAGCACAGCACCACACCAAAGCAGAACACAGAGAACACAGTCAGGCAGAGAGCAGCGCAACACAGCACAGCAGAGCAGAGCATCATCGACACAGACAGTCAACCCATCAAAGCAAGCCACACAGCACAGTGCTGTCACACCCATCGGCCAAATAACGCTGGGTGCAAAGCAGAGTATAGCAGAGCATAGCACAGCTAACACAGAGAGCATTCAGAGACACATGACATCCCCATCAGGATGCATGCAAACACACATGCTACATAAACCAAAACAGCTCATGAATGGCAATGGGCAGATGGTCTGAGAGGTGAAGAGAAGCAAAGGACAGAATAGAACACATGGGAGGGTGGGGACAAGCTCTATAACACCACAGACGAATGGACAGAAACACAAATGCAGGCAGAGCAGCAGACAGAAGCAGGAAACCCACAGAATAATAGCATTCATTATAGAGAATTAAAAATAACAGTGAAACTACAGAACCAGTGACAAACGGTTAGGGAATACTATGTCCCAGAGAATGCAGAAGAATTAGAACCATGCAAGGGCGTTGCACATGTAAAATCAGTTTATGTCCTGAGGAATTTTGCACTTGCTGAAAACCTTGGCCTGGAACCTTATATGTAAAGCATTAGAGAGAGACTGGACCAGGGGTTTCCAACAGGTAGCTCGCGAGCTACCATTAACTCCCCACCTGTTTCTAAGTAGCTCTCCAAAAGGTTTGAGGAAGATGTTCATAAATCTGATTACCCAGTCACTTGGGAAACATGTTAAAATTCCTATGAAATCAAATTCACAGTCTACAAAGACAGAAGGAAAATAAGTTGAAAGGAACCTTTAAAAAGCATACATATCTTATTCTGCGGTTTTGGGTAGAGATCAGCTATGTGAATACATGGCATGGCATGCTACTACTAACATAAAATCTCGGCCATGTCCATTTTGTCAAAGTAACTGTCGGAGGAAAAAGGCTCTTGGCCACGTCCATTTCGTCAAAGTAGCTCTCGACTAGACTAGACAGATTGACAGATGTGATTTATATGGGCGGTGGTAGTGTAGTGTAGTGGTTAAGGAGCTAGGCTAGCGTGCTAGTAGCCTGAAAGTTGTCGGTTCAATTCCCGGCTTCCACCGTTGTGCCCTTGAGCAAGGCACTTAACCCCAAGTTGCTCCGGGGACAATGTGATCCCTTGTAATATAGCTGACATATGTAAGTCACTTTGGTCAAGAAGTGTCTGCTAAATGTAATGTAATGTAATTTATATGGAATCTGAGCCATGTCCAACCCACTGAATGCCATGATGAAATTAGACCACATGAGAACATTAAGCCGGCTAATCTATAGGGATAGTGAGATGGTGGCATTATTTTCCTTTCCACAACATCAATGTTTTTAAATACTGGATCATGACCATGTTTTTTTTATTTACCTTCTATCTATCTAACAACTACCAGCAGAAACGATCTCACGCCTCATATTTGTCACATAATTTAACATAGAGGCGAGCAATGCTTAGCCAACATATACAACCTGACCTTTATTTTATTTACTCTAATTATTATATCTAGATAGTTGTTAAAAGAATCACCTCCATTGTAACAAAAATATCAGACAGAGAGGACTGAAGACTTCAGTATCCTCAGTGGTAGATAGAGAACGTCGCTGCAGTGAAACGTGTGCTCTGACTGCCATGCCAACAAGACTCTTTGGTAATATACAGTTTCTATTACATATAGACGTTCAGGAGAATGGAGGGGGAAAAAAAATAAAGAAACGGCAAAGTGGCTTTGAAATGGCTTGTCATAGAAAGCCATTTAAGACATAATGAAATGGAACATTCTGGTCTGTTCTGATGATTCTATTGACATGTCTGAGTGAGTACTTCTGTCTCGGGAGCTGAGAGCACATTTAATCACTATGGCAGATTAAAATGGGAGAGCAGGCATTTCTTGACTGCATGTGTGCATCTGCACTTAATTCTGCAAATAATTGCACTGCACTGGTGAACTTCTGATTGGTCACTGTGGGTTAATAAGAACTGGGTGGGGAGAAGGGGGGCATGTGTGCCATTATAGGGAATCTCTGACCTTACAGGAATCTCTGAAAGGCTTGGGGCTTCCAGAGCAAGTGCAACTGCACTGAGACACTAGACTGCCAACATGCCAGAGAAAGAAAGAGAGAGAGAGAGAGAGAGAGAGAGAGAGAGAGAGAGAGAGAGAGAGAGAGAAATGAGGCAGAACAAGAGAGGGAGGAGGAGAGAGGCGATGAGTGAGAAGCAAAGAGAGAGGAATGACCCTGCAAGGTTGTCAACATAACAGAGATACAGGGTGAGAAAGTAAATACAAGAGAGAGAGAGAGAGAGATTTAGAAAGTGAGTAAAAGAGACTACAGAGAGCAAGATAAAGAGGGAGGTAGAGGCAGACGAAGTGGAAATAAAGAGAGGCAGAGTCCAAAGAGAAGGAGAGAGAGTTAGAGTGACTGTGCAAAAGGTTTGCACTGCAGACCTGGCACCAGGCCCAGAGACTTAGCACAGACAGACACACTGAACAGTCTCTAGCTCTACAGCCAGGCAGAAAAGACATCTTTCTGCTGAGCCAGTGGGGAGGAAAGCAGGAAGCAACCACCACCTTGGGACACCATTCAGCCACCAACCAACGGCCTACACTCAGGCCTACGCTCCAACTAGGCGTTGCAAGTTGCTTCGTGGATTTGCAACACCACTTTCCTAAGGCCTCCAATGACGGGCACTACTAACGAAGGTTGGAGGTGAGGGTTAGGGGTGGAGGTGGGGGAGTTGGGCGGGGGCAAGGGCAAGGGCAAGATGGTGTCAGGGGGCAGTTCTCTGCTGTTTTTTTTTGGGGGGGGGGGGGGGGGGGGGCAATGCAGCTGCAGCTACTGTCACAGAAGCGAACTGTCCGAAAAACGACCCACCAACCAAACAACAGAAAACAAGAACCACAGGCTACGGAGTCAGAGCCACAGGCGTCCGGCGCTCTAGAACAACAGAGAAGGGTGGCTGACCTCTCGGTCATGGAGAGATACATACCTTGAAAAATATTACGACCTGGTGGGCCGACCAAGGCAAGCAAGAGGGAGGGGAAGAGGACGTCAGACACAGAATAGAAACAGCCAGGACCACTGTGTTTAAAGGCTTGTATGGGTGGGGTGGTGGTGGTGGTGGTTGGAGGGTGGGGGCAGTTAGGTGGAGGGGTTAAGGGGAGAGGTCCATTCACATTCAGTAGAGCTGTATAGAGTGTAGCATGAAGCATGCGAGGCAGAGTTGGGGTCATAGCCTTGGGTAAACACATGCTCTCTCGGGCCAGCCGGTGGGTGGCTTTGGCCAACACAGAGGCACCCTCCATCTTGTCCTTCTCAAAGTGGGCAGGCCAGCCAACGTTTCTCCACGCCCCTGACCCCAAATCTGAAGGGAAGAAAGGGGCACACATGCATGTGGCGGATGCACAAATGTCACAACACACGTTTCAAATGCTCTCTGTCAGTCAGTCAGTCCTCCGACAGCACTTTAGAGGGTTCGCCAAGAACTTCAGTCTTTTTTGATTAGTCATTTTTGGAAACACACAACAATCTGTTTCTTTCGTCAAAGCAAAGTGACATTCAGCTGATGTGATACAGCATATCAGTGTTCTTTACACCACTTAATCTGCTAAGAATCTCTATAGATTTTTTTTAAATGTCTCAACTCATACAGGCAGGCTACACCAGGCACATAAATGAAGCACTCTGTTCACTGAGTGTAAAAATAGTATCCCATTTGGTGTAGCCAGTTCCATTGATTATAACGGAAGCTAATTGCTGTAGCATACACTCCGCTAAAGGAATGCTTCACCAGTTACCAGCTACATGCCTGGTGTAGCCTGCCTGTTATTTAACTATGATCCATCTACAAATATTTTTGCAACTATGCCATGTTTTGTATCCTCTGAGACTGTGTATGTGGGATATTCTGATCGACCTAATCTACTTGCAGAAAACCTCTGTTTATAGTTGCCCATTCCCAAAATGTTTTATGCAAAACCCCTGCTTATAACATACTGGCCCTATAGGTAAACACCTCACAAATTAGTCCTACTTGTCCACACCATGATGACAAACATCTACTGCCAAAGACCCTGTAGTACAATTTTAATGAGGCTGAGTCTCAGGGGGAACGTCCATTCAAGTAACAGGAGAAAAAAATCAATACAAGCTTATTACAGGCTGCACCTTCAGACAGCCAATCACAATGACTTTTGTTTTCTGAAACTCCAGTGTCCTACAGTCTTTTAATCTAATCATTGTTACATACTAAAAACAGGACGTGCATGGAAAAAAAATTAAATGATGATTCAAAAGACTCAGCTAAGACAATCTGCATGTTATAAGAAGCCTGCTATGCCTACACAAACAGGAAATTCCACGACAAGAATAAGCCCATTAATCTATTCAGAGGAATCCCCTTGGATCCATTAATGACGTGCATCCCAGACTGCCTAAGATTCAGTCTCATAGGCCGATCACCCAATACTCATCCACTGTTCCTCGCCCCGCCCTCCTGCCAAGCACTGGGCTGCTCCCTCCTCTCTGATTCTCATTGGTCACCAAGAGGACACCGTGAAGGTCGTTCCTTGATTGCTGTCAGAGAACAGAGAGCAATCTAACAATCAGTCATAAAATGGGTTTTGCCGATTATTTCCGGCTATTAGTGCCTCCTCCCAACACAGTGTGAATTATGGATTGCCATCTTTTGTTCAGGAGCAGGAGGTGGGGGAGCAAGAGAGGTAGCATCTATCCAACATCTGAGCCATCGTGCTCAGTGCCTGCAAGTAGAGTGCTTGGATCTAAATATAGCTGTAGCTTGGAGCTCATGCTCTGGAAACACACACACACACACACACACACACACACACACACACACACACACACACACACACACACACAGGCAGATTACACTAACACATGCTCCCTGTGCTCGCTCATAGTCTACCAGTCCACACCTGTCACCATTGGCACACCTTAACACAGTCACACAGAGATCTGAATCAGGAATCAGAGGAGAAAGTGTGTGTGTGTGTGTGTGTGTGTGTGTGAAAGAGAGAGCAGGCAAGAGGGAGAGAAAAAGCAAGAGGATGAAGGTGAAAAGAGAGATAGAGAGAGAGAGAGAGCGCAACAAGGAGAGGGAGATTATGTAAGTCCCTTTCTCTACTGGCTAATGACTTCATTCATTGTGAGACCATAAAGGGCATGAGCAATATGCACACGCACACACGCACGCACGCACGCACGCACACACACAATTATTACTCCTTGCTTAATTCAGAATTGAATTGAAACTGAATTAATCTAATGAATCTGACATCAATATTGAAAACAAATCGAAAAAAATCCTTCTATTGCCAGTTGGTGGCGCTATACCACACACATTAATTAGGCATGTGAATATCATCATAATAATATCCAATATTTTTGAATGTTTCCAACCAATTAACCAATGTGTTGTCAATGTCTGGCACACTTCCTGTTTGGTCAAGTGGTGGAGCTAGACCAGGTTGGCAGTTTGGGCATGTGGATATCATCAGATTTATATTAACTAATATTTTGTTAATACAAAACAACTATTCTGACTTTGGCCAGCTGGTGGCGCTACACCAGACAGGCATATTGGGTGTTTGGATGTCATATACACCTAATCTGATTAATCTGATGAATCTGATTGTGATATCCAACAGAAGTGAAAAGAAAAACACATTCCTTCTCTTGCCAATTAGTATTGCAACATGCCATGCATGTTAATAGGACATATGAATATCATCATCATGATATCTAATATTTTGTAAAATTTCAGATCAATCAGTCAAAGCAAAATTTTTGGCACATTTCCTGCTTGGCCAGATGGTGGCGCTATGCTAGGCATGTGAATTACACTTGCGAATATCATCACAATAATGATATCCAATATTTTGTAAAGTTTCCGATCAATGAATAGGGCTTCGCACCTCTCGTGCGCAGGGTTAGGAACACATCTCTACTTAATAGATTCTCTACCATCACTTACTCTTGCGGCAGGCTTGGCTCAGGCCTTAGTAAGACACTTAAAAGTATATTGCTTGCATTGCAAGTCTTGCCTCTCCTTTTTGCCAGACAGCTGAGGACACCCACCCACACTGCTCGTCCTCCCATACAGAAAAGCAACACTACCAAGTCTCACTAGGCCAGGCTTTAGCAATCAGAGCACAAACCTGTGTCCACATCGAAAACAAATCGAAAAAAAATCCTTCTATTGCCAGTTGGTGGCGCTATACCACACACATTAATTAGGCATGTGAATATCATCATAATAATATCCAATATTTTTGAATGTTTCCAACCAATTAACCAATGTGTTGTCAATGTCTGGCACACTTCCTGTTTGGTCAAGTGGTGGAGCTAGACCAGGTTGGCAGTTTGGGCATGTGGATATCATCAGATTTATATTAACTAATATTTTGTTAATACAAAACAACTATTCTGACTTTGGCCAGCTGGTGGCGCTACACCAGACAGGCATATTGGGTGTTTGGATGTCATATACACCTAATCTGATTAATCTGATGAATCTGATTGTGATATCCAACAGAAGTGAAAAGAAAAACACATTCCTTCTCTTGCCAATTAGTATTGCAACATGCCATGCATGTTAATAGGACATATGAATATCATCATCATGATATCTAATATTTTGTAAAATTTCAGATCAATCAGTCAAAGCAAAATTTTTGGCACATTTCCTGCTTGGCCAGATGGTGGCGCTATGCTAGGCATGTGAATTATACTTGCGAATATCATCACAATAATGATATCCAATATTTTGTAAAGTTTCCGATCAATGAATAGGGCTTCGCACCTCTCGTGCGCAGGGTTAGGAACATATCTCTACTTAATAGATTCTCTACCATCACTTACTCTTGCGGCAGGCTTGGCTCAGGCCTTAGTAAGACACTTAAAAGTATATTGCTTGCATTGCAAGTCTTGCCTCTCCTTTTTGCCAGACGGCTGAGGACACCCACCCACACTGCTCGTCCTCCCATACAGAAAAGCAACACTACCAAGTCTCACTAGGCCAGGCTTTAGCAATCAGAGCACAAACCTGTAAAGGTTCAATCCAGATTGGGTGAATCAAATCCACACATCCCAGGCCCAGGACAGGGCAATTTCCGATTGTGATAAGAGTACACGTGATGTGTTACTTGAGTAACTCTATGAGTATGCTATCATTGGAGTACTTATTTTTTTGGGCCATTTTTGAAGTGACAGCCCCTGTAAGACCAAATCAAATTTCAAGGTGGAACCTTGGATTCAGCTTGTCTCCTCAATAATAATACTGGTTCACATTTTCTTCTTTTCAACTATGGAACTTAATTCCATTTCCAAAAAGGTTTTGTGTGATAGATAGTAGATTCTACTGGATTTCATTCAGTTGAAATGCACAGGGAGCCATAGCAGTAAAAACTCATTCAGTCTCTCATTAGACCACATTTGTCCAGATTCACCACTGGAATAATGGGGAACTACTGCCAGTGTCGTCTTATATAATCTGGACAAAGATGAGTCAGTCAGTGGACACATTAAATATATATATATATATATATATATAATGTGTCCACAGACTGACTCAGCTTTGTCCAGATTATATATATATTATATATATATATCGCTGCTGCCGGTGAAAACCTGGAAACCTGCGTCATCAAAAAAAAAAAAGGGGGGGGGGGGGGGGAATGAGTTTTTTTACCTGACAGCAGCGATATATGTCTCTCATATAAATTTGAACCATTCAGAACTAATATAATGCTTTAAACAATGTTGCTGGCTTAACAGCTAGGTGGTTGACAGTCACCCCCAACTCACCTCTAGGTTACCCCCTATATTTCACTTTTCCCCTATACATACTGACATATTATGATACATACTCAGAGTGAGTCTTAATATGGGTGTTTCATACAGAGGACTGAGAGAGCTGGTCAGCTGTTGCCAAATATTAGTTAAGGGGATGAACTAAGATGATAAACAGGAATAAAGAGTGGACTGGACGAGGAGCTGTTTGAAAGGACATGCACAAGAAAGGTGGTCATCGTCCAGTAACACACTTCATGTTGTCTTACAGATGAGGAGCATGTCATATAGGCTACATGCAGCCATTTGGTTTAGTCATTCTCAGGTGGATACAGCATCCTTGGTTAGTCTATAGCACACATTTTGGTGTGGCGATGCCTGCTAGGCCTACTGCATCATGCAAGTGTAGTGTAGCCTCTGCAGTAACACTAACATGTAAATCTGCCAACAGCAGAGATGGTAATTAACGCCTCAGCCAGAAGCAATGCGGGTGTTAAAGTGCACTGACTTGCCTGGGTAAAGCCAGACGAACCTGTTAGCAAATTGCTCTCTAAAGCGGGGGAATATATTGCCGTGAGTTAAGCCTCATAGCGGATTTCTGTAGCCTACTCAATTGGTTAAACTGGTGTATCCATTGAGCCTCAGTCTGGATGACGTGCCATGGGATAGCGGATTTCTCTAGCAGTCATCTCAGGTGATGTATTTTGACATGGCTATGCCTTTATGCCCCAAAAGGCTTTTAGCCCAAACCTAATGAGCAAAGTCTAGGCTATGCCTACATATGACTGCAACAGTCTTTGGACATTCAAAGTAGCCTGGCTAATCTCTTCGGAAAGCTATGCCAAGGTTAAATCCTATTCCAAGCACCGACATTTAAAATATGTTTTATGCAAAGGCATTCCGTTATCTTGGGTGAAATAAAAAAGTCTAGGCCTACCTTGAGAGAAAATAAGTAAATTAAATGACATGCTTATGGATTGGCTGCCGTAGCATTGTATCCTGAAATGTAACCTATGTTCTATTCAAAACAGTACGCAAGCTAGATATCCAGCAAGCTGTTTGTTATGGATCGTGATGGCTAGTATATGGCGAAACTGCATGGATAAACCGATAGCCCTAATATTAGGTCATTTTTATTATCGTTAGACGTTTAAATATATAGCAATGTTGCATTTACAATCCATTGTAGGTCCTGGAATATAAAGCAGTCACGTCTGAAACCGTGTAGTAGCGTGATAAGCTATAAGGTCTGCATGCGACCCCATAGTTGCAACAGCAATTCATTATGACAGTGGGCAGTCATTCGCTTTATTATTTTAATAAAACAATGGAGTATTAGTTCGTTGATTAACATTATTTACAATGACGTACGTTTAAAAAAAAAATTTGAATGACGCACTTAAACGACAAAATGAAATGTCATTCCCGCAGAGCAGGTGGTTAAGCTTATTTAGGCTTGATACGAACCTCAATCCTAGGTGAAAGATAGGCGAGGAGGACATTATGTCCCATGTAATACCTTAACTAAAAGGTGTTGATGGAAGTGATGGGATGTAATTTTAGATTAAAATATCTTACCCTGGCCGCCATCTTCGCGTTTGTTGATGCTTAGATATGCACCTCAGAATGTGGATTACCAAACCAGCACCACCGATGTAGTGGACAGCGACACACGGAGCTAAACACTGCGCATGTGCACACTGGCTGGGCTACGTCCTATTCGATGAGATCTCAACTACCGCATTCTACGTCGTAAAATATGACTGGACACAAATTGTAGGCGCTTGCCATTCGTTACCAACATCACTTTTCACAAGCAGGTCTGACACATACGCACACACTTGAGAGATGCAAACTGAACTACTGTGTTAGCAAAAGAACTGTGGTAAATGTATCAGACAACAATCTACTGGGACTAAGTAGCACTGACTGACAAACTCATTGAGTAGCAGGAGTCACTGTTTACAACCATATGCAACAGTCCAGGTACCAGCACACGACATCTCGAAACTATTGAATTCATAAACCAGCCAGGTACCACCGACTATGTAGTGGGTAGAGATATAGAAGCAAAACACAACGTCCGAATTTCGACTATATTCTATGTCCCATAACTGCCCAACATACTAGCTACAGTACAAATACCTTGCCACATTTGACAAATATCAGTTGTATTTCCCCATATTTGAATGGAAACATATGCAAACTCTGTAATACTGATTACAGAGTAATTTCATAGGAGATTTACATTTTATACTGATACACAGCTGGAGATTCAAATAAATGAAGGCACAATTCAATCAGATCAAGATTAATAAGCACTGAAACAGACAAGTTCTCCCATTGTGACTTTATTATGTTTTTAGCGTTATAAAAAAAGGGTGACGGCCATTGAAGCCATGGAATGAGGCTCTTGGCAACGTTATGTACAAACAGGGAGCTGGAAAGGTTGGGAAGGGCTGGGCTGGGGTGGGGGTGCAAAGGTGGGAGGAGAATTAGGGCGGCAGGATGCAGTTGCCTCATGCCCCACCTTGTGATGGAATCCTCCCTCGATACATCGGCCCAACCCTCGCCCGGATACAAACAGTCCTTACACCCCATCCACACGCAGTGGAGCCAAATCCGGGTGTAGTGGGGTGGGAGCAGGGCATGGGGTCTCAAGGAGGTTGGGGTGTAGGGGTACAGGGTGGGGGCCCTTGAAACCGTTCATCTGGTGTAGCTCATGGACGTGTCCAGAAGAGGAGGGAGGGTCGGGGGGGTCTGACGTCCAGTGCCACGTTCTGGGAGAGGGGCGCGGGTGTTGGCAACACAGCTGAACCTTCAGTCCAGGGGTTGGCCTGCCTGCAGAGCTCCAGGACAGATCTGTATATGTACATTTCGTATAGAACTCTTTTTGTGTGTGTGCGCGTGTGTATATATGACTCTTTTGTTGTGTAACTGCTGTATTATCAGAAGGATTCCCTGATAACCCTCTTGAAGGGTGTGTGACAGAGGACAAGAAGGAAAACAGAAAACAAACGCAAACCCAGAATCAAAAACCTAAGTGTTGAGGGGTAGGTGGTCGGGGTTTGGGGTAAAGTTGACAGTAGTCCATTAAGGAGATAGCTAGGGACACTGACCATGTTTCAAAAACTTTCCAGGTGAAAGCTGGAAGGGCCAGAAGAACCCTGTCAGTTTGTTATACATTTTGTCTTTTTTTTTTTGCAAGGGGTGGGGTGGGGTGGGGTGGGGTAGGGTTGGTTTTCCTTTTTCTTCTCATGTCTTTTTTTGTCATTTGTTTTGTCCTGGGTGTAGACTTCTGCTTCTCCCCATCGCGCCCCCTCTCCCTGGAGTCTTTTGGAGAACTGGCCACATGGAGGCCCAGTGACGACGCCAGTGCTCTCCTGTGGGACAGCACACACAAATGGACAAACATACACCACGTGAGCTACTACCAAACAGACAAAAAAGTTGTTGTATACAAATTCATACATGTTGTAATATTCATTGTATATTACAGCATTCCTAAGATGTCCTACATTGCCACAATAGGAAATTACACCAAGCCATATGTGTAGAGCCCCACTATGTAAGAATGGTCTAAATGTGGATAGAACAATATCAGTGGGTTTGAAACCTACTAAGCCAATTTAACCTCTTATAAGGGCCAAGGTCATAGTCAGGGCAGGTTTTAGGAGGAGAGCTAAATCCATACGAGTAATGGTTTACCGCTAGCCTGAAAAAATCCAAACTAATTCACCAAGTGGGTTAGATGGGTGTGGACGCTCACCTGGTAACCTGATTACAGATTACCTGACCGAGCGACCACAGTTCGTCAGACTGAAGAACTGTCTCTCTGACACTGTGATCAGCAGCACCGGAGCGCCACAGGGAACTGCACTCTCTCCAGTCCTGTTCACCCTGTACACATCTGACTTCTGCTACAACACAGAGTCATGCCACATGCAGAAGTTTTCTGACGATACTGCAATTGTGGGGTGTATCAGGGACGAGCAAGAGGAGTACAGGAGCCTGGTGGAGGACTTTGTGCATTGGTGCAAACTCAATCACCTTCAACTCAACACTTCAAAGACCAAGGAGATGGATTCTAGGCCTAAGGTCTAAGGTCTAAGCCCGCTCTGCTACCAGTATCCATTGATGGGGTCAATGTGGAGGTGGTAAGCACCTACAAGTATCTGGGTCTCCACCTGGACAATAAATTGGACTGGTCAGCCAACACCGACGCACTCTACAAGAAAGGACAGAGCAGGCTGTACTTCCTGAGGAGGCTGCGGTCCTTCAATTGTGCAGCAAGCTCCTCAGGATGTTCTACCAGTCTGTTGTGGTCAGCGTCCTCTTCTATGCAGTGGTATGCTGGGGAGGAAGCACAAAGAAGAAGGATGCTGGGCGACTTGACAGGCTGGTAAGGAAGGCTGGCTCTGTAGTGGGAGCTGAACTGGAGTGCATCACTTCAATATCTGACAAAAGGACCCTGAACAAACTGATCAACATTTTGGACAATGAATGTCATCCACTCTACACAGCACTATTAAAAAGCAAAAGAGACTTCGCTCACTGCCATGCACAACTGAAAGGCTGAGGAAGTCATTTGTCCCCAGGGCCATTGAGCTGTTAAATGCCTCACTAAAGGGAAGAGGACAGATAGACTTCTCTGCTTAGTCTGTCTGCCTCTCCACCCTCTCCATGTTTGAGTACTGACTGCCCACTACTGCTTTCCTACTGTTTTACTAATGTCCACAGCCTAATGTTTTCACTACTGTTTTACTGCTACACTGTTTTTCATGCTATATTAGCACACATGATCAATGGCTGCGGTCAGGCTTCTGCTACAATACTGAATGAATGAATGGCTATAACCCTATTACCTCAACCTTTTCTTGCGCTGACATAGTTTTTTATATTACCTTGTTTACATTATACTTTACTCTCCTATTTGTCCATATTATTTATGCTGGTCTCTAGGCCTTACTCTTGCACTGTTGGACTACTTTTTGCACTTTCACCATGACACTCACTCTCTTGAGCACCTTACCATGCACACATAACTAAAGGACTATGGTTGGACTACTTTTTGCACCTTCACCATGACACTCACTCCCTTGAGCACCTTACCAGTCCCGGCCCTGTCACTACAAGCGTCTTATGCTTGATCACCCTCAAGCACATTGGACTTTTTAAATTTAATTTATATAGTATATTTAGTATTTAGTTTTGTTAGTTTTCTTATCTTCTACTGTCTTTATTGTACAGTGGAGTTTAGTTATATGTTTATACTTATACTTATGTTTACCATTTCTGCTGTAAGTGCATGTTGTGTGTGATGTCTGTATGCTACCGAGACCCTTGAATTTCCCCTTGGGAATCAATAAAGTATCTATCTATCTATCTATCTATCTATCTATCTATCTATCTAGTCTGGTGACTCGATTGGGAAACGTTTCCAACATTTGCATCGCAACAGGCACCAACTTTCACAGATGCACCCCTCCTCCCAATACACAACAAAGGGATCACTCTTCCTCCCATCATGGCGAATCAGGTTCAGGAATCATGCTGAGGAGACTTCGCCACAGGAAAGCAGCCGGCCCAGAGTGTCATAGACTGCTTAAAGCCTGTGCTGTGGAACTGGGGGAGCCTGTGCAGCATGTCTTCAACCTGAGCCTCTGACTGGGGAAGGTACCAGCACTGTGGAAGACATCATGTCTTATCCAAAAAAGCCACATACCAGTGAGCTAAATGACTTTGGGCCAGTCTCTATAACATCACACATGATGAAGACCATGGAGGGACTGCTACTTCACATCCTCAGACCCCAGGTCCACCACTCACTTGACCTGCTCTAGTTTGCATACCAGGAGAAGGTGGACGTGGAGGATGCCCTCATATACCTACTGCACAGAGCACAATCTCATCTGGACAAGGGGGAAAGAGCTTTGAGAATCATGTTCTTGGATTTCTCCAGCGCCTTTCACACCATTCAGCCAGTCAGATTAAGAGACAAGCTTGTGCAGATGGTCACCTGGTACCCTGGATCACAAACTACCTGATGGAGACACCACAGTTCGTCAGGCTAACTGACTGCTTCTCAGAGACTGATCAGCAGCACCGGAGCGCCTCAGGGGACTGTGCTTTCACCGCTCCTGTTCACCCTGTACACGTCTGACTTTAGCACCAGCTCTTGAGTCATGCCACATGCAGAAGTTTTCGGACGACAATGCAATTAACTTGTCGCTAAGCGTTGCCCATGGGGGACGTGTAATACCGATAGCCGATACCCGAGAGGCTAGAAAATGGGGGTATATTTCATAAACAGTAGCCTACAGGACGTCTCTCGTGTTTGCAACAGCTCAACGTAATGTAGGCTACTAAGCCAACAACTTGGTCACAGTAACTAGGTTCCCTGTTAAATCCCAAGATGAAAATGCTCATTAGTGCATGTGTGTGTGTGCATACCTGTGTGTGCGTTTATGTTTGTGTGTGTGTGCGTTTATGTTTGTGTGTGTGTGTGTGTGTGTGTGTGTGTCTGCATGTGTGTGCGTGTCTGCATGTGTGTGCATGTATCTTTGTGTGTTTGCGTGTGTTCATGAGTGTGTGGGTGCATGTGTAGTGTACAGTCACTAAATGTACACATTTATTAATTTATTGTATGGTCTCCCATGAACGGAATTCCACGAAACTTGGCGTGCATTCTGCGGGTGTCATAATGATCCTACACTTCAAATTCCGTGCAGTTTCGAACCTGTCAGCCAAAGATACCTGCGATTACAATGCCTCGTTATTGCTTTTTCATTGTTAACTAGGTGGCGCTATACATCAAATGAGTGGTTATAGGATGGGTGGACATGGCCCCTTGAGACCAATATACTAAACAAATGTGGTCCTCCTAGGCCCTACGGTTCTCGAGATATTTACAGAAAACTGTCCCCACCCTATCCTCCTTTGGGGGTCCAGTCAGGTGGGGGGGCGACTGATCAAAACATCCTTGTAGGGCTAAATGCCCAACAACTTTCGTGAACCCGTCTTTCAGTGTCCCGGGAATCACTGACACAAAATTACTAAAGGAAAAAAACAATCCGGAAGAAAAAAAACCCTTTGCCGCTTCGCTGGGCAGCGGTCATAATAAATGCTGCCTTGTTTCCAGGCTACTCATCAAAGTGCATCTCCATGCCCTTCACACAAGATCCCCACAGATCAGAGAATTAAATACAACAGTATGAATGACATGTCATCAATGTAGTATTACTTTTAATTGTTTAAAAAAAAACTAATTCAAATAAGGTCCTTGCTTTGCAGAGCTTGCAATTTAATTGGCCCTTTGTGCATGAAGGCGATACTTGACAGAGAGCGAGCTATTTTGCATGAAAACCATTTCACCAACAACAAGCTCAGAGGCCTGAAGGTGGAGCAGTACAATGCTCAAACATCTTTGACTGACCTATGTTAACTTCTTGGCTTTGTTGTAGAGCGAGTCCACTACTTTGCTCATGTTCTGAATGGTCTCCAGAGCTGCCTCATATGTTTTGTCAACTGGGGGCTCGTCAAAGACGATCAAGACGCCTTCTCCCTGGTCCAAGATGCCTGCAGCACAACCACAAGGATTAAAATTCATTATGATGTTTTTGACACACAATACAAACAACAAACCACTGGTGTCGAAGGAATTTAGCCACTGGGCGAACCTGCTCTTCAGAGAGGTCTAATGGTAAACCAAGCCAACAATGGATTCAGTGGGGTATACTACAAAGCTCGATTAGTGGGTTAGCGAGGTATGCTGCGCTCAAAGCCGGGGTATGCTGTGACACGAAAGTGGTTCTGTTTTAGCCTCGCTAGATCACCATGGTGTCTTTATGCTGCCAACCAAACCTGGTCCTCTTGCGTAAAATAAACCGCTCTAGATCGATCCATTTTGTAAAGGTGAGTAAAATGACGCGATAAACAGCCTTTTTATGGGAACGCGCATTGAAACTAGACGGAAACCTAGCTTGACAAATTTACTCGTAAGTTAGCTTCGTGGTAGCATTTAACTCTGATTGAGAGTTTCGTATTTGTCGATCCAGGGGGGTATTCCATCAACCTCGCTAATGAAGGCAGCACTTAACCCATTTACTCCTAAAATGCCTGCTAAAAACGCCTATAGAATCCTATGGCATTCTAGACTAAATAACCTTATTTCCTGAGGGTTTTCTGAAAACATACAAAAAATTGTCAACGTTTACCAAAATGTAATATCTAAGCCTCTGTAGCACCTAGAAACATGAAATAAAAAGCATGTTGCGCTACGCAGCATCCAGCGGGAGGGTCAATGTTGCGTCATGCAGCATCCAGCGCGAATGGGTTAAAGGAATTATCCGGAGTAAAATGCACTTTAGATCAATTTACGGATGATTGGGAGTACATACGTTGAGTTGACATCCAAATCATGTCATTCGGATGTGTTTTAAGAAAGTTCGATGTTACCGTTTTTAGTCAAAACTCGTTAGCGTGGAAGTGAGAAGGGCATATTATTTCGCCGCTATGTTTATACCTCTTCTACAGTTCCAAACAACATTACACTTACGTGGTAGTGAGTAGAGGATCCCTAAAGCCAAACCGAAGTATCCCGAGGTCTTTATGTGGTCGGATAGAGAGTCCAGAATGAATTTCATCAAGCCAGTACCTTTCCGGAAATGTTGTCATCTTTGCTGCCAGCTTTAGGGGAAAGTTCACAATTTCTACGCCGTTTAAAAACAAAAAAAAAAAAACATAGTCCAGTCCATACAACTTCATTTCAATCATTAACTATGTTTTTTTTTTTTTTTTTTAAACGGCGACAAAATTGTGAATTTCCAGAGCACACTTGGCAATTGACTCCTACGGACTTTCCCCTAAAGATGGCAGCAAAGATGACAACATTTCCGGAAAGGTACTGGCTTGATGAAATTCATTCTGGACTCTCTATCCGACCACATAAAGACCTCGGGATACTTCGGTTTGGCTTTAGGGACCCCTCTACTCACTACCACGTAAGTGTAATGTTGTTTGGAACTGTAGAAGAGGTATAAAAATAGCGTTTTGTAGCGGCGAAATAATATGCCCTTCTCACTTCCATGCTGACGAGTTTTGACTAAAAACGGTAACATCGAACTTTCTTAAAACACATCCGAATGACATGATTTGGATGTCAACTCAACGTATGTACTCCCAATCATCCGTAAATTGATCTAAAGTGCATTTTACTCCGGATAATTCCTTTAACAGAAATAGCCTGGCTTGAACTAGTGTTCAGTTGTGGCTGAAGTCGTTCCATTAACTCAAGTTAGCGACATCTTGGCCTCGTTTATTCAAGTGAGGTTTAAGTCAGCTTCATCTCTGCTCGTGCACGAGGTAGAACAGTCGACCAAAACAGTAGATTGACGAAAAGAGGATATATGTAGTAAAAAAATTAAGACAATAGGGCAATTCCACGGAAAATTGACTTTTTGTCACATCCATAACGCCAGTGAAATGCCTTGGCATTTGTATGATGTGAATGTTACTATTCATTTTTTGTGCATTTTTTCTCATATACATTCTTCAGCCAAAAATAGCAAATGCTCAAATTTCATGTAATCATTCACATCATACCATACCATCACATTTTATTGCCGTTATGGATGTTACAAAAAACGTAATTTTCCATGGAATTGCCCAATACTAGACGATTTCTGTTCGATTTGGCAAGCGCCATCTACAGGATTTTCATCGAAAGTCATCAAATTTAACATGAGAGAAAAAAATAGATTGCCTACAGAAATTGGAGAATAATGAAAGCATACATTTAAAACAACAATGCTAATGGTTTGAAATCAATTGCGAGTTTGATTGGCTTCACTCTTGAACACATATACACTATACAGTCTATGCTTGAACAAAACGAGTGAATGAATAAATAGTATAAACTCAAAAACAACTTATGGATATGCATATGGATATTCAAAACTATCTATAGCTTACGTTCTTAGATTAAAAGAGTTCACTCCAAATTATTGTCTAGGTGTAGGTGGTCATAAAATAAATTAGTAGGCTATCAATATAATTGCCTATTGTCTCCCATAAGTCCCAAAGTGTTTGAAATAAAATTATCTGAAATGCAATGGCTTTCAATTCAATTTATGCCTAGTATTTAATCTGTGTAGCACATAGTTGATTTGACATTCATGAACAATCGTCAATCGAACAATCGTCGACACATGAAGCAGTTTATTTTATTATCTGCCAAGGCTACAGAATTATCCTTTGGTTTGCATCAGATATAATATAGCCCACTGGCAAAGCTGTCACTGAACAGCCTACCAAATGTGCATGACCCTTTATCAGCAGTAGACATATGTCTTTCATTAAAGATTATAACTAAAAATGCCATTATCAATGTGATAAACTATGTAGCCTTAATACTTCTTATGGGAAGCGAACCTGCAAACACTTTCTTTCCTATGCCGTCTTGCTGCACGTTACACCACCACCGAACGTAAGTGATGCAGAGTAGCAAGATTCCTAGAACCACACGCATGTCAATCTTCATACATTCTTTGGAGCTAGTGAATGTGTAAATCCATGCTTGGTGACACTGCCGGAAAAAAACATTTCTAGGCCTACTTCTATTTTTGAAGTTGTAGGCTACAGGTGACGAAAGCACAGGTTGACGGAACCATCTTTTTGGACTCGTTTTCCGACTGATTGGTTTTTTTTGCAACACAGCTTAATTTAGCTTGAAAGTTAACCTGCTACGAAGCAGGTTAGTTCTGTGGCATAAATTCCCATAGTTACCAAGCTGGGATTCACGTTAACCTCATTAATGGAATGGAATTCTCACTAAAATTAGCGAGACTTATCGAAATAAGCCAGGTTTGGCCTTTAGCGAGGTTGATGGAACACCCCCCAGGTTATCCAAAGGAAGCCTGGGTATGTTCAGCACGCTTCGTAGAATACCCCACGGGTGTGTTGAAATTAGCAAAGAATTTAGAAGTTCAAAGAAAACCAGTTCCCCCTCTGAATGCACCTCCCATGAACCAGCCTTAGAGAAGCGTCTTATGGAAGCATGTCAAATTGAAGGTGTTTTTCATCAGAGGTTGAAACAAACCCACTACAGTGTTGTGATCACTTACCATGGAATTTCTTGTCTAGGATCATCTGAGATAGTTTCCTCTCAACGTCACCCTGAACTCAAAAGAGGGACAAACAATCAAACGTCATTGTCTACTCACAAACCAGAAGCATTGTGGATCAGACACCACCATAGACCAGCTCTTTAAAAAAATGATCTCACCTTAGACAGTTTAATAAGACTGGAAATGTTCCCAATCTGTGAGGGGAAGAAGAAAGAGGCCACCATGAGGACAAAAACTTTGTACACAATTAGTATTTAGTAAAGTATCTCCTGAACTAGTACAAGATCCTGGACATGAAGCACTGGCTTCTAGAAAAACAAATGAATTGCTAAAGGATATCTCCAAACATTACAAAACATACCAAACCAAAGCAAAAACAAAAAAAATAAACAAATAAACATAGGGGAACGTGCTGTGGCCAACCTGGACTCTGGAGAAGGGTTCGATGACTCTGATGAGGTTCTGCTCCAGCAGGTTGTCGTAGAGTTTGGTCAGGTGGTTGCTGATGATTGGGTCATCCCTCAGCTCAGCTTTGTATTCCGTTAGTGCCTGGTAGGGGCAGCAGAGGGCAGTGCATTCACATTCTACTCATAAGACACTAGGGATGCTACCATTAATTCATTGATTCGTCGTGAACTATTAAATTAGTTGCCAACTGTTTCTGTAATTGTTTTTTTCTTTTAAGGAAAATGCCTCAAATCACTGATTGCAGCTTTTAGAACATATATTTTCTATTTTATTTAATCTTCTATGACAGTAAACTAAATATGTTTGGCATGAGAGGGATAAAAGGGCTTTGAGAAATACTGAAACACATTTTTTCCCCTCCATTTTCTAAAATTTTAACGTCCAAAAGCGCTAACTTGCGCAGGCAGCTGGTTTTCACAACCTGTACACCTTGTCACAATCACCACTGTTAAAGTGAGAGTAAAAAAAAAAAAAAGCTTAACTTTAACAGACTTAGTGTAGCTTTGCAGCTAGATGATATAATCAAGGGTAACGTCCAGGCCACCGTGAAAAATAGGATTTTATTAGGTTGACACCATTTTCTTATACGCTTCTCTGAATAGCAGAAGAAGAAAAAAAGTGTTTCTTTTACTATCTATGGAAAATAACGAGCGGCTCTGGGACGAGTTGGACCCAAAAAAGGGGAACTATCGGCACATTATTGCATCATGACTTAACAACCAAATATGACACATATACACAACACATCTTTAGAGCTGATGAGCTCAAGCAAATAGAGCAGGGAAAAAGTTAGAGGGAAAGACGACGAAGAAGAAGAGGGTGGGGCGGGCAGGGTAGAAAGTGAGGAGTGGAAAGGAGAGCAGACACAGAAGGGAAGACACACAGGTTGCAAAAACACATGAATAATAAGATTTTCCAGAGTGTGAGAAAGAATTAGATGGCCAGCTGTGTTTTGTCTCACCTTTTCAAAATCAGCGAGTGACCGGTTCTTACTAGCCTGGGCCACACACTTTAGCGCGTCTGTCTGTCAAGTACAAAAAACATATGAGAGACGTTCAGGCATTTAAATCCACAAAGCGAGTCTGTGAGCAGTGTGTGTGTGTGTGGATTTAAACAAACATTTTTTTATTTTATTAAGACTAATGTATGTGAGCATTCAGGTCAATCTTGACTACTTTTACACTGGAAGTTCACACCTGACAATAACACTCACAAGGGCCCCAGCTGTGGCGCAACTTGCTGGGGCACCTGCACCGTACGCTGGCGACCCGGGTTCGATTCCCGCCCCGTGGTCCTTTCCGGATCCCACCCCTGCTCTCTCTCCCATTCGCTTCCTGTCACTATCATTAAAGGCATAAAAAGGCCAAAAAAATATACTTAAAAAAAAATAACACTCAAGATTTTCATAGACGTTGCACAACCACATCCCCATTCCTTTGCCATTATAGTCCCCCAGAGGCAGGGTATAACCTCCATTTGCATAACAAGAGTAACATCTGGAGATGACTAGTGAGTGATGTGGACTAAAGAGTATCCTAAATTAATGGCAACAAAGCAGTGCCCCTTTCTCAACAAAAAAACTGCCCACCCCAGCATGTTTGTCTGCGGGTGAGTGTGGCTATGGAAGATTCGTACTGAGGACGCCATCAGAGCATCCTTTGTCCTACAGCTGACAGCCATGAACCTCTGGAGCGTGTAGTGATGCCCTGCGGCTCACATACCTGTCTGCCGGCATAACGCAGGGCAAGTTTGCCGCTTATCAATGCCTGGACGTCCTCAGGCCTGCAAAACAAAGCAGTAAGCACATCAGCCATTGTTGCAGTCTTTGTCATCCTCCTATTCCACAAACTCTTCATGCATCAGTAAGATCTCCGCCAAAAGGCTGAATTCACAGGAAGGAACCATGTGTATTACAAGTAGGCGTGCAGTTAGATTAGGGTAATTTTTGGTTAAAAACATTACTTCATAACATATTTGTACAACAGCATAATGATGTGGCCAAAGTAAAGCTTTGTATAAGAAATTATGATGAGGTAGGAGAGTGATTATGTGTGTGTTTTGATGGAAGGTTGGCTTACGCATTGAGCATGATCTTGCACAGCAGCATGTACTTGAGGGCCTTGACGGCCCGCGGACTGTCGATGGAATCGTAGCCTTCGAATGCCTCGTAGAAGTACGAGTACGCCGTCTTCCAGTCCTTCTCCTCTGCCGCGTGGATGATGCCTAATACACAGAACGGGACAATGAGCCTCTATGCTGGAGACACCCACCTGGTACGCGTCCTGGAGAAACTTGAGTCGTGAAGCTTCCCAACATCACAACAGCTTGTAGAGACAAATTCTGCCACATGTTACATTGTTAAAATTATTTAGCCCTTAACCTTTAAACACTGTTCGTTGCTACCCCCCTTAATGTACTGTTCGGACAGTTTTAACTGCTCTTAAATACCAATACCATGACAAAAAATATTATTCAATAGAACATTATTGTAAACAGACCCTTATGAGAACATTAACATCTACATCATGTGTGTTTGTGTGTGTGTTTCTGTATGTGTGTGAATGTGTGCGAATTCTTCATGCACAGTGCATGACAACATAAACTGAGAACATGAACTGTGTGTTTGAGAGAGAGAGAGAAAGAGAGAGAGAGAAAGAGAGAGTGTGTGTGTGTGGGTGTACATGTGTGTGTGTGTCTGTTTGTGTGTGTGTGTGTGTGTGTGTGTGGGTGTGTTTCTGTATGTGTGTGAATGCCTATGTGTGCGAACATTGGTGGTTCAAACGTGCAAGTGGCAACATGACAACATGAACTGACAACATATACTGTGTGTGTGTCTGTGAGTGTGTGTGTCTGTGAGTGGGTGTACGTGTGTATACTGTGTGTGTGTGTGTGTGTGTGTGTGTGTCTGTGAGTGTGTGTCTCTGTGAGTGGGTGTACGTGTGTGTACTTTATGTGTGTCTGTTTGTGTGTGTGTGTGGGTGTGTGTGCATGCATGCATGTGTGTGGGAACATTGGTGGTAAGTTGTAGGAGTGTGTGTAAGGAGATGTCTTCTACTTCCTGGATGAAAATTATACTCTTTCCCATTCATTTCCTATGGCGGTCATTTTTGACCGTAAACAAAAGTGTTTCTACGTTGAATAAACCACTCAAAATTCAAAGAAAGTAGTCAAAATAAATTCTATGTGTTCAAAAGCCTTTTGTGAAGGATATCATACGATCTTGAGGCAATCTGATGAAAAATGCCATATTTATGGTAGAGGGAATGTGTAAATCGGTCATTTTTGACCAGAACAGTGTTAGAAGGTTAAAGCAACACCAAAGACTTTTTTGTACCTTAAAATAATGTTTCCAAAATAGTTTCAATGGTTCATCAACTCGTAACAGGGTGAACAACACTTCTGCATTCGCTTTGCAGCCTTCTATCGGCTATAACCACACTATGTAAGTTTGCCAGATCGGGTAGCGGATCTGTAGTTCGATGGAATGAGACATAAGAAACTACAAATTTGACGTGCTTCTGATATCGCAATACATCATACTTTCATAAAATCATGCAACATACCCTACCTTGTCTGTGGACATGTTATTTGCAAAGCCAGTGCTGGATAAACAAATATTGTGCGTGCAACAGAGAAAAAGTGCTTAAATGTTGCTTTAATACTTAAAGAAGTCCACTTGTTTATCACAAGAGACAAATCACATGACAGCTGTCGATACCTATAATGCTATGGAACTTCTACACCACTCTATTAGGAGATTAGATGTGCATTTTCTGTCAATACAACCATTTATTAGAATTAGTTGTATCAAGAAAATACAATTTCTCTTTGCAATCCTTCAGCTAATAGAGCCCAGGGAAGTGGGCAGGTAGAAAGAGATGGAAAGAGAAGGAAGGAAAGAAAGAAAGAAAGAAAGAAAGAAAGAAAGAAAAGAAAGAAAAGAAGGAAAGAAAAAAAAGGAAGGAGACATGACCAGGGAGCTTCAGAAGCCCATTTCAAAGCCTCCTGACAGGGGCAATCACATCATGCAGGAACAGGGCACTCAAATTGCAGACTCACCCGACTGCATGTCAAGGGCTGCTTGCAGCTTGGGCGGGCAGTAGATGGCGTTGGCTGTGGTTCTGGCGGACGTGAGGGCGGCGCGGGCCTTAGGCAGATTGCTGAGCGCATGGTATGTCTTGCTCTCCAGGAGCTGCACCTCCACCAGCAGCGCTTTGTCATCCATCTTTTTCAGCTCCTGCAACAGCTGCGAGCCTGAGAAAAGACCAGAGACGGTTGCTTTTTTGACTCCACATAATGTAATACAACGCCATTAAAAAGATTGCTAAAAACACAGTATAAACTTTCTGTTATAAACTGGTGTTAAGCATCAGTGATGTGGTTGTGGTGAGGCCTGGCCTTGTGCATGTCTATGGTCTTTATGTATATGAAGTTGATGGAACTGGCTATTGGGGTCCTTAAATCACTTAATCATTAGGGCACAGGTTTTAACATTTAGTCCCACGTGTGGCTGAATTTAAACTGAACCAATTCTGGATCTGAGTAACTGAGGAAGGTGCACCAACTTCACAATGTATTAATGATGATAAAATAAAATGTGTTCATGTACCACCTGGTTATTCAAGTTCAGTTCAAGTTCAAGTTTCAGTGTCAAGTTGAGACACATTTTCACTGATTGTATGATGCTGCACAAGCAGGCTAGCATGCATGTATGAGTGAAAGAGTATATCTGTGCGAGTCAGACTCAGGAGAGAACAGAAATAAAACAGTGACACACACTTTGTCTAGGTCAGACAACTTGCTCTTCAGCTCATCTGCTCACCTAGCAACAGGGCTTCCTGGTACCTCCTGGTGTCGAAATACAGCGAGACCAAGCGTGCCTGCACAGAACAAAGATGGTCTCAAGATTAAACCACCATTAAACATGGACCAGTCACAGAGAGGACACACATTAGCTTCATCAACTGAACATCCTGCTGCCAGACTAAAATGTAGGCCTCATATTTTCTCCCCATCAATCCCCAGGTAAAAAAGTGCTACTTCCTAACTTAAACTGAGGTCATTTCATATTATTGTCTGCCATCTCAATTCTACGATCAAGCTGTACATCCCCAACCGCCCTTTGCGGTTTTCTGATGAGCATCAGCCATAACGGCAGGTTAAATTCAAGACTCTTTTCCTCAGTGGTTCTTGAATGAGTTGCCCAGTGCTCTCCTTCCTGTAATAGTTTTGAGTCTTTCAAGAGGATAGCTGTTCAGCATGCACTTAGTTAATTAAGCGTTTCTTATGAGTTATGGTTTGTATACTATATTATAGTATAGTTTCATTGTTTTATTTTCATTGTTTATTTTCATTGATTGCATTGACATTATTATTTAGTATTGCTATTCTCCTTAATGTAGTCTTACCAATTTCTTTAAACTGTTCACTGTTGATTTAACTATTGTATTGTTTTATTTATTTAAGTCGCTTTGGACAAAAGCGTCTGCCAAATCCCATAACCATAACTATTATTGACTCTTGTAGTAATATGGGTTGGGCAGGCAAGTGGGCTTCAGGTTCTGCTCCAGAGTACAAACTAAAGTTTAGCAGATCCTATCACCACAGCAAAAATTCAGCCTGATTATTTTCTGTGACTACCACTACATGCCCAGGAGCGTTGTTCAGAATCAACCATAGCTTCACCACTTCATGACAAGCACACAGACCGGAGACAGTGTAACTGAGGCAGACTGAGCTAGCGTGCTAGTTGCCCGTGTAAATCCTCACAGCCCTAACCTTAAGAACGCTTCTAACTGTTGAGTTGGAAGCCTGGGGTTTTAGCTCAGTGGTTAGAGCGTTCGTCTCCCATGCCGGCGTGTGTGTCAAGGTGGCGGGTTCGAGGCCCGTGAGCGGCGAACGAACCGACCTTGTGACAACAGCATATCAGATCTGTACTTTTGAACGCAACTGAAAGGTGAGGGGGCAAAGACTGAGGGGCTTTCTTTCTTAAATACTCTCACAAGGCAGCAACAATTACTCCTCCTTACCTGTTTTCTGACTGAATCTGCAGTTACTTGGAACTTCTCACAAGGCGTTGTTTTGGAATGTTTCCCCACACAGACTAACGTTACACTAAACCGGTTTCCATATACACCACACGCAAAACGCTTCCACACCAAATTCCTTAATGGAATTATGCACACAGCTTCCCATATATGTTATGATAGCTGCCAGACTGTGTGCAGACTATCCATGACATACCTCTAGCGCTTGACGCAGGAACGTCCTCTTCTCAGATTTGGCCCACTCTATGCACTCCAGGCACAACTCCACTTCCTGCCCTGTGGCTGCCTCCATGTCCAGGAAGAGGTCTAGCAAGGAGCGCACCAACCTCGCTGCCTTGGCTTTACTGATGGAGTTCAGAAAGGGTCTTACATACTTCAGGAGGCCACCGAGCTCTGGGAATAGAGTAAGAAGGATATTAGTTAACCATCATACCACTTAAGTAGTTTTATATTCTGCAGTCCAGTCACATCAGTAGAGTACTGACAAGGTTGGTAGCGATGGTCATGAGAAATAATTTCCCTAAGTGCATCAAACAAGTTGTTGAAAAGCTATGTAACCTATCTATTGTGGTCTAGGATAAAAATGATAGGTGAGGTTCGAAAAGTAACGGTGTGAACAAGACAGAACTGAAACCTCACCTGCTGCCTGTCCCGTTTTGGCCAGCAGACCCCCCAGTTCAAGGATACTCTGTTCTTTGACGCGCACAGCCTCCTCGTCGGTCTCTTGGACATCTCGCTTGACTGCATCAACAATGAACAAATTGTTAACAAAATGTGTTAAACAAAAACGCTGCAAAGACACACACTGTTTCGCATCATGTGAAACGAGATAGCCATGACTCAAATTACGAACGACTTTATCTGATTAACAATGGTCTTGAGTTTCTAAACTTCAAGAACCGACGGATTAATTACGGAATTGACAAGAAGATACAGTGTCGTTTACTTTTTCGCATGCCAAATCTCAAACACTTGACAATGAATCGAATGAATAATGGTAGTCTAACGTTACTGTCATCCTGAGCTGAAGATGCTTTGCGTCAAACCCTTATCCCAGTTGGAGAAATCAGCGGTTTATATTCCGCAAACTTACCGTTAACTATCTAGAACTAGCCTGTTTTCTATCGCTATTACCGTTTACATCCTAGGGAAATAATCAAGGTAACAACAGCTAATAACGCTGACTGTCTATATAGGATTAAGTAACATTAGCGACCTATGTAGTAGTATTCGATAGCACAAAGAGGAGACTCTTTGATAGTAGACAGGAGATATCCCACATCAGTCAATCGTTGATTGTTATTATCTTAAAATTCGTAACTATTACACAGACTTCTCAGGACATTCATGTAATCTTACTGTGGGGCTACATAACAGTAACTTACAGCAGTGTGTAGCAACTTAATAATTGCTAACTAACAAAGTAGCAATGAAGTCTGCTTGCAATGACCGCTTCAGGATTGAAGCGGAGCTACACAGTGAGCTAGCTAGCTAGCTAGTACAATAACGTTAGCGATGTAAGGGTAACAAAAGGGTAGCCTTAATGAAACTGCTTTCCGCAACCTATATTATACATTTAGTAGACTGTAGCATTACATTGCTACGCACCATAACATACCACAATGTAACTTACCTTATGTAGTATCCGTGCAAGCTTTTAGCTTGGTAGCTGCTAGCTAAATAAGCTACTCATGCCCGTCACAGTGAGTCAGCAGCAAGAAAACCGGCTAGCTAACACCATGGGCGAAAGAGAATTTGGCTGTTTTGTGACAGCACGATGGCAAATTAACGGTCAAATAAAGACAGTGATTTGGTGTCAGGATATAACACTTAGTGCATAATGTACTTACCAATCGCATGTAAAATATCAATGGAAGCGTCTCGATCCGTGCTGATCAGAGACTGTGCTCTCTGAAATTCAACCACTGCCGCAGCCGCCATCTTACCAATTCTTGGACTGCCTGGTGCACATATTCAGAGCCCGACGATTCATTCGCTACCACGACACAGGAAATACACAAATCACATCCTACAGCGTGTGTGTGCAAGTGGCTATCATCGTTTTCTACACGGTGGCGAATCTCACGAAGCCTGTCATCTGTCAAAACTCATAAAAATATTATCTACCTCATTTGATTGATTTTTTAAATATAAGTGACAAAATAGAATGTGAACTTTTATTTTTTGATAAAAGTATTTTAAAACAATTTAATATAGCCTAACTTGATTTCAATGTTATGGTAGCTACCATGATCCAGAATAATTCCCATTACCGATGTAGGCTAGTAAATGACAAAGGGTGAAAGGGAGACCATAAAACATTTTTTTTTCATTTACACAAATAAGTCCATCAAATGAATTAACTCTCATTACCAATTCAATTTTTCAAATAATCTCTTTGTTATTGATATATTTTTAACAAAACCATGTAGGGCACAAACACAACACAATAAGGACACAATGCACTTGAAGATATTCTTGTGTCTGAGAAAATATTTACAATATCTATGTATTTGTAGACTATGTAATGATATGAAAATTGAACCTCACGGTTATAGTGACCAAAATTATCACGGTTTTCGGTATTATCGCGATATTTTTAAAAGTGTGTTCAATATGTTCAGAAAGGACTAATAGGCCTACACAAGCTGAAATAGTTTCAAAAAGTGTGACAGCATTTACTATTACAAAATATAGGCAAAACCTTATCAAAAGTGCAACATTTAACCAGGGACGCTGGAACTCATTTTCATCTCGGGGTGCTCATAGAGGGGGTGCTGAGGGAGGGTAAAAAATTTCTTTACTGAGTAGATGTGATTCTTTTATTCTGGTGCATTTTAAGGTGGCCTATTGCTACTGGAGAAGGGCATATTTTCATTCACATTCATAGGCCTACATCCTGACTGCACCAAACAAACCTGGCTGAGCTGAGCATTCTTAATTCATAGCATAATATTACTGTGGCATTGTGTGTTGTCCCGTTCACTTTTTCCTTGGTCATGTTTAATTGGCTTTGTGCCACAATTAAATCCATCAAGTAGATAACAGAATCAGTAGGGTACCAGTTTTGTTTTATTGTACCAGGCCTACTGTATGTCAAAAGCAGGCTTGAATGAAGCTGGGAAGGATTGTGGTCAGATCTGCTATTGGCTTGCTGTCTGAATTGGGCATTTGTGGACGAAGTCTAAGGCAGGTCCTTCGCAGCAGAACGAGCAAGCGAATGGTTGTGGGCAGGCTTGGAATTTCACCATTCTGGGGGCAAGGCCACTTGGCCTTCAGTTGGGCATATTTGGTGTGGGGCGCAAAGGCCACATGTCAGGGCACCAAGGCCAAAGTTAACTATACAGTAGTAGGTTATAAAAATGATCAAAGTTTTATTTAGCCAAATTCACTGCAGTAGACCTGCATCACTGTATGAAACATTACAAAAACATGAAACATGACATATTACATAGAACTGTTAATCATCTGATCATCTAATATTTACAGATATCTAGGCTATATATAACATTTATTTTATATTTGGCCTGTTATAAAATCATGTATTGAACAATTTAACCACAGCTCAGCTTTAAGAAACTCAAATAGCCTAGATGCATGCTTAGCATTTTGTGATCATTAGGCTAAGGCTACTTTCACAAACTCAGTCAGCTGTCCTCTGATTTACCAATATCTAGGCGATATTTGTAACATTTATTTTGTATTTGGCCCGTTATGAAATCATGTGGAACAATTTAAACACATTGTAAAACTTAAAGCCCAAATTTGGAGACAACCATGCATGTCGAAATTTACTGCAAATTCAAAACTGGATTACCCTGGAACGGCTAACTGTACAGGGGACTGCTTTACACCTGTGTGTTCGGTAGGGTCTGCTGTATGGTATAAAATTCTCGCCAAAAGTTTTCTGTACCTGTACCAAAGTTTTGTGCTTGTAAGAATATTTTGTGCTCGTAAAAAATATTTGTGTACATGTAAAAATAATTTGTATCTGTAAAAATATTTTGTGCATGCAAAAATGGTTTGTACATCTTCAAATCCGTTTTGTCACTGTGTAGAAAAAATGTTTGTGAATTTGCAAACGATTTTTGCACGCACTGATTTTCCATTTGCAAGTGCGCATCTGTTTTCTACAGACATGAAACAGATCTACGGGTACGAAACGAATTTACAAGTACAAAACTTTTTTACAAATTTTCCCCAAACAGCCAATCACAGCACTGCTTACTGAACGGACAGTCAGCCGATCAGCTCACTTCTTTAATTCTGAAACGCTGGACATCTCTGGGTACATCCATGTAAACACTACAGTCAGAAGAGGTGAAACAAGTATTGGCTGGGCTAAGCTAACGTCAAAGATACTGCTTTTATCAACTGTCTCTGCTAACGTTACGTGAAAGCACCGCACATATAACATGGGAAATACAAAGGGAGGGAGGGAAGGGAGTCAGCCTAAAGCCACCCTGAACTTTTTTGGTCATGTAGCAGTAACTGTTATGTTCTAGCTAGGTTAGGTAACAAGCTAACTTAGCTAACAAGCAAACAGCTCAACTTAACTCTATTCCTTCCCTACTATGAATCTAATATCATTAACTAGAACTAATAAACAGTATAGTTTAAAACGCGAGCACTGGATAGGTAATTAGTAGGTAACAATAGTGTAGCGATCTCACCCTCAGACAAGATTCACCTTTGGCCAGGACGGCCATTTATTGGAACAGGAAGACTCATATGGACACAGACAACTACATAGGGCAACACAGGGGTAGTCTCAGCCGCACATGCTACACACAATAAGGGTTTACTACACACATCACCACGAGGATAAGCACATGAGGTACAACCAAAGAGACTAACACGCTAACAAATACACAACATGCTAAACGTAACTACAACTATTATAATCGACATTACACATTCTAGCATTCACTCGCACTGCATTCTGGGAGACACTCATTCCACGTTAAACATGTACATCCACCGACGCTACATAACCCCCTCCCGAGCCATTGTCGTCCCCGGCAATGACAGCTCAGCTCACCGCTCGCGGCTGCGTCGGTGTCAGTCCCAGTGCTTAGTCCAAGTGACCGGAAAGCCTCCGGCTGCACGATAACCCCTCCCGACTGGAAGGGCTCTCGGCTGCCTCTGTCACGTCAGTTCTCCCCCGAACAAGCACCAGAACCGGCCAGACGTGGGTCGTGGTGTCGCTTGGGCCCTCAGTTTCCCGCCGTGCAGCTGCACTACCTCAAACAGCAGCAAACAGTCCCACTGCAAGCCGAACCCCCGGATACGCTGGAACCCCTGGACGTTCGGTAGCCCCCTCTGGCTACTGTGACAGCTCGTGGCCGTTGCCACCTGTCCACAGTGTGCCGATCTCCAGGCGGTCAGCAGTCCACGTCGAGGTCCCTCCTCGCGCTGCCCTCGTGTAGAACTTTTGTCGGCTGTCTCTCGAGCACAACGATGCTCCACTGTGGCGGGAAATGGAGACCCCGACCCTCTCAGCAGGCTCGGGACACACAGAAACTCACACACAAAACATGAAAAATATTGCGCAGACTTGCGTCAACTGGAACGTGCGCACTTAAAATCTCAAACAGTCCACAAAACGATAGCTCCCAAGGCTCTACAGGTCGACGTTACCCTCTTGGTCACTAGCTGGAGCACCGCAAGCTCCCGAACTAGCAGCTATGACTCCATCACACTCTCGACCGGCAGCTGACGCTCTGGAAGTTCTTCCATAGCTGGCGGTGTAAATCCGGCCGCTGTGGTCGTGTTCCAAGGTCGTCAGAGAGTTCGCGCTCTCTATGGATGAGATCCTCGGATGACGGCAGCATCGACATCGGCGTCGAGCCGGGAACTCCTCAGCCGGGGCCGCTTCCTCCAGCGCTGGCAGCTCTCGTCGGCTGTGCAGGGCTGATCCCGCTGGTCGCCTGCACAGGTCCCGCGCCGGGCCGTCAGGTCCTCCATCCTCCGAAGTGGCGAGCTCGGCGAGCTGGCTAGTCCTTAAAAGGACCATTGGAACATCTGCTGAGGTCCGCCGCCATCTTGCTGGTCTGGTCCTCGGCCTTCTTCTCCGTCTTGATCTGGCGTAGATCTTCGCGCCCCGGGAGGGGCCCATCCCACTTCTGACACCAATGTAGCGATCTCACCCTCAGACAAGATTCACCTTTGGCCAGGACGGCCATTTATTGGAACAGGAAGACTCATATGGACACAGACAACTACATAGGGCAACACAGGGGTAGTCTCAGCCGCACATGCTACACACAATAAGGGTTTACTACACACATCACCACGAGGATAAGCACATGAGGTACAACCAAAGAGACTAACACGCTAACAAATACACAACATGCTAAACGTAACTACAACTATTATAATCGACATTACACATTCTAGCATTCACTCGCACTGCATTCTGGGAGACACTCATTCCACGTTAAACATGTACATCCACCGACGCTACAATAGACCTCTCCAGAATATATCCCGCCCTCCTAACTTCCGTATCCATCCAACTTCCGGGCGTGGATTGTCTATGGGAAATAACATGGCGTTTTGAAAGATCGTACCTGTCAAACTCTGTAGGTGACAAAGTAGAAAAAGCTGCTGGGCAGATTGGCCTACACACTTCTGCCATCTAGTTTCCACTGGATTTTTTGATTTTCGGTGCCGTTTGAGTAGTATAGTCTATAGTGTACTACTTAAACGGCACCGACAATCAAAAAATCCAGTGGAAACTATATGGCAGAAGTGTGTAGGTCAATCTGCCCACCAGCTTTTTCAACTTCGCTACCTACAGATGTTTTACCGGTATGATATTTCGAAACGCCATGTTATTCCCCATAGATAATCCACGCCCGGAAGTTGGATGGATACGGAAGTTACGGAGGCGGGACTTATTCTGGAGAGGTCTATAGGTAATGGCAGCTAACTGGGCTAGTATTGGCTGGGCTAAGCTAACGTCAAAGATACTATCAACCGTCTCTGCTAACGTTACGTGAAAGCACCGCACATTAACGTGGGAAATACAAAGGGAGGAATGACTAGTCGGAAAACACTAACACAATAACTATACAGAACAATTATATCATTAATAATAATACTAATGATCCGAATTGTATTAGTTCTAGTTAATGATATTAGATTCATAGTAGGGAAGGAATAGAGTTAAGTTGAGCTGTTTGCTTGTTAGCTAAGATAGCTCTTCTTTTTTAAGTGTTTCACCTCTTCTGAACTGTGGTGTTTACATGGATGTACCAAGAGCTGTATTTTCTATGTCCAGCGTTTCAGAATTAAAGAAGCGAGCTGATCGGCTGACTGGCCGTTCAGTAAGCAGTGCTGTGATTGGCTGTTTTGGGAAATTTTGTAAAAAAGTTTTGTACTTGTACATTAGTTTCGTACCCGTAGATCTGTTTCATGTCTGTAGAAAACAGATGCGCACTTGCAAATGGAAAATCCGTGCGTGCAAATATCGTTAGCAAATTCACAAAAAAAAATTCTACACAGTGAGAAAACGGATTTGAAGATGTACAAACCATTTTTACATGCACAAAATATTTTTACAGATACAAATTATTTTTACATGTACACAAATCATTTTTACGAGCACAAAATATTCTTACAAGCACAAAACTTTGGTACAGGTACAGAAAACTTTTGGCGAGAATTTTATACCATACTGCTGTTTATTCTGATATATGGTTTGTCGTGTGTTAAAAGAAGGGTTCGTGAAGTATTCCACCAAGATGAATGGGTTGGGAGATCATGGGACGCAAAACCTTCAGTAGAATGTATGACTAAATTGAATTATATTATGTACTTTTCTCGCGAACCGTTCAACTCAGCAATTATCGGGTACCATCGTTTAAAAGCTGAGAAAAAGCTCTTTCATGTGATACTTGTGATGTCTGTGTGATGAATAGGCTACTTCGCGAGTAGTTTAACTGAGATGAATGGGTGAATTTGGACGCACTTTATTTCTTGCGCTGTCACTTTCTCCACTGCGTAAAATACTAAATTAATTTGCGCTGTGAATGTTAAGATTATTTTGACAGGCCACAGGCTAAATAAAAAGATCACTATTGCTATGCTATTACTAGGACGCAAAGCAGAATATTGAAAGAAGGGGGCACCAAGGCCACCGTGGCCTGTAAACCTCTGATTTTCAAAGGGGCCTCACGGCCAACGCAAGAGGCAACGGCCATGGCCGTCGTGGCCGGCGTGAAATTCCTACCCTGGTTGTGGGTAAGGAGAAGTTACCCTTCCTGGGGCGCAAGCTAAGGTAAGCTAACTGGCTCATTTGTTTTTTGTTTGTGATGGACTGTGCCTAGGTTGATGGTGGTTGGCTAGGGTTTTTATGGTTATGGTTCAGTCCGCATCAACGGGACAGACCAACCTAGCCAACCTAGACCAGGGCAGAGTCCTGCAATGGGTCGGGTATCCGCGGGTACCCACGGAAAAGTTGCTAAAACGGGTAAATTATGATGTCCCTAAATTGTACGGGCGGGTATGCAGGCGGGAAAAGAACTCCTTGCGGGCGGATACGATGAGAACCAAAACAGTATAGAAATAAAACATCATTGAAAAATATGTGAAATATTTGTATATCTAAATTACCATTACCACATCGCAAATATGTGTTTTAGTCAACGATACGACCCTTGACCAGGGGCGGAGCCAGACATTGTAAACATGCGGGGCTTAGCCCATTTTTTTTTTTTTTTAAATAACCCCTTAAATAATGACTTTTAGTGAATTTTGTGTAAACTAATGGACACATTGAGACTTAAAAAATGTGAAACTAACATTCAACAGATTCAAGGTATCTGACTGGCACACTGTGTAAAATTATAGTTTTGGGTCTTTCAAGAGGCAATATCTGTTCATATCTGTTTAGCATGTACTTAGTTAATTAAGCGTTTCTTATGGTTTGTATATTATAGTATTTGTTTATTTTCATTAGGCTATTGTTTGATATGACATTATTGTTTATAATTGCTATTCTCCTTCTTCCTCTTCCCTGATCTCATCTGTGTGACAAATATATAGAATATCTTATACTATAATATACATAATATTATGATATAATTACAGTATGGCCAGTCATCATGATACAAGGGTATTTTAGAAGGAATGCATTATCATCTTGACATAGGCGTTTCTAAATTATATTAATTTTGTAATTTAGCAAGATTATTCATAGGTTTCATCAGGTCCCTTTACACAGGTGCATAAAATCAAGCACCTAGATTATGAATGCAGACTACATGGTGCTTGATTAACACACTTATGGAAAGGGCCCTTTCCTCTCAATATATCATTGTAATGTTTTTTTTTAGTTAATAATTAGTTAGGCAGCCAAAACAACATAACATGACTTTTATATTTATGTGGACTCTTGGATTATAAGATCTGTGGTGGTGGATAGGATATCAACAAGGTTTTAAGGTAGGCTTACAGTTAACATTCTTTTGTGCAACATATGACACTGAAAAGTTGACATGGGCAGATAACTGTTAATGGGTTTTTCTGACATTTCAAAACAGTGTAGCCTAATTTATTACAAGACGAGGATCACTTTGTTTTGGGAGCTGGAATTTCTTATTCTGCAGTAGGCTTAGCTAGCCTATGAGAGTACTGAATTTGCCTTTTCCGCCGACGAACGAGGACATTTAACATTAACGTTAAGCATTTAGGGAGCTAGCCAAGTAGCCTAACGTTAGCCTGCCTAACTGACTGAAAGCTCTTAACGTGAAATCACCAACCTGAAACAACACCATCCGTCAGTTCACTGGGCGATGCTGTTGCTTGAACGGAGCTGGGTGGTCTTTTGAAAAACTTTCTAATATCCATAATGTTTCAACAACATGTACACAAAGTGTTTTATCACAGACTGTAAAAGTGACAGACTTCTGACAGAGGCTTTTTGGAACACCGAAGCCATGACGTAGCGTTGTCAAGGCAGCATTTTCACTGGATCTAAACAAATCAATCTAACCATTGAAATCACCATAGCGGATAGCCCAGAGACCTGGCATAGATCGTGTAGCAAGTCAAATTATTTTTCAATATTGGGCTTTGAAAATAAGGGATATATTTCCTCAGTAATAGAGCATTTTGTGACATTTATAGAGAAACCGAGGGGAAGTTATATTGGAAATAAGAGTTGCCAGGAATTTAAAACACTAAAAAAAGATTCGGGGCTTAAGCCCCCTAAGCCACCACCTAGCTCCGCCACTGGTGCCCGCCTTACCCCCACCTCCCAGTCTCTCCAGCTCTGCATCCCGGGGACATCCAACGATCTGAGCCCCCATCACCCCACACCCTGCCCCCGCCTGATGCCTCCTTGCCTGTGCCTGTTGAGGTGTCCAAGACTCAGGCAGCCTTGACAGGGACATCAAGGAGGTGGTCATCCCCCAGCCCCCACACCACCTCATTACCAGTGCAACATTCACCCCCACCATCACTGGATATTGCACCCCTCCCCCACATGGAGACCACGAACAATGAGGTGACAACAACTTCAGTCAACAGCCATCAGACACACAGACCCCAGATGCACTCCCCCTCCCCTCCCCCTCTCCCCTATCACTGCAGATCAGGCTATCGCACCTCTCCCCCACATGGTGACCACGAGCAGTGAGGCAACAATGGCTTCAGTCAACGGCCATCAGTCTCTAGCCACACAACAACCCTCTCAGAAGCACCCCTCCTCCTCCTCCCCCTCCACTCCCCTCATCCCCCCCATCATCACGGCTGATCAAGTAAGTTATCATTTTAAAAAAACTTCATCCTCGTAAGGCAGCCGGGCCTGACAGACTGTGTCCAAGGCTACTCAAGGCCTGTGCTGCTGAACTGGGGGAGCCACTGAAGCACATCTTCAACTTGAGTCTACGTCTCAGACAAGTTCCAACACTATGGAAGACATCATGTCTCACCCCCGTCCCTAAGAAGTCACACCCCAGTGAGCTTAATGACTACAGGCCTGTCGCTCTAACATCACATGTGATGAAGACAATGGAGCGACTGGTCTTAGGTATGCTCAGACCCCAGGTACGCCATGCACTAGACCCGTTACAGTTTGCATACCAGGAGAAAGTGGCCGTGGACGATGCCATCACTTATCTTCTATACAGGACACATTCTCACCTAGACAAGGGGAAAAGTGCTGTGAGAATCATGTTCTTTGATTTCTCAAGTGCTTTTAACACCATCCAACCCCTCAGACTGAGAGACAAGCTCTAGCAGATGGGTGTGGACGCTCACCTGGTAACCTGGATTACAGATTACCTGACCGAGCGACCACAGTTAGTCAGACTGAAGAACTGTCTCTCTGACACTGTAATCCGCAGCACCGAAGCGCCACAGGGAACTGTGCTCTCTCCAGTCCTGTTCACCCTGTACACATCGGACTTCTGCTACAACACCGAGTCATGCCACATGCAGAAGTTTTCTGACAATACTGCAATTGTGGGACGAATCAGGGACGAGCAAGAGGAGGAGTACAGGAGCCTGGTGGAGGACTTTGTGCATTGGTGCAAACTCAATCACCTTCAACTCAATACTTCAAAGACCAAGGAGATGGTGGTGGATTTCCGCAGGTCTAAGCCCGCTCTGCTACCAGTCTCCATTGACAGGGTCAATGTGGAGGTGGTAAGCACCTACAAGTATCTGGGTCTCCACCTGGACAATAAACTGGACTGGTCAGCCAACACTGACGCACTCTACACAAAAGGGCAGAGCAGGCTGTACTTCCTGAGGAGGCTGCGGTCCTTCAATGTGTGCAGCAAGCTCCTCAGGATGTTCGACCAGTCTGTTGTTCCCAGCGTCTTCTTCTATGCAGTGGTATGCTGGGGAGGAAGCACAAAGAAGAAGGATGCTGGGCGACTTGACAGGCTGGTAAGGAAAACTGGCTCTGTAGTGGGATCTTGGACAATGAATGTCATCCACTCTACAGCACTATTAAAAAGCAAAAGAGCTTGATCAGCTGGAGACTTCGCTCACTGCCATGCACAACTGAAAGGCTGAGGAAGTCATTTGTCCCCAGGGCCATTGAACTGTTCAATGCTTCACTAAAGGGAAGAGGAGAGATAGACTTCTCTGCATAGTCTGTCTGCCTCTCCACCCTCTCCATGTTTGAGTACTGACTGCCCACTACTGCTTTACTACTGTTTTACAACTGTCCACAGCCTAATGTTTTTACTACTGTTTTACTGCTACACTGTTTTTCATGCTATATTAGCACACATGACCAATGGCTTCTGCTACAATACTGAATGGCTGTAACCCTATTACCTCAACCTATTCTTGCACTGACATAGTTTTTTATATTACCTTGTCTACATTATACTTTACTCTCTTATTTGTCCATATTATTTATGCTGGTCTCTAGGCCTTATTCTTGCACTGTTGCACTGTTGGACTACTTTTTGCACCTTCACCATGACACTCACTCTCTTGAGCACCTTACCATGCACACAGAACTACAGGAGTACTGTTAGACTACTTTTTGCACCTTTACCATGACACTCACTCTCTTGAGCACCTAACCATGCACACAGTATATTTAGCGTTTAGTTTTGTTAGTTTTTCTTATCTTCTACTGTCTCTATTGTACAGTGGAGTTTGGTTATATGTTTATATTTATATTTACCATTTCTGCTCTAAGTGCATGTTGTGTGTGATGTCTGTATGCTACTGAGACCCTGAATTTCCCCTTGGGGATCAATAAAGTATCTATCTATCTATCCAAAAAAAAGTTGGTAATTTTAAATATTGATGACAATGTGTTCAAACAGAAAATGAGCCATATTTCATTTAATTTAGCCCTCAAAAGTAGAATGGTGTGTTGTTTCATTATCATGGACTATCAGTTTAACAGCAAGAATTCTCCATTACAACCAAATGTAGCCTACAAGGGGCGATTTTGCTTTATTAACAACAGGTGAACCAGAAGCATGCATTGTGTAACGTTAACCGGTTAGATCAAGCTAGACATGTCCTCATCTCAAATATAGGCTACTGCCCAGATGGAAAGCAGATATCGGATCACCGGTAGATAGGCTACTTGTCGGCCCAGCCCAGCGGACCACGGTAGAACCGATGTGCAAAAACTCAACGGTCTGCCGGCGGCAGCAAAACCGGTGGGCCGCCGCCAGCCTCTTGCCATCTGGGTGGTTAACTTTGCTGGCTAGCTAGCCAGCTAGCTAGTTCCTATCTGAAGAACGAGTAGTGTGACAACGGCGTTCTTATGGAAACGCTGGTGCTGTTGCGAGTTGTTGCACTGGTTTGAATCCACAGTTTACGTGTTGAATTACACAATCAAAACATTGGATAGTCACCTTGCGTTTAATGGATTCATTTGCATAAAGATGGGCATCGCCCAGCTTTTTGACGCGCAAAATTCTTTCAAATGCAGTGCTGCCTTCCCGGAATGCTTTGCGGGCGCATTAAAGTCGCTTGACGTCACCCATAGGACTAGAGTGGAATGCGACACGACAAAATGTAGTGAAGTGCTAGTGGATCTGCACCGTTAGTCGTGATAGAAACCTAACGTCAAATTTGAGGCATATTAAGAGTTGGCTTTGAATCTATTATGCTTTTTAGTTAACGTTAAACGTGAAACATTTTCTTGTCTAAGTTTAATCTTGATCTATAGCAAAAATGTTGCCAATGTAACCTAAAGTAAGCGCCTCTCTTTCTCCCTCCCTCTTAAACACGTCCCTGTTCCATACGTTACAGCCTAGTAGGCTAGTAGGCTAACAACAGTAAGTAGGCCTAGCTAACTGCCAGCAATCAGCATAGAAAAGTAGCATATTTCACATGTTAGATAGTATAATATGATATAGCATTGACAGTCCTAAACCCTCCTAAAACCCATTGCGCTGTCGCGCTTGTCAAAGTTTGGCAGTGACGTCGGCGGCAGCGTTTGATTGATTGATTAGTTCACTTTTTCAACATTATTGGTTCCCTGGAGATGTGACAGGTCAGGACAGGTGTAACTTGAACTGTTTGAATATATTTTCATGATTTGATGTAGCTTAGGCTACCTAATATTTGAGGCATATTGAAACAATAATAGGCTATTTTATAATAGGTCTACTTAAAATACATTTATTTTTATTTGTATACATTTCATCTAATTCTATAAACCGTTCATATGTAGGCTATGAATGTGGCTTGAATGAATGCAATGTCTATTTGTTTGTTACAAATAAAACTCCAGCAGTTCATAACTAGCCTATTGTAGCTTATTTTAAAATGAAAACATGGGTAAATCATCATGAATTTCAATGATTTGGCTATGACTTGACTTGACTTGCTTGACCCAAGCTATGACTTGACTTGACTTGCTTGATTGTCACAAAAAATGACTTTGACTTCAAGCAAGGGCGTAGGTTTGGTCTGAGCTTGGGTGGAGACACTACCCACTAACCCCCCCCCCCCCACTCAACTCTTTCACCAGCCACTATAGATATATAAAATGATTAAAATGTGCTACTGTCCAACTACTATCCATGATTAAAATGTGCTACTGTCCAACTTGATCTAACTATACTGTGTAGCCTACATAATCTGATTTTAATATGTACAGATATGTAGGCTATATTTAAAAAAAAATTCTATTTGGTCTGTTATGAAATCATGCATTGACCCATTTAAGCACAGCTCAATTTTTAAGAAACTTAAATACATGCATGCTTAGCATTTTGTGAAAAGAAATCATTAAGGCTACAGTGACACACTTTTCCACCTCAGAACCCTAGCCCAGAAGACCAAAGCCTACCTGCCCCAGAGCGATCTTGAGAGAGTCATCCATGCCTTCATCACTTCACAACTGGACTACTGTAATGCTCTCTATACTGGCATTGATCAATCCCAGCTCCGCCGCCTGCAGTTGGTTCAGAACTCAGTCGCCCGACTGCTCACCTGCACTAAAAAACGTGAACATATCACCCCAGTTCTGGCTTCACTCCACTGGCTCCCCATCCGCTACCGCATCAATTTCAAATTTCAATTTCAAATTTATGCCCCTGTGTTTAGTTTTAAATGTTCTTTTTTCTGCTTTTCTTAATTTATTTTAACTGTATCCCTTTTTGTTTTGTTTTTGTGCCTTCCTGTTTTTATTTGTTGCACTTTATTGTGAAGCACTTTGGTGCAGATAAGCCGTCTGTAAATGCGCTTTATAAATAAAATTGACATTGACATAGACATAGACATTGGAACAGCTAACTATACACGGGAATGCATTACACCTTTGCGTTCGGTAAGTTCTGCTGTTTATTCTGATATATGGTTTGTCATGTGTTGCGTGAAGAGTGTGTAGGCCTACGTCCGATATTCCACCAAGACGAATGGATGTGGAGATGGGCGCAGAGAATAATGATTAAATCTCTGAAGTTATTTTTCTCGCAAACTGTTTATCACAGCAAATAGTGGCTAGCTAGCACCGTTTAAATAGCCTGACGAGCCAGACCCACATTAAAATGTAGGGTCTGGGCACTCACCGTTCGCAGTGCTCAGGCGCGAGGGGCGGGATAATCGGTTGTCTTTCAAATTCCATCTGCACGCAATAGGACAGCGCTGAGTGCCATGCGTTTTCCCACCAGCGGAGCTAGTTGGCTAGTTCAAACTTTTGCCAACTCAAAACAAGCTTAACTCGTGTCACACTGTTGGCCAACAGCAACATCCATCTTCTTTGTTTTCAAGTAGCAGGGAATTCAAGCCAAACCGTTGCAACTCTGCCATCAATCATTATGTTAAGCCCGCCTAACGACTCTATACACGATTTGATTGGCCTGATAGAAGTTTCATTTTTCGAGCTCACAAACCAACGGAGAGTTGCTAGACTAGCCCTGAAAGCAAATGTAATTTGCTGCCGCTAGGGTGCGTCTAGATTTCTAGGCTACCGTTTAAAAGCTGAAAGGCTCTTTCATGTGACACATGTGTGATGAGTAGCCTACTTCTCGAGGAGTTTAACAGAAAAGAATGGGTGAATTTGGACGCACTTCATATGCCTTGTAGTGAAGCTGAAGCGCTGCGCCATGCTGCGCAGGAGACTGCGGCTCACTGGTAGTTATTATAGGTAACTTCAAATCAGCGCGATTTACCCATAGGCTACTGCACATTACAAGATCTGTACGAGATGATCCGCAGCACTGAAGTGACAAATGATTTAACTCTTTTTAACTCTACGCATGTGAGTCCTTTTTTCCCCATTTCAACCTGAATATTGGTGGGGACATTTCAGTCGTAATTCGACATTGGTGTGGACACGTCCTTTGTCCCCACGCAAATCTACGCCCCCGTGGACTTGCTTGAGACTTGAAGGTTAAGACTTGAGACTTGCTTGTGACTTGCACATGTGTGACTTACTCCCACCTCTGACAATTTATAACACTTTTAATGACTTTTTAATGCGGACCCTCTTTTGCCCAGCTTACCTGCAGCAGTTAACTTCCCTTCTGCTGCAGGACACCCACAATGCAACTACTGAACAGAATAATTCCAAAATAAAAGTCTTGACCCATTTAGCAGGATTTAACATTAACTATATGGAACACTTTATTAACACCGTTACATGTGCATGGCCGGTTGATGATGCAGTGATGTTTCTTCCACTTGCAGATAATGGCTCCCATGCTGCTTACTGAAGATTCTGAAGTTTTGAAATGCATCTGTAACCAGTTTCATTGATATGTTTTGCAACAATAAGGTTGCAAAGGTCTTGGGAGAGCTTTTTGCTTTTATCCATCATGAAATGTTTCTTGTGTGACTCCTTGGTAATGAAAAACCTTTTTATAGCCCATCAATATGTAGGCTACTAACCAAGCTCATATTAATTTGCACAGATAGAAAGGATAACTCTCTAACTACTTACAGATTCCAGCTCGTTCCTTCTCTTTCCTTGCCTTAGTGCTTTTTCTTAGCTTGTTCAATACTTTTTCCCTGTGTTATTCCATTTCATTACACATGACTCTACTTATGGAGTTGTTTGGATTTTTTATGTGTGGATTACCTGAGTTATTACTAATGCCTGGTGAAAATGTTGTACCCCCCGTATTCCACTTTTCAAGGGCCCTCTCCTCCATTGGGGCCCTATACTTCCCACTCTCCCCCCCAGTTTGACGCCCTTTAATCTGCTGAACCTTCTGCTCGTTTCCAAATATAAAAAAAAACTCTCTGCAACTCAACATTGGCCTGCCTGCCTCAGCTGCCTGTGATGGGCTTTTCAGTTGTGCTGGATTACTGTTCACTGCAAAGCGACCCAAGGATGAGTGCAACTAACTTTGAAAATTAACTACTGCTCAAACTTAAAGGAGAACTCTGGTGATTTTTTTTTTTTTTTGCTAAAATTGCTTGGGTACACTTTGGCTGAGAACAAAAGTGCTTCAGACAGCAGGTGGGCAAATAAGATGGCATTAGTGAAACTGGGTAAACTCCATAAAAGAGGACTGAGTCAACCAGACGATGGGGAAATGGGACACAGAGTGGTGAATGCAGGTGATGAAGGTGGAGCTCATAAATCAAATATTCAGTCACAGTGTAGCAGATGCCCTGCACTACTGCAATGAAGAGCTGCACCTTCCTCAGTTCCAGGGATGTGAGGAGACTGTTCAGTTCATTCACAGTCTCCTTGTTCTGGGGAGATATAAAATAAATAAATAGGAATTTGAGAGGCATATTATTCTTGTTAGGGTAAATGACATGTGAATAATACAGTGTTGGGCAAGGTACTTCAAAATTGTAGTGAGCTAAACTATCAATTGTGCCAATTACACATGACAAGAAAGGTGTAGCTTGTGTGGCTAAGCTACTTGATAAATAAAGAAGTTAAGCTATTGAAAAGTTACTTTATTCAGGAAATAGTGAAGCTAGGCTACCAACACGCTTAGGCTACAAGTAGCAGCTAGCGATTGCCCATAGATATATACACTAGATGTCGCCTTCTGCTTCTCAGCATGCGTCAACACCGCCGCCATCTTGGTACAGGGATCTGAAGCGCTAAACTAGTTCTCCTGTATTGTCAGCGTTACCTATTTAACGACGTTTGGCCATCCCCAGCGATAGAAAACCTTTTTAGCGATTAGCGACAAATTTGGGAACTTTCACAACGATGGCAGATCGGCTTCTTTGTTGTTGAAACGTAAGAAAATCACTTTTCTCATGGCTTTGTCATTTATGAATTCAGCTACATCTCGTTTGCCCATGGCACTGACCCATGATTATAAAAGTAACGACTGGCGTAGCCTATGTAGTAGCAGAGGTAAATGTTCTACAGATCTACAGCAACTTCTGGTGAGATTACAACTTACATGAGTAAACGAGATGAGGGGTATGTGGCCTCAGAGCCTGTCTACGAAGAGCCTGTTTACTTTCATTGTATCGAACCTGGTTGCAGTTTACTCATTGTTCCTCTAGGGGCCGCCGCTAGCTAGTGCAGAATGAATGGGAGTCTATGGGGCTAGACGGGTAAAATGTATCTTTATTATCGTCTTAAGCTTAGTTTACTCTAGACTCAACCATAAATACATGCCTGTCAGTTGGAACAACCCAAAAAACTAGATGATTGCTTGAGATTTTGACGATTTATGGTGATTTTATTTTCGCTAAATCTTTGCCCAGATTGAAACTAATGCATTATAGAGGAGTGGATCACTGAAGCAAAATGGCGTCTCGATTGACGCATTCGTTCCAATGAACAGCAGTAGTCAAGGCGACATCTAGTGTATATATCTATGGCGATTGCCCAGTAATAGGCTACAGTCTGTGCCACTTGTGTAAAATTCGCCGGCCAAATCTAGTATGATTTATTTCTACAATAGCCTTTTTGTGTCAGTTGTAATCTAAGTCAGTGTTATGGAATATGACTTATCAAGTCTCGGTTCATAGCCGGGTGAACACCGAGTAAACATAGCCTAGCTAACTGGCTACGATTTTCATACAGTAATATCAAAGATCCTTGCTCCTTCTCAACTCTCTGGTAATATTCTATTAACAAAATACAACCAATAGTACGGTAATGTTAAATCTTACTTGTGAAAAGTAAATCCCCCGAGCCCTGTTTGCGATGGTCCGCCGATTTGAGCAGGAACATGCTCCACAGGGCTGGCATCTTGTGTCTTCTGCTGTAACGCAAGGAGGAGTATGACCGGTCCAAGATGGCGGCCACATTTCTCGTTTCCAGCAGCCAATGCAGCGTCAGTATATATATCTATGAGCGTCTATGTATATTATGTTTATGGCGTTATACACGAGTGTTGCCAGCAGGGACGGTGTAGAGTGCCCTCTGGTGGACAAAATATACAACGCCAACACTCAGGACATGGTTGAAGGGTGTTTCGTCCGTTTTTATTTTATTTTTAAAATATTCATTTATCGGCCATTATAAATGCCGATACCGACAGTTTGGAAAATGCCTAATATCGGCCAATAATATCGGCCCGCCGATAAATCGGTCGGGCTCTATTATGGACAAGCTCTGGCCGCTTCAAATAACAGAGCAGCTTATTTGTGTCATTATCAAGTGAGATTTTAAGACTCGTTACACCGCTCCTGAGCTGTAAATACTCCCAGAAGTCTGCTTTATCCGTCAAATAAAACTTTTGTTTGAGTTCTTCAAATGACTGGAACAGGCCATCAACATAAAAGTCACTAATCCTATTTATGCTTTTATTCAGCCAAGTGATCCATACAAAAGGTTCCCTTCCTACTTTGATTGAGGGGTTATTCCATATGGATGAATACATTTGCTTATATTGGGATATATGTAGTTGCTTATGCACTTTTGCCCAAGTCTCCCTAGAGTACTGCAAGATTGGGTTTGGATGTCTCTTCTTTTTAAAGGCTTGTGACAAAGCCTCAATAGTCCCAAATGGAGACACCAGTTCCCGCTCTATGTCCAACCAACTCAGAGCTAAACTCTCCCCACACCAGATTTTCTCCCGACTGGAGTGTCATACTATCACGACATTCTACTGAAATAGGGAGGAGGGTTTGGAGATCATGATACCGTGTCCGAAATGTGCATCCATTGCTCAGAAAAATAAGGCTTTGACAAATTCTGGGAAATTCTTGGATTCTGCCATAGACCTCAACGTTAATAAGAGAGCCCCATCACTGCATAAATGTGCGGGGGCGTGTACTGCTACCCTATTTGCATACATTTCCAGGGACAGGAAATGGCCTCTCATGAAGTCATCTTCGTAATCAACCATCTTTGGCCCAGCCGTAGGTACAGCACTAGCCATAGCGGAGCAGGCAGAAGATCATTGAGAAATAGACGTGAATTATAGCGACTGTCTTAAAGCGACAGTGCACAATTTATACATTTGTTAAACAGCATAAAATTAGCAGTATTTTTTAAGCAATTCATGTCATACTAAAATATAGGCTATACATTTTTTTTTTTTGTGCGGCCCGCCGGCCAATTTTCAAAACGCAATGTGGCCCTTGAGCCAAAAAGTTTGCCCACCCCTGTAGACACTAGTCACATAGTTTATTCCTTGCTTAGCTATTCTACTCTTCGAAGTATTTGCCATGAGGGGACGGAAAAGATGCAAAATAGACACTCGCACTCGCACACACTTGTTATACTACACTTTACACTTCGTTGTAACTTAAAATATAGGCTTTTATTATCGAATGTACATGAAAATAGGAGGATTTTAGTCAGGAGGAAAGTTCTAGGCAGCCATCTCCCTCAGCGGTCCCACATCACATGACTCCCAAACTGTTTGCAAAAGAGGGGGAAGGTAATGTGAGGATGCTGACTACATCTTCCCTGTTTTAGGACACTGTTTTTAATTGAATGCACTTTTGCACATGTTCCTGTCTGTGTGTTAGCTGACTAACTGTCTGCAGGTGAAGGTAATAATTGTTAATTGAGTTAATTGGTCCACACCCACTGGTGCTCTTAAAAAGGGCCAGGGTGTTGGTGTGTGAGAGACAGACAGTGCAGTGCAAGAGATGTGCAAGTTAATGTGTGGTGTCAATTTTTAAACAGTTTGTTAAATAAAAAAAGACTGTTTGCTACAAACAATTATCTTGACAGTTTTTAATCTTTTAAAAATGCAAGATGGTGGACATTATATTTTTCACAACTACCTAACAACAGTCAGCGAAGTAAGGAAATGTGTTTTCTTATAGGTCAGAAAATGGGAAGCCGCACCCACCCGGAGAGAGTAAAATTTTTCTGAGGGATTACGTGAAGGAAACAATCATTACTAGCACAGATTCAAAGTAAAGAAATAGCTTCATAGCAGTAGTTGCTACTAGTTCTATAAAGAAGTGAACTTGTGAGGTGTGGATTCTCTTGTTATAGAAGACTTCGGGTTATGTTCAGATTATTGAAGTCTCGGTAAGTGTAGCTATCTTAGTCACTTAGCTGGCCATATTAGCTAAGAAGCTAGTCCTGGGGTTTCATACCAGGCTAGATTCCGTGTTTATCACACTACATGTGATAAACATTACATCACATTAGTGATGATGAGATTTGAATGATTAAGATTTGAATGTTAAGAACGTCCGAACATGTTCCATAATGGTGTGATGAATTTGAATGAGTTATTCTGTATCCTATATTCACATAATCAGCGTGTAGTTGTATATGGCGCTGATAACCACTTGAATTTTATGTAATTTATGTCTTAGCGATACATTTCATGTTCTTGCGTATTTGTTACTGAAATTAATGTATTAGTTTACTAGTAGGTTAATTTTGTAAGCCCTGATGTGTACATGTAGGCAGGCTGGGTTTTTATGACACTGGGCTTCCCTGCACGGAGGATGGCGAGCCACTCAAGAGGAAACCCTTCCGTGTGCATCTTCTGATTTCAAGTGTGGTAGGACTGATCGTTTACCACGCAATTGATCGAATCTTCTTTCTTTTTTGAATTCTCCGACCAGATCCTATCGGGTAGGACTGAACTGTAAACACACACGTGATTGAAACAATGTTTGGATTCCTCATCTGGACTATTCTATTTTTTTGTTGTTGTTTGAACTTTGTTGCAATTGCGAAACCATAACTTTTATGGGTGCACCCTGCTCTTTTGGGACTGTTGGTTATTAGTTCATTAATAACTGGAAACTGGAAACACCTACACTGTCACTTTTATTTATATAGCACATTTAAAAACAACAGGTGTTGTCCCAAAGTGCTTTACATGGCAAAAGAGAGGTTGGGCAAAACAGTTAAAACATAAAAAAGGGACCCAGGGATACACAGGTCTGACTAAAGTAGTGTATAAAATAAGTAAGAAAAACAATATTACATGAGTAGAATTAAGAAGTAGTACATTTAAAAAAAATAATTAGATCAGTAAAATAGATAAAATTAAAGATAAATATAATATAAAATAGGAAACAAAAAAGCAATTCAAAGCAATAAATAAGTGAAACATAAATAAATAAACAAATAAATAAAAGTAAGCACTATTCAGAGTCATTGCAGTTGATCAGTCTAAGGACAACAGAAATGATTGTAAGAATAAGAAAGTAAAACACACAAAGACAGGTCTAACTTCTTGCCCAACCAAAAGGATGTGGATCATGTGGTCCTTCATACCCTTAGGTTCTCCATCCCATCTGATATAAGTAAGTCAATTTGACAAATCCTGACTACAGCTATCAAGACCAAAGGACTCTGCGGTATGAATGATTTGGCTATACCTTTTGTTATAGATTTGATCATGCTCATGTAGGTCATCTATGTACAGTACAGATCATTTTATGTTCTTGTCTTTTCAAAGCAGTCAAATCAACCTCAAGACGAAAAATGATGTTCAGACTGATACTGGTGATAAATGGGATTATGGTACATGTGGGTACCACCACAGGTGAATATTTCAAGCAGTGCAGGGCATTATTACGAATGCGGATTAGGGCCACTGTATGAAATAAACAAGGTAGAGGGGGTAATATTCCGAGAAAAGTCTCAGAATTTCTGATATTAAAGTCGTAAATTTGGCAGAAAAAACTTAACTCAGAAATTAGAATATTACCTCCTCTCCTAAGGTCAGTATCTTTTTTTTTTCTTCCATGGCCCTAATACATCTTTGTTGGACTTGTATTATTGTTCTTTTCCTGTCTTCTATTCCTTCATGACATTTCAATCCTTCTCTTCTGACTAGGTACACTCGAGGGTCCGTGTCCAATCCAAAACTGCGGGAATTGGTTCAAGCTGGGGCCTTATTGTGTCAAATACATTGCAAATAAAGTCACCTTTGACATTGCTGAAGTAAGTGGGGCTTTTGCTGTTGTTCAATTACGGTTCTGATGGATAATTATTGATATTATGGGTGCCATGAAGAGGTTTAGATTTGGATGTCTGGACAGGCACTTTCTCCAAAATTGAATACATTTTGTTTAATACTGTAACAAGGTTTAAAAAAGTGAAAATGTGGAAAGTATCAGTTTACAAATAAAAGATTTTTAGTCATATAACTGCTTAAATCCAACTTGCTCCAAAACAAATTAAAAATGTGCGAATGCTGCAATGTAATGATAGATAACCAGTGTGAAACAATTTAGACTTAAAGGAGTAGTTCTTTGTGATATTGACTTAAAGTGTGTTGAAACATGATAACGAGTGTGAACTTTTGTCTAGCTCATCTCGGCTTGTCCCCTGCACTCTGAAATCTGGCGCTACATGTAGTTAGCCGATGATACCAACATTTCAATGGGGGTGCCTCGGGCATCGGCCTAGACATGCAAATAAATCACTGTTTTACACCATTTACGAGGCTCAAAGTAGATCCACACTTCATTGGTAGACTTCCGAGGGCCCTGACATTTAAAACGAGACATTGAGAACTTTGAAAAAGCACTGGTAATTTACAAGACGATTTATACAGACAGTACGTTCAGGAAGTTTACCGTTCGTACCATCTTTAATCTAGTCACGATAAGTTAAGCGACGAGTACGAATGAACAGGTATGATAAGGGATCAGATTCCAAAAATAATTCCGTGGAAATGCATGGATTCCAGTTGCTTCCAGTAGCAGTAAAGGGTTTTAAGATTTAGAAGCTTAGAATTAGAAGGTGTTATATTAAAGCGCAACATTGTTTGTGCTGATATAACCTGTGTGATTTTGACTAGACTTAAAGAACGTTTGCTTATAAAACTTAAAGTGTTTATTTAAACTTAAAGAATGTTTGCACATAAAGTGTCTTTGCTGCTGTCCATTAATGAAATACTGAGCCTCTTCAGTGGCACAAGTGGTCTGCTTTGACATTATAGGTAATATGGCTTTGTTGCTGCCTTTCCATTCTCACCGCTAGCATGACATCAACCTCAGTGTTGCACTGATTTTTTTAATTACTTTTTTCCCCTACCGACAAAGACCTAACAACAGGGCTCTTGATTGAAAGATATCTCCTTTGAGTAACTATATCTATTGCGCACTTTCTGTAAGTCTGGCAACTGATCACTTATAAATTCTTCTCTTTCAGACAAGGTGCAGAGGAGACGCTAAAGGTGGCCATCTTATATCTATTCATGATAGCGATACCAATTATGGTGTGCAACGTCTCGTTGGTCCTCAAACACAAATCTGGATTGGAGGACTGAGGCTGCCTAATGTATGTAGTGAATGATTAAGATAATGATCTCATCCAAAAGATACAATTTTATTCAATGCTCTCTCTCTGTCTCTTGGATAGTTTTATTATTATTATTTGGGAGCTGTGTGTTATGATTGGTAATTGATCATACAGACACCAGTGATATCGTTAACTCATGTATCGTTTTCTTATCAAATCTCAACTTCCCGCTGACAGACCCAAGTATCAAACATTCATCAGTCAGGCATAACACAATGCTCTTAACACAATCGAGCAACTCACTGCATCACAATTCAATGCATAATTGAATGCTAACATAATGCCTTACACACGCTTGTGTGCAGACATAACATTTCCCCCCCTCCTACAGGATTTCAAACATGAAATTTGGATTGAAAGTCAGTGCCCAGGGCGAGAACGAGTGCGAACAGGTCGCGGAGAGCCATGAGGCTGAGACTGGGCAGTGTCTGATGAATAGGTACCAGTCCCGGAAGGCGGGTCAAGAGGCGTGTCGGGGACCTGTGTGGGAGCTATCTGAGGCACCGGCTGTGGCGTCAGGACGTCCTGCCAAGCTGGAGGCACGATTTGGGGTGTCGCCACCGTTGTATGTGGCGGAGGCGGCTTGAGTGCCACCGAGTTCCATCATTCAGTGAGAATGTTGCTGCACCCAACTGGCGGGTGACTTGGAGAGGGGAGGACCAAAATGAGGCCAGTTTGTCGCCTCTGTGGGGCCTGCGGACCCTGACCCAATCTGAGACGTCGGGAACCTTAACGCGTGCTGACAGGTCAAATCTTTGCTTCATCTGCCTCTGCCGATGGGCAACAGAGGCCTTGACCCCAGGGGGTGGCCCTTGAGGCATGACGGGGCTGAGGCGTTCGAGGGGGAGACGGAACTCACGGCCAAGCATGAGAGACGCTGGGGAGACACCTGTTGTTGAGTGCTGATTGGCTCTGTAATGAAGAAGCGTGTGCCGTATGGCCAGTGGAAAGGTCCATCCCTGGACCATGTGCGCTCTGAGGCTGTTCTTCAGTGACTGGTGGAACCGTTCAACACCACCATTGGCTTTGGGGTGATAGTAAGCTGTACGGACATGATGGATGCCTTTGCTTTTGGAGGTAAGACGTGAACTCTGCAGAGACGAGTTGAGGTTCATTGTCAGTAGTTATGGTGTTTGGGATGCCCCAGCGGGAGAAAAGAGAGTCCAGTAAGTCGATTATGACCTGAGAGGTCACCGAGCCAGTGGTGATGAGCTCAGGCCATTTCGAGTGAAGGTCATATACGACCACGAGAAAGCGTTGATGGTGGGGAACCCCCTGTATCTCACCGCATATGTCCAGCTGTAGGTGGTCCCAGGGCTGAGAAGGCCAAACAAGAGGTTGTAGAGGTGGAGGAGCCTGGTGACCGGTCTTAGCACTCAAGAGGCAGGCAGGACAGTCTTTCACCAGGGCCTCAATATCCCTGTCTATCCCTGGCCACCATACCAGGTCCCTGCAGCGCTGCTTCAGCTTCACGACACCTAGGTGGCCCTCGTGAGCCATGGTCAAGACACGTGCGCGCAGAACGCTGGGAACCACTGTGCAAAGGCCACGTGCCACAGGTGTCGTTCCAGCAGGACAGCTCTTGCTTCACCCTGGAAAATGTCGCCAGCTCTTCTGGCACCTCGCGAGGCCACCCGTTCTGGATGTAGGCACGGAGCTGAGAAAGGATAGGGTCCTGCTCAGATGCCTCCTTTAGATCCTGTAGCGGTACCGTGGTCTGGAGGGGTGTGTGTAGCATCTGGACAATGTCGTGTTCCATACAGTCAGTGTCAGTGTGTGTGTATGGCAGGGTGGGGTGGAACGGAGCGGGAGAGCAGGTCAGCTACAACATTATCTCTGCCAGGGGTGAACTTCAGGTCAAAGTTATATTGCCGGAGGCGGTCAGACCAGCGATGCAGCCTCAGGTGCCACCTTTCGCATGCCCAGATGCAGGCTAATGCTTCACGCTCGCCCACTGAGTAACGCTGCTCTGTCGGATTGAGGGCCCAGGAGGCGAAGGCGACGGGCTTCTCCACGCCCTGCTGAGTCTGTGACAGCACCGCTTCCATGGCTGTGGCCGATGCATCGCAGGTAACCAGGGTGGGGCTAGAGATGTCAAAGTGAGCCAGCACTGGGGCTGAGGTAAGTTGCACCTCGAGGGAACGCACAGCATCGGGAGTACATGAGCTCGTGACTACACCCACGGCTCACCCTTATGCAGCAGTTGGTGCAGTGGGGTGGTGGTAGTAGAGTAGTGAGGGAGGAACTTCAAATAGTAGCCGGTCATGCCCAAAAAAGAGGCGACTTGTGCAGCTGAGATGGGCTCAGGAATGGCCAGGATGGCGTCCACGTTTGACTGAAGAGGTGTAATACCATCCGCCGACAACCGGAAACCTACATACTCAATGGCCGGTGCAGAGAAAACACATTTTTCAGTGTTTAGGGTTAATTTGTGCTTGGTTAGACCTGCAAAGACTTTATTGAGGCGTTCATCGTGGCTCTCAGTGGTGGGCCCATGAATAACCACATCATCCAGGTATATGGCCACGCCCGGTATGCCAGCCAACACAGACACCATGATCTTTTGGAAACAGCTGTGGGCGGAGCTAAGTCCAAAAGGCATACGCGTGTAGCGGAACACACCTGCATGAGTCACACAGGCTGTGAGGTTTCTGCTGATGGGGTGAAGGGGCACCTGGAGGAAGCCCTGTCTGAGGTCCACTTTGGAAAACACTGTTGAGCCATGGAACTGAGCTGTGAGCTCTTCTGAGGTAGGTAGAGGGAACCTGTCAGGGATCACTGCCGGTGGCGCTGCTCTGTTTGCGACCCGGTCTTGCTTCACTGCAATCGTCTTTGTTTTTACATGTTTTTGTGTGCGCGAATGTTTTTTGTTGAGCGTGGCTGCACTGAGTAATAACAAACATGGCAAAACTAATCCATTATGCATTTCTCGTGCTAATCATCGTATCTCATCGTGCTAATCATCGACCTCGGTATCTCCCAAGGGAATTCGGTAGTGTGTCTGTGTGTGTTGTGTACGTTCCTCTGAATGGGAATGCGGCAAGAGCAGCTAGTCACATTGCGGACTGTGTACACCAGACATGTCAAAGTCAAGGCCCGCGGGCCGGATCCGGATGAATTATCTACGGCCCCCGGGATGATATTTGATTAGTATTAGAACCGGCCCGCAGGCCACAGCCGCCGGCTGCTGTTTTGCACGCACCAATACTCCATTCCCTACAATGCAACGGTAGCCCGCACGAACTCACTGCGGCGCCGCAAGTGGGCCTCTGCTTCATTATTCATCAGTATTTAGTCAGGGCAGATGTCAACTTTCAGCTACCCCCCTCCCCAGTGTTGTGCCTGAACGCGTTCATTGAACGAAAGTTCATGAACTCGTTCATATTTTGAGCGAACGTGAACTGAACGTACTGTATTGCCTGATGAACGTTACTGTGAACTCGTTCATTCTGGTGTCTGTGAACGGCACGCTCTTTCAGTTTAACTTCGTTGAATAGGGTGCCAGATTTCTACAGAGCCTTCCACGCGAAAACCCGGCTAAAACACACTGTAAAAAGGCTTTAATATGGCAGCATGCAGGTCACCATTTGTCAAACTATTGTCAAATTATTCCCGGGCCATCGTCTGATAATTTGCTGCGCAATTGATCAAGGAGCCACGCGCGGACAGAAAAAGAAAACAAACATTTCTGCAATTAGGAAATTATTGTTTGGTGTCATCAAACATAGAGGCATAGAATTAAGTCGTGGTATGAGCGTTTATTCAATGCATGCGTGTGCACGTTGGTAGCAAAGCTAAGCTTCACCCTATTGGAAGGCTATTTCATTTTGAAACGACATTTAATACAACGACGTGGATTTATGCAACTTCCATAAAACAGAGCACAGACTAAAACACTGTTTGGCATTAAGTATTAATGTCAGCCAAAAGCTATTAATTAGTCTTAGTTAAAGATAGTTAAAGATCTCCAGATCAGTGATTTACGCATGATCTGATCCGCCATTTACCATTCACAAAAGCTGGTATTGTGTTTCCTGAATCCTTACATTCAGGCATTCAAATTAAATGTAATTACATAGCATATATATATATTCTATCAGTGTATGATGCTTGCATTAGGGAAACATCCCAAAACAACGGCACCCATATAATTGCTGTTGTTTTGAGAAGTATTTCTCATGCAAGCATCATGCAACAATGCAAAAACAATGAAACTATTGTAGGCCTAATTATATTTTACATTAGTAAAGCAGTACTCTGATGTGCATGTTTTCACAAACTTTTGTGAACAATCTTAGCACTTTAAACATTGACTGTTTTGAAGTGCATGTATAGCAATATAGTATAGCTTAAAAAGAATAATAATTGTGATCTCATTATGATAATTTGATGGGGGGTGGGAGGAGGGGGTGGGTTCATGTAGGTGGGCCCTATGACCCCAAAGTATGCCTTGACTGGGCCTCAGGTCAAAGAAGTTTGAGAAAGGCTGATGTAGACGACAAAGCAGCAAGGAGGCATCGTATGATCATTTAAACAAGTTTTATGACAAGGTCGGTGAGGATGGGAAAAATCGTACATTTCTGTGCAAACTTTGCCCGCACTTCAGTCACAGTCATTATTATGACCGCTGCTAGCGAAGCGGTCATATAGGGATTGTTAAAGTTCCCCCCCCCCCCCGTCATCTACTTCCTGAAATTTTGGTCAACGATACCCGGGGCACCGAAACACCGGGGCACATGAAATTTGGTGGGTATGTAGCCCCACTAGACTTTTACGGAAAGATTTCGCTTGGTCCCCGGGGGCCACTCCCCCTCCGCGCCCCCCGAAACCCAAAAAATTCAGTTTTTCCTAAATAACTACCTGAACCGTGGCACCGAGGATGAAGAAATTTGTATGGTATGTTGGTCTCAAGGGCCCACATCAACCTAGCCCATAATCACTCATTTGTGATTTGCACCCCCCCGGTAAAAAATTAAAATGCAATATCATTCTGCTTTAATCGCCCCTCTCTTCAGTAAAGACGTTCAGAACTGCACCACATTTTATGTGTATGATTAACCTGACATTCTCTGGGGGTATGCCAAGTTTCGTAGAATTTTTTCCATGGGGGGGGTCTAAAAAATTAAGTTATGTGTACATTTAGTGACTGTACACTCATTGGCCTGTAGATGGTGGTGCACATATACACACGCACACACACACACAGGCACGTATACCATCAGTATCTGCAATTAGAACGGCCGATACATAATTACAAATTCAGTAGGATTAAAGGAAAACCAAATATTCATCATAATAATAATTTGGCTGCATTTCCAGTATTGCCGTCACGTAGTCGTTTGTCCACTAGATGGCGCATCGTTGCAGTGAGACGTAATTTTGTTGGAAGTTAATCTAAAGTGGCTTGGAACGACACTACGCTTCCTACAGCTTGTCCCAGCCTGGTGTCCTATTTTCCAGTGGTCATTAGACTCCCATACTGTTCCAGCCCTCTGGAAAAACAGCCATCACCCCAGTCCCTAAGAAGCCCTGTCCTGCAGAAAATAATGATTTTAGACCGATAGCTTTGACTTCAATAGTCATGAAATGTTTTGAGAAATATATGGTTTGTCTTTTAAAAACTCAGGTAGGCCAAAAACTCGACCCCTGGCAGTTTGCCGGCACCAGTGTCCACAAGCAGTGGAATGCACACATCATTTAGGCGGATTGTGCATGACTTAAATGAAGCCGAGCCAGAGCTCACATTATGAATGATAGTGGGTACTTATGTGGCTGCTTGGCCCCCTGACGTAGCCAGAGCAGAGCGGCAGACTAATGCAAAGTGATTCCGCTTGCCACAGTTGCGGCACATCGGGCCACGGGCTGGGCAGGTCTGTGCTCTTGAGACGTGAGACAGAGATCCACAATTATCACAGGGCTGTGACGCGTGTGGGCGTGGTCGATGACGTTGTTGGCGCCGCAGTAGCATGACTGCTGCTGAAGAGTCGGCTTCAAGCATGTCGCTCTGGCTAGGCGGCAATGTCAGAGCAGGGGAAAGAGAAGGAGCTGGGCTGGCTGTTACTACTTGCTGTTTAGTTAGCGCTGATGCATACTGAGCTGCACTCTCTAGCTGTAATGCAATCGTAACTGCTCTGGACAGTAATAGATCATCAGGTTCGAGTAAGGGGAACCAGAGACTCATACCTGTGTGCAATACAACTGGAATAGTGAGTGGCTTAACATTTCATTGTATCCACACTATTGCGTATGATTTTCCTTTGTCCACAGCAATAATAACATATCAACTTTTTGTGTTTAAGTTCCTGGCAAGTGGGATGATGTCAGGTGCCATGGTACACATGGATATGTCTGTGCTATACAGCTATAGCATTGTGGAGAAATCTTCTGGGACAATGAAGTCATTCTGTGAAGCATTAAGTTCTAGTTGTGCATTCAAACTGTTGGGGCTTGGAAGGGAATGCTTAATCTTTTCTTTTTTTTAACTGTAGAGTACAAATTGTCATTACATCAGAATAATGGCAGTCTGTATACCTTACTAACCTTTCACAACTGCATGACAAAAATAATAAAAAAAAGTGAACTTGTCTTTAAGTATGGTGTCATTGCAGACTGAAAGAGAAAAAAGTCTTTCCACAACATCTTAGAACTATCCCTGTGTTCCATATAGAGATGATCCTCTTTATACACTTCGCTGCGCGACGGTCATAATAAGACATTATTAATGTAATTATGGCGTTTAGCTTAGATGAGTTGTTAATAGAATGTTCCATTCATATTCCCAAACATATAACACAGCATAGTCCGACTAATAACTAACAAAGTTTTAAACGTTCCTTCTTTAATTGTTTCCATAGTAACCTTATCACTACCTTCAGAGAATTATATTCCAAATTGTGATCTTTTTTTTCCGGTGATAAACTCCAATAGAAACAGGTGGATATAACTTTTACAGCCTTTAACATGCAGGCCACCTCTGCACTGCTCATTTACAATATCTTTCATGCCACCAAGACAAACTTGGAGATTCTGGATGAGAGACCGAAGTAAGGATTGGTGGGAGAGAGTTGTTATGAAGGAGTTTACAGACACTGAATGGAAAGACAATTTCCGCACATCCAGTGTATCATTTAACCAGCGTTCATAATTTAGAGGGTTCTGAGTCCCAGAGAAGTCCCTTTCCATAAATCTGTGCTACTGCAGATGTGAGTTGCAATTGCCCTGTACAAACTTAGCAGGTGTGGAGGATACCAGGTTATCGCAAACCAATTTGGTGTTGTTTCACCTTAATCAAGTTTGTTTAACTTTTTTTGCCAATGCATGGTATCAGACATAGCCAAAGACCTAATTAAACAGGCAGAAGTGAGAAATGAGTTGTAAAATATAATTTAACGTTACAACTTGTCTCATTTGCACCAAAGGAAATCGTTACCAAACTCATTTTTGAAATATGTTATATCTCCTGGGATACGTTGCTCTTTTTGCCGAAAAGAGTCAAAAAGGGATTTATTTTTTACTTGATAAACAGAACTGATACATTCTTGCTTTCCTTGGTCATTTATTTATCAAGTACTATTTTTTAAATGGATTTCATCACTGACATGAGTTAACTTGGTAATTTGTTAGGTATTTGTGTACATTAATCGGTTACACTTTACTTGACAGTGTCAACATAAGAGTGACATGACACTGTCATGAACGTGCCATAAACAAGTCATAAATGTAACGCCTATTAAATGACATTCGGTTTTTAGGGTTTTTAGTTAGGGTTAGGGCAGAGAGGGTTCAAGCTAGTAATCAAGGATATTTGGTTAGGGTCAGAGTTAGGGTTAGAGGTTAAGATTAGGGTTAGGGTAATTATTCCATATTTAGTGTAGTCAGTGTTATTTAGTGTTGTACTTCAGTCAGAAACCCTGAAGTACAATTCCAATGAATGTTACCTTTCATTTGAGACCAAGATTATGCTTCTACACAAAGGGGTTCATAGACGGTAAGCATTTGATTGTCAGAATGCATTTTGGATAACCAAAAGTCCTATGGGGAGTTTCCATAGTAAATATAAGTATATATACTCTGTTGATCCCCAGAGGGAAATTTGGTCTTTGCATTTATCCCAATCCCTGAATTTGTGAAACACACACAGCACACAGTGAACATACAGTGAGGTGAAGCGCACACACTAACCTGGAGCAGTGAGTTGCCTGCTACAGCGGTGCTCGGGTAGCAGTGAGGGGTTAGGTGCCTTCTCAAGGGCACTTTAGCCGTGGATGTGGGCATGGGAGAGCAGTGGTCAACCACTTCCCCCGCCCACATTTTTCCTACTGGTCGGTGATCGAACCAGCAACCCTTTGGTTACAAGCCTGAAGCCCTAACCAGTAGGCCACAGCTGCCCCCCATGGGGCATTTTACAAAACGCATGAGCATCCCTTGGCAAATAATGCTCTAAAGTACTCATATTTTCATTCTATATTGATCTACTTTTGAACACAGCTTCACATACCTTGTGCTAGGTCTCAGTTGTGTTTCTAAGTCATATCAAGTGATCTAGAGGGCTGAAATGTGGTGAGTTCAGAGATGCTTGTTATCTGGCAGAAAGATTCTAGCCTCTGTAACTCTGTGTCAGTACATCACACAGTTGTTCTGATTGTTTTACAAGAAACTACAGAGTTTTAGCTTTCCAAAGAGGTCAAGCATTTGATTATAGGCCAAACTAGGTGGGAACAGTGGCATCTGAAGCAGGCGCTGTACAATTTCAGGCAAAACCTGGAAATTGGTATTGAGATTTAAGCTGTTAAAAAAAAGCTTAACTCATGTCGCGCTGTTCGCCAGCAGCAGCATCCATCTTCTTTCTTTTCAAGTAGCAGGGAATTTACACGGCACCGTCGCAACTCTGCCCTTATTATGTTAAGCCCATCCACTGACTATACAATGTGATTGATTGGCCTGATCGAAGTTTAATTTTTCCAGCTCGCAAGCCAACGTAGAGTTGCAAGACTATCCTGGCTGCAAATTACATTTGCTGCCGCTAGGGTGTGTTTAGATTTCTTGGCAAAATCTCTGCCGCTCGCACAAGTAAATGTTCTGCAAGTACAAGTACTTTTGAGACTGTTCTGGCACTTCCTGTTGAAAGGCCAATGGCGATGCTCAGGTTTGGCTAGCCAATCAGGAAAGTTCACTAACCAATTACAGAGTCAGGAGGTTGCCACCACACACCAAGGGCTGTATTTTGGGTCACCAGCGCATGGCGTAATACTCGTTATTCACCCGCAGAAAGTTGAATTCGGTATTTTGCACGTTTATTTTTTAAGCATTGCGCCCAGGGGTGTGGCAATTAACAACCTAGGGAGGGGACTCGCGCATTGTCTAAAAATCGCTATCATACACCACCTAAACCTGGTCAGAAGTCAATGGCGAGTTGTTCATATGCTATTTTAAGAGCGCATGTCAACAGTCATATTGGCAGGTGCACGCACCATCCTTCTATCATTCATGAACGCACACCAGCACACGTCCATGCAAAGCATTAAATTGCACGATTACAATGGGAAACATAATTAGAATAAAGATATTACGAAATACTGTACATCTCATGATGAGTAGTTATTCACCATCATTTGCAAATTGGTAATGACGGTTAAAAGTGATTAGGGGAGAGGCAAGAGACATGTATGGAGCACAGCTGAAGACGCACTGTCACGAGATATAAGCAACTCCTGCAGGATAAATGTTGTTTTATTCAGTCATTTGAGCAACATTAGGGTAAGTGTTGCTTTTTCCAGCCTATGTTTTTGATGGTAACCCATTGTCAGTCAATAGTGAAAGTAACTGCATATAACTGTCTTGTCGTTGACTGACTCCTTGGTGAAGTTAGTTTCACTTTGCCAATGAGTTCAAATAATAGACGAGTGCAAATGCGTGAAGGCTATGCTAGGTTTTAGTAAAGCATGGTTTAAGAATGACTATTCCATACGGTCTCGCAAGCAGCCTCCTTCAAATGCGCCGTTGAATGCCAAAATACCGATGCATTTATTTGACATATCGCGCATTGCGCCGTTAAAGGGAATGACAGATGTCATTCTCATTGGTTTAAAATGATGTTACGCCCCAAATACACCCATATGACTGATTAAAAGACATAGGAACACCTTGTTACGCCATGCGCTCCACTTTTGAGAACGAAACCCCTCCCAATGTGAACTGGACATCCTACTAAATTTGAATAGACTTTTGACGAGTGACGATGCACTTTAGAATGTCATGATAGGGCCCCTAAAGTGCATCGTCACTCGTCAAAAGTCTATTCAAATTTAGTAGGATGTCCAGTTCACATTGGGAGGGTTTTCGTCCTCAAAAGTGGAGCGCATGGCGTAACAAGGTGTTCCTAGGTCTTTTAATCAGTCATATGGGTGTGTTTGGGGCGTAACATCATTTTAAACCAATGAGAATGACATCTGTCATTCCCTTTAACGGCGCAACGCGCAATATGTCAGATAAATGCATCGGTATTTTGGCATTCAACGGCGCATTTGAAGGAGGCTGCTTGCGAGACCGTATGGAATAGTCATTCTTAAACCATGCTTTACTAAAACTTAGCATAGCCTTCACGCATTTGCACTCGTCTATTATTTGAACTCATTGGCAAAGTGAAACTAACTTCACCAAGGAAGTCAGTCAACGACAAGACAGTTATATGCAGTTACTTTCACTATTGACTGACAATGGGTTACCATCGAAAACATAGGCTGGAAAAAGCAACACTTACCCTAATGTTGCTCAAATGACTGAATAAAACAACATTTATCCTGCAGAGGAGTTGCTTATATCTCGTGACAGTGCGTCTTCAGCTGTGCTCCATACGTGTCTCTCGCCTCTCCCCTAATCACTTTTAACCGTCATTACCAATTTGCAAATGATGGTGAATAACTACTCATCATGAGATGTACAGTATTTCGTAATATCTTTATTGGGGGCCAAGCAGCGAAGCTGCGAAGGCACCCATTGTGTTTCTAGCTTTTCCTATTATTATTATTACACACTCTTTCCTCTGCCATTGAAGTCTATGGCAGCCCATAGAACCGTCTGGTGAAAAGTTGTGAAATTTGGCACACTAATTAGGCAGTGCCCCATGATTAATTTCACCAAGTTTCAAGTCCGCACCTCCCGCGCTCTAGCGCCACCAACAGGCCAAAATTGGACTTGCGTTCACGCACGTAACTTCTGACTTGTTGACCCGATTGTCAAAAATTAGGTATCGTTGGAATCCTTGGACCAAGCCGAGTTCAACGCACCCTATGACGTCATTTTCCGCCATGATGGATTTTCCACCATTTTGGATTTCATCAAAATCACTTAAAACGTATCAGAGGTCACAAATTTTGTCCGATCGACACCAAACTTCAGAGATATCATCTACAGACCATGCCTCATTAATGCATTGCTTTTTGTCTTCGGAACTAAAACCGTTCGCGCGTAACAGCCAATCGAAATTTGCGGCGAAGCCGCCAAACAGGAAGTGAGCTCATATCTCAGCAACCCATTGATCTATCATAACCAAACTTAGTCCATGGACTCAGGACCCAATCAGGGGGACGCTCAAGAAATCTGGTGACCTTTGACCTCTAGGGGGCGCTGTAATTAAGAAACATGCCTTTTGGCCTGTATCAGCAGTTGTGCTTAGAATTAAAACGCACTAGTGGTGTTTGGTACTACTGTTGAAGGTCCTTAGGCCGACCCAAGCCAACTTGTGATGTCATCGTAATTGATTCTGCCGCCATATTGGATTTAATCAAAAACACGTACAAGTTTTCGCAGGTCACAAATTTCAGCGGATCCTCATCAAAATTGGCAGAGACCATCTTCAGACCATGCCTTATCAGTGCATTGCTTTCTGGAACAATTGACAGAATTATTCGGCTGTAACAGCCAATCGAAATTTGCGGCGAAGCCGCCAAACAGGAAGTGAGCTCATATCTCAGCAACCCTTGCATGTATCAAAGCCAAACTGGGTGCATGGACTCAGGACCCAATCAGGGGGACACTCAATAAATCAGGTGACCTTTGACCTCTAGGGGGCGCTGTAATAAAGAAACATGCCTTTAGGCCTGTAGCTAATGTTCTGTTTGAAATTAAAATGTATTAGTGGTGTCTGGTAATACTGTGGGAGATCCTTAGGCCGACCCAGGCCAACTTGTGTTGTCATTGTAATTGATTCGGCCGCCATGTTAGATTTAATCAAAAACATCAAAAAGTTTTCACACATCGCAAATTTCATCTGATCTTCACCAACATTGGCACAGACCATCTTCAGACCATAACCTATCAATATTTTGCTCTCTGAAACAATTGACAAAAGCATTCGCCCGTAACAGCCAATCGAATTTGGTGACGAAGCCGCCAAACAGGAAGTGAGCTCATATCTCAGCAACCCTGCCATGTATCATAACCAAACTTACTACATAGATTCATGACCCCATTAGGAGGACGCACAAAAATGTTGGTGACCTTTGACCTGTAGGGGGTGCTGCAATTAGCAATATTGCATTTTGATTATTAGTTTCTGATGTGTTTTATCAATCTTTTATTTTTTATGTGAAACTGATGACAACATGTTCCATCCAGTTAATTCTAATGTGTGCGTGGAAGAGCAGGGCAGGGCAGGACGGGCTGGGACGGGCTGGGACGGGCTGGGGTGATTAGGTGGGGGGGGGGGGGGGGGGGGGGGGCTGGCTGGCGGAGGCGGTGGCAATACTCAGCCCTGTTTCAGCCCTGTTGATCCCGGGTGTCTGCTGAGTTCTATCTTGTCGCCGTGGCTACTCTGGCCTATACTGCTTGGCCCCCTCATTGCTGCTTGCAGCTATATTTCTAATTATGTTTCCCATTGTAATCGTGCAATTTGTAATGCTTTGCATGGACGTGCGCTGGTGTGCGTTCATGAATGATAGAAGGATGGTGCGTGCACCTGCCAATATGACTGTTGACATGCGCTCTTAAAATAGCATATGAACAACTCGCCATTGACTTCTGACCAGGTTTAGGTGGTGTATGATAGCGATTTTTAGAGAACGCGCCAGGGCCCGCCCTAGGTTGTTAATTGCCACACCCCTGGGCGCAATGCTTAAAAAATAAAGGTGCAAAATACCGAATTCAACTTCGCGCGACTGAAAAACGAACTGTACGCCATGCGCTGGTGCCCCAAAATATAGCCCATTGTCAGTCAATAGTGAAAGTAACTGCATATAACTGTCTTGTCGTTGACTGACTCCTTGGTGAAGTTAGTTTCACTTTGCCAATGAGTTCAAATAATAGACGAGTGCAAAGAATGACTATTCCATACGGTCTCGCAAGCAGCCTCCTTCAAATGCGCCGTTGAATACCAAAATACCGATGCATTTATTTGACATATTGCGCGTTGTGCCGTTAAAGGGAATGACAGATGTCTTTCTCATTGGTTTAAAATGATGTTACGCCCCAAACACACCCATATGACTGATTAAAAGACCTAGGAACACCTTGTTACGCCATGCGCTCCAGAACGAAACCCCTCCCAATGTGAACTGGACATCCTACTAAATTTGAATAGACTTTTGACGAGTGACGATGCACTTTAGAATGTCATGATAGGGCCCCAAGACCCCAACCAGTAGGCACGGCTGAAGTGCCCTTGAGCAAGGCACCTAACCCCTCACTGCTCCCCGAGCGCCGCTGTTGTTGCAGGCAGCTCACTGCGCCGGGATTAGTGTGTGCTTCACCTCACTGTGTGTTTCACTAATTCACGGATTGGCATAAATGCAGAGACCAAATTTCCCTCACAGGATCAAAAGAGTTTATACTTACACTATACTATACAAACTATTCACTCAAGTACTTTTTTTTTAATAAACTCTAAGTAGGTGTATTTACTAAGTTGTTGATGCTTTGTTTTATGTGTAGGGACCCTATTCATTTTACTGCAGAAGTGTAGTGCTATTATGAGTATCATTAGTGGTTAAACATTGCGGTTTGCATACATTTAGCGATTGGCCCTTCGTATTTGTACTGACAGCTGTCACTAAAGCTGGTCAAACTAGGTACTGTCTACAGTACTAAATACACAGGGGGATTATTAGGGGGCCAGATAGAATAATCCAGGTTGGGAATAAGGTATTCATTATGTATATGAATAGTTCAAAGATTTTCCAGTAGACTACATGAAGTATATGGAATTATGTTATAACATTCTAACATTTTCTATTGCCTTAACTATTTTTGGTTATAACTAATGGTTATAGATCTATGTCCATCATTATGCTGAATTATGAATAGGCCTACTTTATTACCCTTCATGAGTTTATGTAAAGTTTTAGCAAAACCTTTACGCTATCAAAATTTCTATGGAATTGAAAGCAAATACTAACACAGGTATTTTTCAGTTGTATAGACAGACTCACAGACCTCTGAAGTTCACCTACAAAAAAAGCTGGCATCTATGAGAACTAGTTTCTTGCGATTTTTCTAGATGGGAAAATAACATGGGGTTTTTGAATTATCGGACGTGTTAAACTCGCAGGGGCGAAGAAGTCTGAAATGCAGACGTTTTGCTCAACACACTTTTGTCCTCTGTCTTTGAGTGGCTCCTGTCATCTTTGGTACGTTACAGTAAGACGGCATACTTAGACTTTTGCTACCCCAGAGCTAACTTGTCATAAAGGTAGTTATCTTCAGATCTCCTTATATGGGCAAAGATGGCAGCTTTGATTCTTTTTTGTAGGCAAACTTCAGGTCTATGTTTCATCTCCCCTCGTCTTTGTTTACCTCCGTGTAAATAATCTGGAAATTATTCCTGTTCTGGTTCCTGAAATTTCCACTAGATGGCAACCTACAACAGCCTTATTACCCTGACATATATAGCCATGTGTCGTCATCAAACTTCAAAGGGATGATCAGAACCCTGTATATGAAGCAGAAGCCTCTTTTATCACATAACACACATTCACACATTAACTTTATATAAACAGACAAAAGGCTGATTAACCATTTTAGAGCAGGTATACTTATAGTTTACTTCCTTTGGAGCCATTCAAATCCTTAAAGAAGAACTCCGGCTCATTTTAACTTACAGCCCTGAGAGAGCGGTATACTATATGAAGCAAGGTTACTGGCCTCATTTCATATGACTCACATTATGATCATAGATAGGAGTTAAGGGCCCCTATTTTGCACCTTGGCACATGGCGTAAAACTCGTTATAATACCGATGCATTCTTTGACATCATGCTTTGCGCTGTTAAAGGGAATGACAAATGTCATTCTCATTGGTTTAAATGATGTTACGCCCCAAACACACCCATGACTGATTAAGAAACCTAGGAACGAAAACACTCCCAATGTGGACTGGACATCCTACTAAATTTGAATAAGCTTTTGACTAGTGACCATGTGCTTTAGACTGTCATAACAGGGCCCAAGGTGTCTATTTAGTTTTGCTTTTAATTTATGTTTTAATGAGCCAGCCCATTTACATTGTTATATTTTTTTATTCCACGTTTCTGCTATGATGTTGTCTTACTGTGATGTTGGACACAATTGAGGTTGCACTCTTTTCAAAACCATTTCTTTTTACTTTAATAAATTAATTTTCAATTTTTAAAAGTTACTTAAGAACAACAATGACACTTAAAGAATGGAAAGGTATATGTTTAGGAATGGATTTTCTTTGTCCTTAGCTGCAGTAAAACCAGTGAGCTGTGCACTTTTGAACCCAGCTGTTTTACTGACCTTACTGGCCTGGATAAAATCTCAAGCCCTCATCTGTGGGCCTGGTCTTACCCTGGCCTGCTCCCTGACTTTTCAAGCTCATTGTGTTCTCTCTTGACCTGCTGACGCCTCGCACACCGCATGCTAATGATTACCACTTGAAAATCCCACTCCCAAAGAAAAGGCTACAGGAGATTACTCAGGGAGTTACATTACCTCTTACAGTGGCCAGTCTGGATAAACATTTTCTTAAAATTAGACCTCCTGGGTGCTGCTGTTATTACGTTATTATCAGATTAGTGAAGCCGTGTGGCTTAATCACTACGTCATTGTAAATGTATGTGCCATCGGGTCAAGGCTGGGTGACACTAGAGAAATATCATGAAACTCCAACTTTTTTTCTGGAATGAGAAAAGTTGATACGAAAAAAAAAAAAAAGGTTAAGAGCTTTTATTATACACCTCAGGTATTTGGCACGCCTGGGAATTCAAATAGGTGAAGGAACGCATCCCTTTGCACCTTCCACTGCAAGGCTCTTAGGCCACAAGGAAGAAATTAAGTGGGGAAGTGGAAACATACCGACAAAGATTAGCTGGCCGTCAGTATCGAGTTAAGTATGTTGCTGAGGTTTGTAGGCTACTGTGGATTCTGGCAAAGAGTAAAAATAACACAGCTAGCCTTCACATCCTCTGAGTTCTTGTTTTCACTGCCGATTTCTTTTCTTCACAGACCTATCATACACCTTGTCATGCAATCATAAAGATGGATTATGGTATGCTTAGAGTTGGGAATAATGCAGAGAGTGCAGTCTTTTGCCAGAGTACCATAATCAGCACTGCTTATCCGTTTGAATGTATGCTCATGTGTTACAGAATATAATGATTAATGGTGTTGAAGCCGTATGCTGACAGGCGCGTAGCAAGCGTGGGGGATGTGGGTGTTATAACGTACACACTTTTGCTGGAACACGATTCTATCCCCCACACTTTTTGTCAGATTAAAATTAAAGTAAAATATGGAAATAAACGCTCCCGTAAAGAGTTGGAACCGTATCTACCGCAAACACAGAGACACAAATAGGTCTGTTGATTTGATTGAACGGTCATCCAGCCAATCACATCAAGTTAGCCAGTGAAGAACCAGCGCCGCTCTGATCAAATTCAAATTGTGCGTCTTTCAAGGCTGTGCTGCTGCTTGGGTCTGCTGCATTATAACGTTTGCAGTGAGCAGATTTCAGGTAGAATTGAAATGACAATTGTTACCGCATTATGCTAATTTAGTAAACCAAAATTCACTGTCTGACAGTTTTTGTCACAATGTAGAAATGCAGGGAGACAAAGTGAAAGCGGCGGTGCGCGCACCAAGGCACTTGTTGTTTCTGCAGAAAGACCTTTGGCTACTGTTCTCAGAGCATTATCCTTTCTCTGTCTATGATCTGCAGCTTTTCTCAAACTATGGGCCTCCTCAACAATTAACCTACTGGTCCACGTAGCCGCGAAATTAAGTTATACCCGGTGCTTCACATGTCTGATAATTTGCAGCAAGATTGAATGTATGGAACCGCGGAATGAAAAAAAAAAAACTAGGCTAAAAGTTTCCCGAATCAGAAATAGGCCTACTTTTTAATTTGGTGTCATCAAGACATAGCCCAGTCAGCACACATACGTCTCCAAGACACTTGGAAAATATCTGAACAGCTTAATTACATCGTGTTCCATTTAGAACGTCTTATTTGATCTGATCAAACTTCGGCACCGTGGTAAAGTTGGTTTTATATTGGACGTTGGATATTCGACACATTCGAAAAATCTATTTAGTACTGACTATGAGGGTCGAATTTGTGTCAAACCAACTTTAATGTGTTTGAACAAGGCCTGCCTATATTACACAAAGCTTCTTTTGTCCAAAAACCCATGTTTTGATTTTATGAATTTTTTATGCTGATAAAAGATTTCAATCTATTATGCGGCTTCACCTTTTGACTTACCCATACTAAAACACATCTCCTGAACTCGGCTTACTGCCCTTTCTAGTACACAAAGGTCCTTTTTCCCTAAAACCTACTCTTTGATTTTATACAAATGGTAACACTTTATTTTAATGTGTCGCTGTTACAGTGTACCTACCTAATTAGGTACAGTGGTACAACCTGTGTAACAACATGTACTATCAGGTACTATCATTGTACTTGCATTATGTATTTGTGGGTACCTACATATAGTTGTTACATTGTAATACTGAGTGCTTTTACAAAACTTTGCCAATTTGCCTAAATTTTCATCAGAGGCAAAGAGCTGACCTGAGACCTGCTGGATGGGGTAAATCCGGTCATGATAGATTTGATATACAAAGCATTATTAGCTCCAGTCAAGGCCTCATTGTCTTCAGTGTACATGTAACAGCTGTGCTGCTACAACCTTGTTACTCTTTGATACAGTGGAATAAACCTATTAAGTGTACCAGTTAATTACTTACATGTACATATGACATGTATGTTATGTCTTCGATGTCTTGGAACAGGTCTACTAATTCACTAAATAGTATCAACTGTGTTGGTACACACTTATTGCTCTTTGATACAGTGGCATAAACCCATTAAAATGAAGTGTACCAGTTAAGTACTTACAATTACATATTACATGTATGTTGTGTCATTGGTGTCTTGGAACATGTCTGCCATTACCCTACATACTGTAGTACATGTATCAACTGTGTTGGTACACATTTATTACTCTTTTGATACAGTGGAATAAACCCATTAAAATAAAGTGTACCAGTTAAGTACTTACATCTACATATATACATCCTGTCAATGATGTTATGCATCCTGTAATTGATGTGTTGAAACGTGTCTGCTGTTACACCACACAGTACATGTGAATTAGTAGACCCTTTTCCAAGACAAGACCTGTTCCAGTTTATTCCACTGTATCAAAGAGTAACAAGGTTGTAGCAGCACAGCTGTTACATGTACACTGAAGACAATGAGGCCTTGACTGGAGCTAAGCATGCTTTGTATATCAAATCTATCATGACCCGATTTACCCCATCCAGCAGGTCTCAGGTTAGCTCTTTGCCTCTGATGAAAATTTAGGCAAATTGGCAAGGTTTTGTAAAAGCACTCAGTATTACAATGTAACAACTATATGTAGGTACCCACAAATACATTATGCAAGTACAATGATAGTACCTGATAGTACATGTTGTTACACAGGTTGTACCACTGTACCTAATTAGGTAAGTACACTGTAACAGCGACACATTAAAATAAAGTGTTACCTATACGGTAATTTTTAATGTTAAATGTTTCAAATCTATTATGCGGCTTGCCCTTTTGACCTACCCATGTCAAAACTCGTCTGGTGAACTCGGATTATGTAAGGGATAATGGACGACACGGTGGTCTGTTCACAGAAGTTAATGCATGGTCGAGGTTGTAAAACGGCCCCGACGCGAAGCTGTTCTGTGAACAGACCACCGTGGAGTCCATTATCCCGCTTATTCCACTGTTGCCACTTGCGTTGTGTTAATTTCCTGTTACAATTTAAACGTTTTAATCGCTAAAACTGTCTTGTTTGTAGAACTAATTTCTTCCGACACATATCAACTAATTTCTCAACTCACGTGAAAATGCAGGCGTTACTAGTTCTAAATGGATGGTTGCTACGGCCAAAGGCCAGTCGTTAGTTCTATCTCTCCCGTTGTCAAGCGGGCGTATCCCAAGATTCTGATGAACTTTAGCTTTGAAACATCGCTTTTACTTAGCCTGCTGTCATCCATCTAGCTAAAAGCCACCTCCGTCATATGCTACAATGTTGCAATGTTCTGAACGCCTGCATTTTACAGCTCGGATGCAACGTGACAGTTCATTTAAACTTCACAACGAGTTCGGCGAATTAATATACAAGTGTGATACGGCCGATAACAGATAACATACGGTTAATGGTCGTTCTAAATTACGTAGGACAATGGGAAATTCAACCAAGCAGTGGAATAATGCTCTATATAGTACACAAAGCTTCTTTTTCCCAAAAACCCATTCTTTGATTTTTATAAATATTTTTTAATGTAAAAAAAGGCTTTACATGCTTTAAATCTATTATATAAAGCTTGATACGCCTCTGCGTATGCAAACGAGAAAAAGAAGTCATAGCCCCTCCAGATATAACCTGGGTTTGCTTATCTTGGGTGTATTTATCTTGCGGATAAACAGAACTCATCGATGACTCATGATTCTTTCATGAATGTCAAGCACCAATCAAAAATATATAAACCTTAACATTGTGATTCATTCTATGTGTGTGAAACCTGTGATACAAGCTGTAAGGTTATGTAAACACCAGGATTTGCCCCTGTCTCTGTCTATTAAATGTTTTGTTTATGCTTTGGGGTTGCATGGCTAAGGATGCAATAATCTCCAATGCTAATCGCTAATCCAGGTTCAGTGATCTGTGACTAAAGGGAAATGCTCTACTACACACTTTCTCTTTCTGACATGCATACACGCTCACGCGTGCGCACACACACACACACACACACACACACACACACACACACACACGTACGTGCAGTATACATACAACATCCTAGACAATGTCTCTTGGATGGTACATTTATCAGGATTAAATGTTGTTTAAGAGAGAGCAGTTTGGGCCCAAGAGCTTTAAGGGGACTACGCAGCCGTTATTGAAAAACGCTCTGGGTTTGGCTGCACTGCAGAAGCTGACACGTTTCAGCACTCAGGACAGGAGATATAGGGTGCAGGGCCACTGCCGACGTCTTTTCTTTTAAATGAACAATTAAGATTTCTAAACATTAAAGGTGATATCATATTTTATTTAGCGGAGGATACTTTGACTGGTGCTTATTCATTTTCAGGAAACCCACTAATCAAGAAAAGAGATATACAACATTAGTGAAGGTTTAGTGGAGACGTTTTCTGTTTTACGTTTTTGACAGTCAATTTATCTAAAGCCTTTCACAAGGCTGAGGCCTGAGGTCCTTTCAAGCCTTTTTGTGATTTAGGTCTTAGATTAAGACGTTTGCACTGAATACCATCTGGTTGGACACGGTTTTGTGGATATCTCCAGGGATAGTTAGCTCAATAAAGTAGACAATCCGCTCACACTCTGGATACAACACCATGGCTGGTCTCAAATCCGTCACAACAATACACTATGGAACTTGCAGTTGCCACCCACCAGGAGTTTCCAATCTCACATTTTGCCCCATTTTCCTGTACTGTTTGAATTTGCCTGATGGACACTTTTCTATCTCTCTCACACAAACTAAATTCTACTGTCCCTGCCATTCGGTGGCAAAGAGTTCATTTTCTCAAGCAAACACGTCAGTGATTGTAAAACCTTTCAAAAACTTCTGTTATATATTTTAATTTCCATATGCATTAATTCTGAAATGATCTGTAGAATCATGTCTGCTGAGTTGCAGTGAGCTATGGGATATCTCTGTGTATTAATTTGTGTCTTTCATCTTTGTATTTCCTTGTGAAAGTTCTTCGGTGTGTGTGGTCTGTGTTACTAGTCCCTAATCCATCTGAACTAGGCAATGCTGTACCCCCACTCCACCCCATCCCTCACGTGCGCACAGACACACACACACACATACACACACACAGATTTAAGAAAGGAAGAGCTTTTTCAGGATGCTCAGTTCCACTGGATCATAGCATCCAGATTATAATCTTTTGGGGGTTGCTGCATCTTGGGGACAGTACCTGTGCTGGTTTTAATCTGTAAACAGATATTTAATTCCACTGTTCTTGAAAATCCCTGTGGAGCATGCAGCATTCAGAGATTGAAAGTACTGAATCACCACTGTTGGAGCTTCTCAAAGGTGACTGTATTTAGTGCTTTAATCTATTTTCCATACCAGTCCCCAGGATGTAGGTTGTGCATTTCGGTCCATAAATTTTGACCTCTGATTTTCAAGGAAGCCTTAGCAGTGTTTAGACCTCAGTGTCTTATATCATCTGTGCCTGAGGAACAGAACAACCTCACTTAATACACTCTAGGATTGTTTTACTCGCTCACCAGGGGAGAGCACAGTGAAAAGTGAGGGTGAAGACCTGAGAGGAAGGAGAGGAGAGGGTAATGAACATTTGAGATTTTAATTGAATTGAATTTCTTATATTTTCATTATACTGGTGTGTACAACACAATTCAGGTGCACCACCTAAGTGGAACTCCCACAAATTATATATTAAAAAAGAAACAATTGTGTTACAACCTCATACATACATATGCACCCCCAGACATGCATTATGCACATTCATACATACATACATACCTGCTGTTTACATATGCACCCTTATGCTTTACACAAGAATGAAAAAGAGATATGTTTAGGCAAGTAAAACATTGCACAGAATAAGGTTGCCTTCACACTGGGTCCCCCCTAACCCTGACCCAGCTGGTCTCCATTCACATTAGGCTACATTTTTGTTTACTTACCTGGGTCCATGTAAGGGATAATGTATAGAACGCCGATCATTATCGGGAAATAGGTCCCGACAGGGCGAACCGGACCCCGACGCGCAGCGGAGGGGTCTTGTTCCGCCCTGAAGGGACCTATTTCCCGATAATGATCGGCGTTCTATACATTGTCCCGCTAATTACACGGCTACTTGCCAAAACGAAACAATAAACTCCCCACGATATGACTCTTTAGCCCACATAGCCTAGGCTAGCCTATTTGTTACAGTTTCATCGTGGCTTTTGGTGAGAAACAAATAGTTTCCAACAACACACGCTGAACTAGCCTGACGTAGCCATACTCAATTCTAGTCAGAATATGAGTCTGATACTGCTCCATTGGGACGTAATTATGGGGCGTGTTTCAACCGATACAGGGGGGGAATGCCTCTGCACTCAATTGGATAGACCTAACCAATCAGAGCAACGAAATAACTTACGTGAGATGTAGGAAGAACACACAAACCATCCTTCTTCTCCACAAATGCCTTAACATTGTTTTCTGGTCTTTTGTAAAAGTTATTGTGCAGTCAATATCTCCTAGCCTACAACACTCATTAGCAAAATCTAAGAGATAAGTAGTAGGGTAGGCTATTAGGAAAAATCTGATAGCTCATATCCCCTCTGTTTTTAAAAATAATTCTGTTAAGCACTGATATGCTACAAACATGTTATAAACAGCTGGGAAAGGCTGTCGCAAATCCCTCGAACAGGTGGTCATTCAGAGATTTCAAACGAACGAGGGAACAACATGTCAATGCAACACTGTTTTCCCTTGATGAAAGTGAAACCATGAGTTTTCCCACATCTCAACTTTGGCCAAAGTTTTCAGAAATAATCGTTTTCAGTGATAAAACCTCATTGAAACTAGATGTACCGCAGAGCGGTACAAAATATGACCGCCGCCCAGTCCAGCACATTTTTTCCACAAAAAGAAATCACGCTGAAAGGCCTATATGATTCTAACTGTCTCACTAAATTGCATTATCCACACTCAATTCTCACTGGTATCTGCTAGACAACAAGTACCAAAACATGATTAGTTCATAGATTTCACATGTAAAATTAATTTTATACAACCCCACCTCCATCTTGCCTGTTCATAATTATGAGAAATTCTTGATTGTTTGTGTTATGTTTATGTTATGTGTGTGGGTGTGTGTGTGTGTGTGAGTGTGTGTGTGTGTGTGTGTGTGTGTGTGTGTGTGTGTGTGTGTGTGTGTGCGTGCCTGCGTATGTGCCTGTGCATGGAAGCGTACATATGTCTACTGTGTGAGTATGTGTCATGATTACTGTGAATGTGTGTGTGTGTGTGTATCTGTTTGTGCACATGTGTGCACATGAACTGGGCTAACATGACCCCTGGAGGCAAATATACGGAAAAAATGGTCATCCTAGGCCCTACAGTTCTCAAGATATTCACAGAGAACTGTGTCTGGCCTACCCTCCTTTCGGGGGGTCCAGTCCAGCGGGGGGGCTACAGATCAAAACGAAAAATGACAGTTCCATGCTATCCATGTGGGGGTACATGCCCACCAAGTTTTGTGTACCCCGGTCTTTCAGTGTCCCGGGAATCCTTGTTGGTGTACGTCACTAAATGTACACATAAATTGTTTTATTGTAAGGCCCCCCATGAACGAAAGTACACAAAACTTGGCATGCATTCGGAGGGTGTCATAATGATCCTACACTTTCAATTTCGTGCAGTTTTGACCATGTCAGCCAGAGATATTGTGATGAAAACACCTAATTTTTTGCTTTTTAATTTTTAACTAGGTGGCGCTATACATGAAATAAGTGGTAATGGGATGGGTTGACATGGCCCCTTGAGATCAACATACAAAAAAAAGGTGGACCTCCTAGGCCCTACGGTTCTGGAGATATTCACAGAAAACTGTCTCCGGCCACCTACAGGCCAGTTGGTGTATAGTAACATAAATGAATTTATTGTGTGGCCCCCCATGAACGGAATTCCACGAAACTTGGCGTGCATTCAGAGGGTGTCATAATGATCCTACACTTCCAATTTCGTGCAGTTTTGACTATGTTAGGTCACAGATACCTGCGATTACAACACCTCATTTTTACTTTTTTGTGTTTAACTAGGTGGCGCTATACATGAAATGAGTGGTTATGGAATGGGTTGACATGGCCCCTTGAGATCAACATACAAAAAAAAAAAGGTCCTCCTAAACCTTACGGTTCTCGAGATATTCACAGAAAACTGTGTCTGCCCTACCCTCCTTTCGGGGGGTGCAGTCCAGCGGGGGGGCTACAGATCAAAACGAAAAACGATGGTTCCATGCTATCCATATGGGGTTACATGCCCACCAAGTTTCGTCTACCCCGGTCTTTCAGTGTCCCGGGAATCATTGACAGAAATTTGGACATGCGAAAAAGAAAAAAAAAACAAAAAAAAAAAAAAAAAAAAAAAAAAAAAAAAAATCTGACTAAACCTATATGACCGCCGCTTCGCTGCGCGGCGGTCATAATAATATGCATATGGGGTCTTAGAAGCCATCTGTCAACTTCTGGCCACAGCGTTTTTGTTGCAAACATAATTAACCTAAGCATGCTCAGATGACGTGATAGACGACGCGCTGTTGCTCACCTGTCCATCATCATAAAGCCCGATTTGATTGGTCCGCCAGATTTTGGGCAAGCATAGTTGCGCCACAATGGAGCAATGCCAGACCGAACTTCCCGACCTCAAATGTTGTGGGCGGGACTAAGTTCGACTGGCACCCAGGCTATCGCTGAACTTGAATCAAACATTCTTTAGAACACAGCTGATCAACTGTCAGCTTTCACTTTTGAATGAAGTTCCAGTCCTTGCACAGTAATATGAAAGACGTGAATTAGAAGCACAAAGCTGTTATTGAGAATTAGCAGACCACCGAACGTTGGGAAAGCCCATTCAAGTGAATGGAGCATTCTGCAGCACTCTGTAGAGCCGTCATAAACACTACAGTGTAGCTTCTATTCACCAATATCGCTTGGCAATGTTGCAAAAATGGCAGTTTATTTCCTGGTTTTAGAACAGCATTCAAACTGCACCGGAGTTCTAATGAACCATAGGGGAGAGTGGGGTGATTGGTGCCAGCGGGGAAGTTGTGCCACCCCCTATTTCTAGGGAACCATAGAAAAAATTATGTAATGTGACCACAGATTTTTGAATACTCAGCCATTTCAATCATCCTGCAGAGAAGAGAGCCTCATTGCATTATAGGTAAGCACATTTAAGTTAAAAAAACAGTTTTTTGCCTTTCAAAGTAAAATTTCTATGATCATGTTTTTTTGATTGTTGTGTCAAAACAGTTATAGACAAGTTTGAAAACATTTCACACATGTTTTAGTGCTTTGGTTAGCTACATTATGAGTCTATACAGCTAGCATGATGTTAGCTCAAATCTGATGGATGATGCATTTTTTCCAAAATGGTGGGGTTGGGGTGATTTGTGCCAAAGGGCCTGGGTTAAGTTGTGCCAGTGGCACAACTCACCCCCACTTATAAATAATGTTTTAAACATATTATTTTATTGTAATTGTGCATTTTATTCTTACATTTTATCACTAAAACTATGTGACATTCTTAATTTTAGACCAAAAATAGAAATATACCATCATGCCACAGAGTTAAGAGGAAGACAGGCAGGGCATAGTACTGTATGGAGAAGGAGCTGGCAGAACATATAAAGGCACTAGCAGGAATGCTCAATGCTCATGCAGATAAGAGAAGCAAAATTAGGTACTTATTTAGAGCGTATATCATCAACTTATCTAAAGACAAGGGATGCAAGGGCTCAATAAGGGACAATTTAAGAGATATAATACTAATAAACTTTCAAACTGCCTAGGCATGCAATAGGCCAGCGCTACGACCATATCCGTATCCGGTCGGCAAAACGGCAAATACATCCTTCTTTGAAAGGAATGACTTAAGTGCATTGTGTTGCTCAACTTTCAAAGAAAAGCACAAGTCCAACTCCTCCAAAGTTGACGCCAACGCCGATTCAAACAACCGCTCTTCGTTCGCCATAGCCACCTTCCTTGTTGTTCACCGTCGGAGGACTGTCGTCATCCTGTTAAGCCCGCCTTAAGACTCTCTAACAAAATAAAGTGCTGTGATTGGATGACGTCCACGGCGTCAGCCAATAGAAATCCCTATGGTTTGATACTAGACGTACAGGCTGAGCAAATTAATTTGCCGCCGCTAGGGTGCGTCTAGATTTCTAGGCTAGAGAAGAGTTACATACGCGACCAATTACACACATTTAATTTAACTACTTGAGCAGTGTTTGAATGATGTTTATCTAGGGTGACCAGATTTGAGTGTGTGAAAAAGAGGACACTTCAGCGGGGCGAGGGGGGGGTGGGGGGGGGGCATGTGTCAACAGACATGGTGACTATGTATGATAATGAGCTTTATTGGCCGGCCCGCTAACAGAAAAACACTGCCTCAAAAGACTATTTTGAAAGTTTTAAATGTGCAAAAACAATAATTACAATAAAAGCAGGGCTGTTGAGCTCTATACACGCAAGATACATTTGGATGGCGACCCATCTTTAATGTTGCATATCTTTAAATTTGATCCAAGATGTTTCTGAAAATACAAACTGAATATTTTACAGTAGCCTAGCTCTATAATTTTGACAATCTGTTTTAGAGTTTAATAATCCTGACCTGTGAAAACAGTTGTGTTGATGGGGACTGATGTGGATGTTGTCCATTTTCTTATACCTATTCAATCATGTCTGGTCTATTATTAGGCCTACCTCTTTTTAATCCATTATTATTATGACCGCCGCGCAGCGAAGCGGCGGTCATATAGGTTTAGTCAGATTTTTTTTTTTTTTTTTTCTTTTTCGCATGCCCAAATTTCTGTCAATGATTCCCGGGACACTGAAAGACCGGGGTACACGAAACTTGGTGGGCATGTAACCCCACATGGATAGCATGGAACCATCGTTTTTCGTTTTGATCTGTAGCCCCCCCGCTGGACTGGACCCCCCGAAAGGAGGGTAGGGCAGACACAGTTTTCTGGGAATATCTCGAAAACCGTAGGGTTTAGGAGGACCATTTTTTTTTTGTATGTTGATCTCAAGGGGCCATGTCAACCCATTCCATAACCACTCATTTCATGTATAGCGCCACCTAGTTAAACACAAAAAAGTAAAAATGAGGTGTTGTAATTGAAGGTATCTGTGACCTAACAAAGTCAAAACTGTACAAAATTGGAAGTGTAGGATCATTATGACACCCTCTGTATGCACGCCAAGTTTCGTGGAATTCCGTTCATGGGGGGCCACACAATAAATTCATTTATGTTACTATACACCAACTGGCCTGTAGGTGGCCGGAGACAGTTTTCTGTGAATATCTCGATAACCGTAGGGCCTAGGAGGTCCACCTTTTTTATGTATGTTGGTCTTAAGGGGGCATGTCAACCCATCCCATTACCACTTATTTTATGTATAGCGCCACCTAGTTAAAAATGAAAAACTGCACGAAATTAAAAGTGTAGGATCATTATGACACCCTCCGAATGCATGCCAAGTTTTGTGTACTTTCGTTCATGGGGGGCCTTACAATAAAATAATTTATGTGTACATTTAGTGACGTACACCAACAAGGATTCCCGGGACACTGAAAGACCGGGGTACACAAAACTTGGTGGGCATGTACCCCCACATGGATAGCATGGAACCGTCATTTTTCGTTTTGATCTGTAGCCCCCCCGCTGGACTGGACCCCCCGAAAGGAGGGTAGGGCAGACACAGTTCTCTGTGAATATCTTGAGAACTGTAGGGCCTAGGATGACCATTTTTTTCTGTATGTTTGCCTCCAGGGGTCATGTTAACCCATTTCATGTGCACACATGTGCACAGATACACACACACACACACATACATTCACAGTAATCATACGTATGACACATACTCACACAGTAGACATATGTACGCTTGCATGCACAGGCACATACGCAGGCACAAACACAAGCACGCACGCACACACACACACACACACACACACACTCACACACACACATAACATAAACATAACACAAACAATCAAGAATTTCTCAGAATTATAAACAGGCAAGATGGAGGTGGGGTTGTATAAAATGAATTTTACATGTGAAATCTATGAACTAATCATGCTTTGGTACTTGTTGTCTAGCAGATACCAGTGAGAATTGAGTGTGGATAATGCAATTTAGTGAGACAGTTACAAGTCCAGAGTGCTAACCAGTGGGCTACGGCTGCCTCTAAATTACTATATGTGAATGAAAGACATAGATAGGCTATATATGAATGAAAGAGAGAGCAATGCAAATTTGCTGTAAACACGTTTGAGGCTAGAATAAGAAAATCCCGGACAACTTTGAAATTCCGCCCGGACACATTTTTAGGTTTCAAAAAGAGGACATGTCCGGGCAAAAGAGGACGTCTGGTCACCCTAGTGGAAATCATAAGGACCTACAAATAGGCTACCAAACATCTACCTATCATTACCACTCAAAGCATACATTTCATTGCTGTGGATTGATGTCATCAGAGATCAGAGAACGTTACCTTTACCTTCACGAACGTTAACGTTATCCACTGTGGTAGCCTACATTAGACCAAGTGGTGGCTGAAATGTTAGGCTAATCTAACACTGAACAGTTTTTTTTCCCTGCGCCTGCCTTTACTAACATGCAAGTTCACCATCCTTCCTCCCCCTTATCGTTTTTTTACAGCTCCTTCTTTACATTATAATTTATTTAAAGTGAATAAATTGTAATGAGAAATAAATAAAATGAAATAGGCCTAGCTAAAGTAAATCGGAAGTGGAAGTGGAAGTGCATCTGTCAATTCACTGAATGTTCAAAGTATTATGAATCTTTATTTAGAAAAAAAATACACATTGGTTGGCCTATTCATGATACATCAGCAATTACACATGTTTAGGGGAGGGCATTATTAATATACCATGTACGGTGGATATGTGCTAGAAATGGGTAAACCACTATCAGTGAGGTGGGGGCACCGCCGCGCCAGGCAGTGTCCCACATTGTCCCTCAGAAACATACCCCTTGGGATTATTAGCAGGTGGTCTCCCTGTATGCGTGCCACAGACACACACACAGACGCTTCTTGCTTTATAGATAGATGACAGTGAAGAGTGACAGGAGGTAAGTGGGAGTGAGAGATGGGGTGGGAATCGGGAAATGACCGCTGAGGCCCGTGGATGGTATGGGCCCTGAGGCCCGTGGGTGGTATGGGCGCTGTGCCCCCCCCCCCCCCCTAAAAAGGGTTTTTGATGCTCATGTGAGACACGACACACGATATCTGTAGAGAGGAGCTCTGAAAGCAAAATGCACTGCGTGAATGCATCACTTAGAAACACATTCCTTTTGTCGCACTCCTTTCTCTCTACAGGCCTCTGCTCAGGCTCATTAGTCCAAAGCTGTGCAGTGGGAGAACGGGAGAACAGCCCGTGTCCTCTGGCTAAGGCTGAGGGATGGCCAGGACACACATCACTGTCAGATTGTCAGGTTTGTGCGCAGATCAGCACCGCAGAGTGCAGCAGCAGAAAGAGAATCTTGACTGAATACCGCCACAAAGAAAACAAGCTGTCAGCACTTTGGGTTTCAGCGGGGCAAAAGGCACTGCACTGTCAGGAGAGAGCGAGCGAGCGAGGCACTTGCACAAGGCCATTTTTGAAACACTTGGCTCAAAATATCTTTCTTTCATTACACTGTCAGAGGATTCTCAAGGCCAGAATTCTTTTGCGCTTTTCTATTCTTTTCCTTTCATGAGGTCTGTCTCATCTGACTTGCCTTCTCGCTAGGACGGAGCATTTGGTACTACGATTCTTAACAAGATCAACACTTTCAAAGAAGCATGCTACCACGATTCATAACAAGATCAACACTTTCAGAGAGAAGCATGGTACGATGATTCTTAACAAGATCAACATTTTCAAAGAACCATGCTACCACGATTCATAACAAGATCAACACTTTCAGAGACAAGTAATGCATTTATCCCCCTTCCATCTAAGATTAACAAGTGCCCAAGAGATTGAAATAATAAATATGATTTCATGTTTACAGTAGCACATGGAAGTTGCACTGAGTTGATTATGCTAATATTTACAGTAATTTTGGCAGAGTAGATGTTATGAATAATATGTCGTACTTTTTTTCATAGTTTGGCTGGTCCTGCGACTTATAGTCAGATGCGACTTATATATCAAAAAAATTATATAATTGAACATGTTTTTAAATGTTAATTTATATTAACTGACATGAACCCTACATGAAACATTACCGTCTACAGCCTTGAGAGAGCACTCTCAACTGCACAAGTCCTGTGCACTTTCAGTCAGAGATTAGTGCTAGCTATGCCTGAAACACACGTGCATACTTAAATGCTCAAATAATGGCCTGGATTCTATTTATAGCCGGGCCTCAGATTCGGACAAATAAAAGCCAGTATAATTTTGCTTCAATTTAACTCATAAAATAGCTCTTCTTAATTATTTATATTGTTGGTTGGTTTAATATTGTTGCCAATGAAAAGTCATCATCCTACACCATGAGTCTCCAACACTTGCTCTCAAGCTACCAGTCGCATGCAGCCCTTTTCTGAGCTATAGGCTGAATCAATAACCTACATTTAAACACAATTGTTGCTGCCAGGCATCAGCCTACGAATTTTATTTAAAAAAAGTAAATCATGCATAATTTAAAAAAAACATATACTTAGACCTCTTTGGCTATACGGAATATATGGTTTCCCTTGCAGCACAGCACACGTTCCATGAATGAATGAAAGCGGATGCCTTATCTCGCAATAAGCGGATGGAAATCCCGACACTCTTTCATACATGAAACTTAATAGTGAACCATTGCCATTGATAGCCTACCGGTATGCCGCTTCTATAACGAAAAGTATAAGCCATCTAACAGTAAAACGCAAGAAATAAAGGCCTATAGCTGACTCTAATAGCCTACAAGCCATGGTCCAAATAAAGGTGCTGAGGATTTATGATAGTCTGTCCCCTAAACATTCCTCACCCGTTATCTAGACATGCATGAAAACATTTGAAAACAAAACTCACTGCCATGCAATATTTGATCGCTGTTTTGCTAATAATTATCTTTCAAGTGAATAGGCCTATGCACGGAAAGTGAAGGCCTACTATGCGCTCCATGTCTGTAGCTGTCTGTTCACGTCCGCAATCGCTTATAACGTTCCTCAAATGGAGAACACATCCATGTTCTCTCGCGTTATATTAGGCTGTCATGCGTCTGTGTTTGCAAAATTCCTGACGGTTCCTGATCGCTAAACGTTTGTTTTCCTTTCCTGTCGATAGCGGTTGATGTAGAAGCACCTATAGGCTATAATTTGACTTTAGCGATGACAAATCCTGCAGAGATAGAGAGAGAGAGAGCTGCATTATTAGATTAATGTCAGATAGCGCTGTAAAATGTGTGGGAATTTCTCGCATTGTGATGGTTAGAGTTGCGGGACTTAGTATGCTCAATACTTAGTAATAATTTATGCGCAATACCCGCAATCCCGCGCTGAAATTTAGGCCCTGGTTTTAAATGCGCATTTTCTCGCGCTCTCTCGGAGGTGGCCAGCGATCATTTGTTCTGTTGCCAGCTTGTGCCAATATAACGTCCAAAATGCTTGATTGCATTGCATTCTCCACAATTTTAGCTAAATTTTCATGTACCACATCAGCATTTTTGTTCAGTGAATCTTTTGTAAATTGCTTTACAATTGCCGTCGGGCCTATAGGCCTATCGCCTGGCTTGCTTCAGTCACGTCTAAAACTGCATCTTTTTCTCTCTTGTGAGCATTTAATCTGCCAGTTTGTGACTCCACATCGCCCAAAATGCTTGATTGCATTGTAGGCCTATTCTCCACATTTTAGATACATTTTGGTGTACCACATGGCATTTTCTTTCAGGGAATCTTTTGCTTTGCAATTACCTTCCTGCCCTCCTCTTGGCTGCCTTACTCCTTCCTCTTCATTATAACACAACAGTAATCTTTTTGGCCTCAATAATCCAGTAACATAGTCTCTGTTTTTGGTTTTGGATTTTGTGAAATACTTTTCTAAATAGATGCAACTTATAGTCCGGGCGACTTATATATGTTTTTTTCCTGTTCATGACGCATTTTTTGACTGATGCGACTTATACTCAGGAGCGACTTATAGTCCGGAAAATACAGTAGTGTTCTCTGGGAATCAAACCTGATTAACAACGCTGATACCCACTTGAACCACATGAATAGGAAACACTGTGTTGTGGTAATCAGCAAATGTAATTCAGTGACATTTCAGCACTTTCACTACAAGTTATTTGGTCTGGAGACGTTACTGCTGATATAAGTTCAGATTCCCACTGTATCAAACCTTTGTAGACAGAGTGATTGACTGTGTAATGAGAGCAATGCCTTGCTAATGTGCAAGTTAGCTTTGATGTAGGCTATTGCATATAGATTAGCACTCCTCACTATGGCTGCATTAGCACATTGGCATGCATTATTTCTGTTATCAAAATGCAGTGCCATCCATTATCACATAGTTTATACACACAACTGGGAATATGCTTAGATTAGTTCTCCAATCATTGCTATTCTTAGTGTTGCTTACGGAATTGTGCTTCCCACACGTTTTGGTGTGCGCATTTTCCAAAGCTTCTCCTTCCTTTCTCACTCAACAACTACATACATTCTCACACACTGTCTCTCTCTCAGCAGCACAAACACACACACACACACACACACACACACACAGGTCTATGGAGGTCTGTGTCTGTGTGCTTGTGTTGTTTCTGGCCTGATCATTCTGGTCTTGTCAGCACCATGGTGAGATGCCCAGGCGTGTCATTTCCTGCCAGCACCAATCAGGGCAGTGGACTCGATTGTATGTATATCCAAAGTGTGTGTGTGTGTGTGTGTGTGTTTGAGTTTGAGTATGAGAGTGTGTGTCTTGTCTCTGATTTCTTCCGAATATGTGTATATTTTTCCTCTGTCGAAGGAGGCAATATTTCCTGGCAAATCAAGGTCACCGTCCAAAAACTCTCTACTTCTCTATTTCAGAAATCAGTTTATAATGAATTGTATGAAAAGTCGGTCCTGCTCCATTTGTAAATTAGAGTCAGAACGTACCTTTTAATTTTGAATAATAGTCTATTTAGACATTCTAACTTGCAATGCCCCATAAGATGGATTTATAAACTGTATATATAAGGCTTAGACAAACAATACAGGCTAATTGCATGGCATCTTAAATTTCATAGAGCTGCGTTTGTTTAAACAGAAACCGATAACAGCAAGGTCACATGAAATTATGTGTTATTAATGACCTGACTGACTGATCACTGGTTGTCTGTCCTGTATGAGTGTGTCTATGTGTATATTTGTTGTGTGTGTGCGTGTGTGTGTGTGTGTGTGTGTGTGTGACTGCATGCTTGTGAGATCTCAAAGCACATGTAACGTATATGTATACTTCATTCAAAGTTAGTGGTAGTTATCTGGATTCAAAACGTGTGGATGTTTGTGTGTGTGACAGAGAGAGAGAGAGGGAGAGAGAGAGATTAATAGGTTCAAGATGCATCTGAAACTCATCCAGTCCGTAAACATCTTTCCAACTCCTATTTACCTCAAGAGGGTGCTGTTTACATGAACATCATTTGTATCAAAGCTAGACGTCAGCTTGGAATATCATACTGCATCTCTCTCCTCTCCAAGACCTCATCCCTGCCTAACCTCCTGCCGAGGTAGCCAGTAGATGAGGAAAGAGGAGTATGTGTGTGTGTGTGTGTGTGTGTGTGTGTGTGTGTGTGTGCACAGTGATTGCCAGTAGATGAGGCCATGTTTGTGATCACAGTGGGAGACCTTGTGAGGTAACGACCGCTTCTAAGAGCTCTCGGCAGCCATCAAATCATCCCCCAATCTAGCGCTTACTTCCTGAATTTCACTCACTCTGTTTTTGTTCATCTGTCTTTTTTATGTAATCTCCCAGCCCAAGGAAGTGTCTGTTGGCAGGCCTGGAACATTTCTTCAGTGAATTTCTCCACAGCTTCCACTTGGAGGCGCTGTCTCTCTACTGCTGTCCGTTCAGTGCATTTTAAAGGGATTGCCGGTCATAACTTACCTCCGTCTCTGACTCACTCTTAACTCACTCACTCACTCTGTCACACTCTCATCCACTCCATCTCTCCATCTCTCATTGAGGCAGTAACTCCAGATGTACTGAGACGGACTCTCCCATGTGTTTGTGTACAGTATATGTGTGTGTATGATTATACTGTAGATGTGAGCAAAAGTGCCTGATTGATCACTGCCATTATAGATTGTAAGTAATCATAAAAATGGAATGCAATTTTAATTGTGGCCACCCACTGCTTTGTGTTGACATAGGAATTTGCCTTCTTTGGCCTAATATTTACAATTTGTCATGGCTATGGCTTCACATATGCCTGGTGTGGGTATGGCTGAAAATGTGCCTGTGTGTGTGTGTGTGTGCGTGTGTGTGCGCGCATATGAGTGTGTCCTTGTATGTCTCTTTGTGAGTGTGAATTTGTCTGTGGTTGTATGTGCATGGGTAAGTGAATGTTTATGTGTGAGTGTGTTTGTGTGTGTGTGTGTGTGTGTGTGTGTGTGTGTGTGTGTGTATACATGTAAGTGTTTTTGGGGTCATACATCACTCCTCCCTCTGTGAGGCCCTCTCACGTCCATGGACGCGGTGTCAGGGGTTATCGAGCAGAGCTGTCGCAGGCTGATGATGCCACTGATAGCGACTCAACGAGAGTGTCTGTGTGAGATAAGACGCCGTTCAAACAAACAGACGTAAAACAAGAGCTCAAGTGCTCTTACAGAGCACATCGGGGAGAACATTCCCTCAGGATTCGCTCCAGTTGGACACAAGCCCCTGATTTATCCACCTTCGCAGCCTCTGCCACAGAGCAAGTTTGAGACTTTGGCTGAGTCCGAAATGATAAAAATCCATGTTTTCTGAGATAGCGTTTGGTGGCAACAAGGCATCGGAGCATGTGTGAATCATATTGGTATAAAATACTGCCTCCTAAGATACCTTAATTTTGACCAATTTTGAAGGTAGCGTAGATGTGTCCTTCATCCTGCCTTCAACATCCACATTTCTATTGAATTATGAGCAGCTGCCGGTAGTTGGCAACAACTATGGTCACAACAAGAAAGATGTCAAGAGCTTGTGTGTACAAATGCATAGTGTTTGGCCTGCATGAGCCTGTCCTTGAAAGCCTGTCTGAGCAGATGAGGACGTCAGTTTATTATCATGATCCTTCGACAGCAACCTCTGTGGCTTTCGCATTTAAAGCTTTATTGCTGTGCAGTAATAGTCAATGGGTGAGATTTTGCCCATGTTAACACAAGCAAGCGCACACACACACAAACACACTCACTGGCTGCCATTAGTGGCCGTGTAACAGCTGGAAGTGATTGTGGAAACATGGTGCGGTGGAGGTGTTTTGAAACCACACCATTCAACTGCTTTTCACTCTCTCCCATTTTTCTATTCCACTTCTTTCACTCTCTCCCCTACTTCTTTTTCTCTCCTCCTTCTCGCACCATCCACCACTGTTGAGTTCAAATTCAGCTATGCATCCTGGGCAGTCACCTTATGCTCAAAAGTCAGCAGCCAGGGAAATAAGTAGGCTAAAAGCCATAGTGTGTAGATAGTCACTCAATCGCGCGCGTGCACACACACACACACACACACACACACACACACACACACACACACACACACACACACACACACACACACACACACACACACACACACACACACACACACACACTCAGGGTAGACGTGCATGTCCCAGACAGGCTCAAATCCCAGCTAGCACACAGGCTTAAGTTAAAGCTCTCCTCCCCCACAGTCCAACAGCACCCTAATTTACCGCTATGGGCCGCCGTAGCCATATACAATCCAGCAGAAACAATAAAACAAGCGCCGCTGTTTTAAATCTCTAAGTGCTCTCTTTTAATGTGTAAGCCATGCTTGGCTTTGTCCACCAGTATCCCAGAGAGGACTTGCACTTAGAAGGGCTCGTGGTCTCTAAATAAGGGTTTTACCCTCGACATGACAAATTGGACCCAGAGCACAAAGCCATTTTCATATTTAACAACTTCAATCTATACTGAACTCTGGACCCTGAACATAATGCTTGATGCAGTTTCAACCGCAGATCCATCTGCTGTTTCATAAACTATGCAGATATTCCATCATTCCTGTAAAGATGCATTTATGGCTCAGTTTGTGTACATACAGCAACATGGCTCTCAGTTTGCATCACATATAACAACAGCAGCAACAACAGCGCAAGATTCAGAATTTACTCAGAACATACTAAGAAACATTTGAATGAGATTTTTTTAAATTATTATTTGTGTGGGCCATTAATTTTTCGCACCCATCTCACTGTTATTACTCCACCATGGGATCACTGAATTGACCTGAAGCTGGAAAATTGGCCAGTTTGAACAGGCCCAGTCTTCATGCTGTCTGGAAATGGTTGGCAATGAGGTGAGCAAACCATGACAAGGCCTCATGAGAAGAGAGACAGCCTGTCAGATGATCACATCTGGAGCAACCT